>NC_056730.1:1145480303-1145836463 GCF_019279795.1 Protopterus annectens
TATTGATGTAGCAGTAATATTCCTATCACCAACCTGAAGTAGTTATCACATAGGAAACTGTAGGCAGAACTGTAGTGTGTATATATCTGCAGTTAGTAGAAATGTACAGCATATGTATTGGTATTTGAAGTTGTTAATTAAATTTTCTTCACCCTACCCTATAACCGCATATAATCCATTCCATGTGAAATTGGTATGTGCAATCACAATTAATACCCCTGGACATTTGTCCTGTTGGTTCATACATATTTGCATGTACGTTGATGCATCTGCCTTGTTCATACATCCAAACCTGATGGCCTGTTGGCATCAATCAACCCTGCATGTTGTTGGATTGTGTATTGCTGTTCAAATTATGCATGTGTTATGCTTGCTGTTCAATGGCTTGAATATATGGGTGTTTGGTTAATGGGAATACTAATGCATGCTGTTACAACTAATTGTGAATGGTATTGTACGTTACTAACCCAAACTGTCATAACATAATGCAAAACATAGGACGACAGGGAAGGTGGGTTCCAGCGGACCCACCTCTCCCACCTCAGCTGGCGAGTGCACCTGGCAGTAGTGCCCAGGCCGGATCCCTCCTCCAGTGGCCCTGTGCCACCTGCGGGTGGAAGCGCTGCAGGGGATGGGGCTTGTCCCCCCTCTGCAAGCATGGCCGGAGGAGAACATCCACTCTACCTCCGTAGTGTCCGGACTGTGGTGCGTAGGGAGATCTGGCACGCTGTGCTTGGGCCCTGAGGCATGGGTGGCACAACTCACGGGCGTGCCTGCTGCCTGGCCTACACAGCCCCCAGCACAGCCCCATCCTGGGCAGTGAAGCCACAGTGGCAACTGCCCATGGGTGGGGATCTCAGTTCCACTGTTGCCATCTGTGGGCTCATGGACTCGAGATATCCAAACATCCATCCCCGTCAATTGTGTAACCCCCCCCCACATGTGTCATACACCGCCCCTGTACGCGTCTTGTTTGTCTTGTCTGTTAACCTACCCAACCTACCTCCCCAGCTATGCCGACTTCCTGTACCTGACATACCACTCTCACCTGAAAAAAAAAAAAAGGGCACTCTGTACCCACAAAAATATTACGCCCCATACATAGCTGCCCATTTTGCACACATGTCTGCTGGACATGTAAACTGTCAATTACAATTGGCTGTACAAGTATTATTGTTGTCCTTACACCTCTCTCAGGGGTGGAAGGTTTCAAATGTCACACCAAATTACAAACATATGCACAGCTGTTGCTGATGAAGAAATGGGCAGCTATGGGCCTTACCTACATCCCTCCTGCAAAACCCGAGCTTGTTTCCCTACTGTCCTACCCTCTTTGTGACCCCTTTTTCACCACTTTCCTATTTCCTCATTTTCTTTTCTTTCAAAGAAAATAGCGCGGGTGTGTGCGAGAGTAAGCACTTTTAAGCAGTAGTAAGCGGATGTACGCGAAGCTAAGCGGCAGTGCGCATGCATGACCTCCGCGCAAACCCATGCTAACCCGCTTAGAACTGCTTAAAAGTGCCTTAGTCACTCTGAATGACAAGGCCTGTAGTTTTCTCCGCAGCAAAATAAAATACCTCCCTCAGTCTCGAACCCAGGATCTTGGAAACACTAGTCTGCATGACTTACCAGTAAGCCATGAGTGCTATACAAAAACATTGTGCTGAAAGAAATATATCATAAAATAGTAGGAATTAATTTAAAGGGAATATACAAGTCTAGCACACAAAACATGTCATGTATATTTAGTGTCAAATCTAATGGATTTGTAAAATAGTACTGTGTGCTGAGAAACAGTCATGCTAGTAGGTAGCTACTAGGTAATAATGTCACAGTAGCATCTGGCAAGCCACACACATACTCAGAGCAGGATAAACACAGCCATAGTTGAATAGTTAAGAGTGCAGACATAGCAACTGTGACTGAGTTACAGGGATGTCCATGATGTGAAAACAAATGTCAACTGTGCCCCACTGACACCCTGCCAAATGTACTAACAGTAGCTTACAGAACAACATGCATTGCAGTGTCTACAACACAGCCTGAAATATGAGAGACATACCAACCCTTGCACTCACAGAACAGTGTCCACAGCAAACCAGCATGGTCCCCACCCTGATAATCTGAAAGGGCTATGCCTACCTAACAGACCTTTTTATAGCACAGGCCTGTAATCACAGTGAGAACTGCAATCACTACACAACAGGCTGCATGCAATTAGTAAATGCTGGCTAACAATTGGTGCAGAGGTCATCACATGGACATGTGCAGATACCTACAAAAGCATCCTGTACTCCCAGTCCACACATGCAATACTGTCATTGCACCCACTGGAAGTAGAGAGAGAGAGAAAGCCAAAAAAAAGAAAGAAAGAAAGAAAGAAAGAAAGAAAGAAAGACAGAAAGAAAGAAAGAAAGAAAGAGAAAGAAAGAAAGAAAGAGAAAGAAATAACAAACCGGAAACATCAAGGCAAAGAAGCAGACAGCAGGCCAAGCAACTGCAAGCCTACACAAACAGCTGCAACAAACACAGGTAATGTAAAGTACTACTATAATACTCTACATACTGTGAATCCTCCAGATGTGTTATTGGTCTGTATCTATGTATATGAGGATGTGCATAGGGACGGGGACATACTGAAACTGTCACTGAAGGCTCCACATACATATGTATGTGATGGTAGCTATGTGCACATAGCAGTGTAAGTTGTAGTGCAATGTACAAGTAGGTGGTACAGTAATGGGTGTTCAGCAGTACGTTACTGTGTGTATACATATGTGGACCTAAAAAGGAGTATATATATATATATATATATATATATATATATATATATATATATATATATATATATAAAACATGTGTATATATGTATATCAAGATATGTATGTATATATATATATATATATATATATATATATATATATATATATATATAATATGCATATGTGTATACATAGATAGACAGGGATGTAGAAATACATAGACAGATATAGTTTCACAGTGGCATAGTATAGTACTAGGCTATCTGCAGACAGTGTATAGAATAGATTTAGAAACCTGCCTCTGTATAGTAGTGACAGAGTGAAGACCCCCCTACATAATAGCGTTAGTGTACTGTGCCTCTGTCTAGTAGTGACACAGAGATGACCCCTGCTGTAAACCTATGATCTCCCATCCACTTGTCAAGAATGCACATGAAGAGTGTCAGTGAGGGTCTCTGCCTAACATGAACTGGGATCCTGTTCCACAGTATGGGAAGCCTCTTAGTGATGGATCTGTCCCTACAGTATGTCCTATTCATATGTGTGCTGAGGTTTAAATCCATAGCTGTTGTGCTTCTGATGGATTTGGATTGTATGAGGTGGAACATGTCCATCAGTACCAGATTGGACATGGCCTACTACATCAGGCACAGATCACCCCTACGTAGGCAGTATGCTATGAAATAGAGCATGAGTTACGTTAGTCTGGCAGCATATGACAGGTGTTGCAGACCCTTGATCCACCTGGTGATGTACTCATGGGGTCCCCCTAGCTGTTGCAAGTGCCAGGTGAGGTACATACCAAATGGGGCGTAGTACACAGTCATGGGCCTGATAAGGGAGGAGTATAAGGGTACAATGACCCCTTTTGATGTGGATGTGAATCCCTTCATGATAAGGTGGGCAAGGTAGGAAGTCCATCCAACCACTTCGGCAATGTGGGTGTCAAATGAGAGGTCAGCATTGCACAGTGTCACCAGGTCTCCATTTACTTTGTACTCAGTGGGTTATTGTCTATGTGATAATATGTAGGTACCTTGTCCGTCCAAAACGGTATGAGTATACATTACGTGGCATGCAGTGTCAGGCCATGACTCCGCCACCAGTTGTTGGTGTCCATGAGGCCTGTCAGTAGGATGTATGTGTCAGCAGGTGTATTGCTTATGGCGCCTAGTATGCAGTCATCTTTGAACATTGTCAGCCACTACCCTCCCATGTCTGCTTCCACATCTGAGAATGATATGCCGAACATGAGTAGTCCCAGGACAGAGCCCTGTGGGACACCACATGTGACTGGCTCTGAGTCTGACATGGCACCAGTGAGGTTGACTATAGGGTTTCTATCCGTTAGCTGGTTTGCAACCCATCATGTGACATATGGATTGACATGTTAGCTGTTGATCATGTCTATGATGGCAGAGTGCGGTATTGTGTCGAATGCTGTAGGCAAGTCCAGGTAGGCTGTATGGACCACTATGCCCTCAGCAATGGCTATAGTGACTGATTTGAAAAGGTCAACCAGGTTCATAAGGCAGGATCTGCCCTCTACAAAGCCAAACCGGGTGGGAACAAGTGTCTAAGTCCCCAATGTCTCTGTGTATGGGTACCATAATGATCCTTTCCATAGTGTTGCAGACCAGGCTGGTTAAGCGTATGGGGCAGTAGTTACCAGGGTCTGTAGAGGTGCCTGCTGTGTGGAGTTGGACTACTGTTGCTGTATGCCAGTGTCCAGGTGCATATGCTGTAGTAAGGCTACGGCTGAATAGAATGAAATGTGCATGTGTAGCTCCTCTTGCAGTTCACGTAGCATGCAACCCACAATACCGTTGGGTCCCATTGCTGCTGTGTTTACAGCTCCACTGAGGGTGGTTCCCAGCTGGACATCTGAGATGACAGGAAGGTTACAGTCAGCTGGGATAAGTAATTCCACATGTGTGGGTGAGGGAGTGTAGAAACCTGCACTGAACCTGTCTATCAGACTGTTGGCATTATCTGTGTGTTCAGTGTAGCGTATGTCACTGTGAACTAACTGTGAACACAACTGAGGGTTCCCACCCAGGTGTGTAACATAGCAGAGGAAGGCCTTGTGGTTATCTGTAGTGACCATAGCGATGTCCCTCTCATTGTTGGCCTTGCATGTTTGTACGACAAAACCCATCTGTCTACTACTGCTGATGAGAGATGCTGTAGCTCTATGGAAGTATGCTCTGCCGTGCAGTAGCTACCATCTGTTGTTATACAAGTTGTTCAATGCTGGGGTCCACCAGACAGGACGCCTGCCCTTGGTGGAGAGGGTCATGGTTCCATTTGTGATTGCATGATCCATGCATTCTTGGAGATGTCTGTAGAAGAATATGTGAGGGTGTCTGCATTGTGGGAAGGGGATTACACTGGCCCAGTGGGCATTCAGGATATCAACTCAGTTATAAGACGTGTAAAGTCAGCATGTGAGAGGTCTCCCACTGTAGTCTGTTGTGTTGTGGGGGAGGTGGGATATGTATATCCAGGGTGATTAGTCTGTGGTCAGATGTGACTAGTGAGGGGTACCCTTCCAGTGTGTAGCACATTGTCCCCATGTTTGTGATGATCAGGTCTAGTATATTATCTCCTGTTGTGGGAGAGGTGACTAGCTGTTCCATTGCACTTGACATAGTGAATACTGGGAACCTTTGGGCTAGGGTGTTTGGGGTAGAATAATGCACCCAGTGTATGTTAGAGTAGTCGCACTATCCCAATATGATGGTGTGTGGTGGGACATTCATATCCTCCAATGTCTACAGGAAAGCCGACTGTGGTCCCTGAGATCAGGCGGGTGGCCTGTAACATGCTACCAGTTGTATAGCAGGTTTGCCTACGGTTATCTGCACCTGGATGGTCTGTGATGCTTCATGTGTTGCCACTAACCTGGAGGTGTGTGTGTGTCCTCCATGAATATGGACACACCCCCTCCCTGTCCGTTTTGTCCTGAGTCCTGGGGCCAAAATGCATGATACGGGGTATAGCCTGGTACCGCTGGTGTGCTCTCAGGAGCCTTGAACCAGGTTCTCACGTACTGCACAGACATTGAGATTGGTAGAATATGTATGTACAGATATATGTAATACACACATACATATATAGATATCTGTAGAGACTTACACATATACAGATAGATTTGACTGACAACAGACATGTCTGTATATGACCATCTCTCACTCTCTGTCCCACCCCCTCACACTCACACTCACCCTGTGTCTCTCTCTCTCTCACTCTCTCCCCCCCTCTCTCCCCACATCTATATGTATATATCTACATCTAGATATACATATGATATATACATATATACAAACAGATATATATCCATATACAGATATAAATATATCAATACATATATATATATACATATATATATATATATATATATATATATATATATATATATATATATATATATATATATATATATATATATATATAGACTGTGTGAGGCACATGTGTGCAGATGTCTTGTTACAGGTGCCTGGTGTCACAGGCATGGAGTGAACACCAGTGTGGATACTGGATTACCATACCCCATTCAAAAACACTGACAGCAGTAACCACCACATATGTACATGCTTGCCAACCACTACATGTGTCAGGGGGGAACAGGGTCAACAAGTGTACAATAGGCTCCACATCGGTACACACAGTGGCACACTAGTCCTGTAATACCTGCACCTGGAATGTGTCAGCGGACATGGTGTGTCAGCTATGGACATGTAGGTCACTGTACCCCTCCACACCCCACAATGTCCTACACGGTATGTACCTCCCATGACAGCTACAGATATGGTGAAGACACAGACATATGCAAGTAACTGTGTCAATGCACTCAAACACCACAGAGAGCACACAGACTACCTACATAGAGGTTACCACTGCTGGATATACATAGTTCGGTCACACCCATGACAGTTGTCTCCCAACCATGGTAACACCTCCAACATCCACAACACAAATTACCTACATCTGTCGTCCTTGTCACTGCAGTATAGAGCACATGGTGGAGGTATGGGACCCTATCCACAGATATGACATATCCTGTAGTAGACCACATAGAATTAAGAAGCAAGCCTCCCCATGAGTAGATGTCAGACATACCCCTGCTGAATGTTATGCTGATAGGTAATATGCCATATGAGTCACCCTGTGTAACTGTTTGTAAGGTGCAGGTATGATCATAACACATGTGTCACAAGGGGCAGGATAGCATAACAGTATGCTGCAGTAGGCCCAGGGCCAAAAGCACACTACCTACCTAGGATGCAATGCACACCCATTAACACATTGCAAACAGAATATGTGAGGTGGAATGAGTGTGCTAGTGACTGGGTGCATGTTGTGTACTGGTGTGATTGCTCACCATGACTGTCTGTCTGTCATGGTAGTGTGTGTCCATGGTTTGAGGCCAGAGACAGGTGTGTGGGGTATTGCGATCAACACATACTACATTACCATATGTTGTGCTGTGTTACCCTGTATGTCACTGTGGTGTAGGTAGGGTTATGGCAAGTAAGAGTAGTGTGCAGTACCAATGAAATATGTAACGTGCATTGTGTGCAGTGCATGGGCTGATAATGTTCCCCATACAGTACCTTGATTCAAACCCCCAGTGTGGGGTCGTGTATTGTACCTGAAACAGTGCGTTGACTGCTGCAGTATACTAGTCTGTTGTATGGAGTGTGCCAGGTACTGTTGCACAGTTGTCGGATGAGCACTGATATCTGGTCATGTACATGTGTATCCCCCAATAGACAAACAGATGCTATATATGGTGCCTAAGTTATATCACTGCAGTCAAGTATAATGTGTATTATGTGTGCTATAGTCTGCAGACAGATATTGCTGACATATTTCCCTTCTCCTTTTCAGGGACATGGTTCACCAGTGGAACCCAGTCTACTCCGCTGCAGAAGAGGAGGAGATACACCAGAGCCTGGTGCGGGATTTCGCTGTACTCTTTTCCCGCACCAGCCAGAACCAGCAGGAGAGGGCTGCACTGTGGCAAGACCTGGTCCATCGGGTAAATGACATAGGCACACATAACCGGACATATGAGCAGGTACGCCATCACTGCAGTGATTTAATTAGAAATGTCCATCAGCGTGCATCAGATATCCACAGGCAGCAGCTTGCCACAGGTGGTGGGGTGGCTAGACATCCCCCCCTCACCAGACTGGAGGGACTACTCCTGAGTGTTGTGGCTCCAGCACAGCACAACAACAACAGCATACATGTGTAATGATGGAGGCTGGAGCCACACAGCAGCAGGACACAGAGCGTGCAGGTAACATGCCATGTGTATAGTGACCATTCTGTACACTGTTAGGTTATGCATGTGTGGTGTGTCCTCGATTTGTAGCTGTTATCTTGGTAATTATTGTGCATTAGTGATAACCTCATTATCTGCAGTACACCTGTGGAAGCTAACTGTTGCACTACTGAACTGTAACATGCCCACAGTATCAATGGCACAGTTGTGCCCACTGACAATGAATGTCTCTTTTCCACAGGTCCCTCTGGTGTAACAGCAAGGCAGCCTATCCATGCTGGTGAGTGTGTAATACCATTACCTTCACTACTCTGTATACTAATAGTAATAATAGGCTGAAGCAGTAGTGCAATGTGTTTGATTGCAGGTGTGTTTGTGTCTGTGGGTTGATATCTCATATACTGAGGTGTGTGCATGTGTGCATGTGCCCATGTGTGGATGTGTGCATGTGCCCATGTGTGCATGTGTGCATGTGTGCATGTGCCCATGTGTGCATGTGTGCATGTGTGCATGTGTGCATGTTCGCATGTGTGCATGTGCCCATGTGTGCATGTGTGCATGTGTGCATGTGTGCATCAGTGGTGGCATTGTGTACACATTGTAAACTGTGTTTCCTGTCTTACTCCCACAGGTTCTGGTGCTGCTCTGGTGTCATGCAGCAGGGAATCTGAATCAGCTGCTGTGGATAGTGATGATGATACCTGTGTAATGGCACAGGTAGGTGTGCCAGGGTCCGTCATTGGTCATCCAATTGACACTACACAGCTGTCGACCCCATCTATGCACACAGTCATCCTGCCAATACATCCTTTGTCACCAATGTCCCTAGGTGATGGACAGGATACAGTGGGCATTGACCAGGGTAATGTGGTACTGGTGGTACATGCATCCCCACACTGCAGCCATGGCCAGGGCCCTGACACAGTACCGCACAGGCAGACGTCCATGGGTTCTCATGGGAGCATCTGTGGGTGTACCACCCCTGTCAGATGTGCCCACAGAGGTCTTTCAACCCCAGCTATGTTCCGGGCTGTAATGCAGGCACAGTCACGTATGGAACGGTACAGCAGACAGGGTGTGAGGGAGCTGAGAGCATGTCACACAGCCATGAGTGACAGTATGCGTGATGTTGCGGCTGCCATCCGCAACTTCACTGAGGTCATTGTTAGATGCTGGGGGGACACATTAGATCTGTTCCACAACTATATGTCCATGAGCCAGGGCAATGGTGGACGGTTGAGGCATCGACATGGCCGTATGCCAGCAACAGCAGCAGCTGGCAGCTGTCACGGATGACAACAGGGCCGTGGCTGCTCACATAGTGCCAGCAGTAGCCCCAGCAATGCTGGGTCTGTGCTGTCATCGGACCGCCCCAGGAGACCACGTGCACATGGTGCTGGACAGTCCCAACAGGGACCTATCTCCAGTCAACGAACACCTGCTTCTGATGACAGTACCCAGTCTGGATTGGTACCTGATATGGTCCATAGCACCCCTGCCAGGCACAGGTACTGTGTCCGTGGCCACAGACAGTGATCTGTATGTCCTGGCAGGTACAGTCTGCGGCTGTCCACAAACACCTGTATATGGCAGCCATGAGGTGGGACTGTGTGCATTCATACACACATGCAAAGTGATAACACCTAGGGCTACCGCATACACGCACACACTGCATCAACATTGCCCCATCTTGTACTGCTGTCCCTCACCAACACACACACACAGACATGTCAATTGGTGGTATCAGTGGCAGACTCAGGCATACCAGGTACACACCCTGTGCATATGATGAAACTGTGCCACCTCCTGCAATCTGTAAGATCGGTGCAGGAACAGGTTAACATGGTGCTGATGCACAGGGTGGCTACATAGACGTATTGTAATAGTATGATGTTGACAACAGTACAGTGTAATTATAGCATTGTGGGTATATACCAGCATGCCTGATGCAGTTACAGTATGAATGTCATTGTATTGTTTTGTACACCCATACTAATTACCACAGTGTTCTGTCTGCACATCTTTGCATACTGGTGGTGAGGCTGTGAAGGGATGGCCACCTACATAGGTAGCACAGGGGATACAACAATGTACATATTGATACTCAGTGATGGCCATGTCAGCTGCGAGTTGCATGCTGTCCACACACGACTCTGCAATGCAGGTGTTTCAGGATGTTGATATCTGTGCAGTACTACACAGCAGGTTCAGGGCTCACAAGAGCACACTAGCACTATAAGGTCACACCTCATACCATGCATAACAGCACCAAAACACAGAACTAACTATGACAGGAGGGAGAGTGTCCATACATGTCAAGTATACTGTGGTGCCTGGACAGGTAGCATACATCATACTACGTCTGGAACTGCTGAGTGAGGGCTCAGTGTCTGTTATTTGAGATGTGTATTATTACAGGTATGAGCACTTAGGTATCAGGCCAGTTATTCAACATTATGAAGGTACATGGTCTATACACTTGTGGGGGTTGTGGCTGGACTCAGCCCATCTGACCTGGGAATGTCTGGGTACTGGCTTAGAGTGCCTGCATATATGCACTGTTACATACTGGAAGTCGTACACTTTGTTTGTTGTAACATAGTCTACATACAGGCCTGCTGACTGTAGCTTTGTTTGTATGCATGTTTGCCTGTTATGTTCCTGAAACACTGATTCCACCTGTGGTGCTGATATACAGTGCCTCTGTGGATCCCTAGTGACATCTGTGTTGCTTACTGTACTGATGTCCATGTGTCACTTGACAGAACGTCACTGTTTGACCTGTTTGCATGTAGCTTGCCTGTAACACATTGCATATGATGAACTTCACATTTGCTCAAGACAGCATTCATATATGCCAGCACTAACAATTCAGGAGCACTACACCCATAGTCACCTTGAGTACCTTGTTCCCCATTGGCCCTATGTGTCGTTACTTAGTGTGGGAGTCACAATGCTATGGTAGCATGTGCAAAGGTCACCTGTCGATCTACTCTCAGGTCCAGTCGGTGAATCTGTGAGTCATGTGGCAATGTTACAGCTGCCTCATGTACACAGACAACCCTCTCCCCTTCCCATACATGTACAACACATGTGAGAGATGCAACCACATAGCCAAACTGGGGGCTAAGCTCTGTTTACACAGCACTGGCATTCCCTGTCAGGTGGAGTGGGATACTACAGTGAATATAGTACCGGTCTCCCATAGACCTGCCACGACCACAATCCAAACACAGACACACACAGGTACATTACTGGGCTCTCAGAATAGCATCCTGCCTGAGCAGCTGACACCTGCAAAGCAGACACACAAGCAAACATTACGCCAGAGCAGAGCACATGCGACACATAGCTCACAAAGCCTGTGTGCCTAACAGTGTCAGGCCATACTGCTAGACAACACACCTGCTACGGTTGTATGAGGTACCTCTATTGACACGTACACGGTGGTCCTGCTCCCAGGCTGAACAAGGTGACAGTCACGCTGAGCTGCCCGTTGGGCACTATGATCCACCACATAACACAAGCAAAGCAGTCACTCCAAGGCATGTAGCAGTATGACTCAGTCATTGTCTGTGCCACTGTGTATGACCTCTGACGCACCTCCCTGGACTACATGTTAGGGGACATGGAGGGGCTCTCTGAGGTTGTGGCACAGGCTGGTATGACCCTGGCTTTGGGTAGCATCTCACCCTCACCATGAATGCTGCCACAATATGTAGACAGGATCATCGGTTTCTGCACTTAACGTATCTTTCAGTGACATCCAAAGGGGATCCAATGCCTGTCAGTGTGGGATTACATGCTGGACATGCCACATTGCTTTGCTTGGGACAGCTTGCACCTGTCACCCATGGGCCATTGTATATTGGCAGAGGCTGTTGCTACACACATACTGCCTTTGTATGCAAGGCTGACATTACATAGCCACCTACACAGGTAGCACATGGGATGGGACACTAATAGCAATGCTACTCAACAGCAGCAGTGTAAACCTCAAGATGCATGCAGTGGAAACTGTCCTTAGCATGGGGTAAAGCAATATCCATGCAGTAACAGACTCCTGGTACAAGGCTCCCAGGTGCACACCATCAGTGCCAGGTCATTCCTGATACCATGCTTGTCATCCCCTACACATGCTCCAAAACAGAACAGGGGGGATGTATCCAAAGGCACCTCAGATACACATACCCCCAGGTTGGTGGCACTGCACAAAGCATCAGAGCCTCTCCATGTGCAACACACAGTGGGTTAGACTGCCTTCAGGTTCATAGCCTGGCACACACCACACTCCCATACCCAGGAAACCCACTTGGCCTTCCTGACAACACTGGGAATATGATGGTCTCTACACACACCATTATATGATTGTACTGCAACTACCCAAGCAAGCCATCATGAATCCTGCCCTATGTTTATTTAATGGCTTAAAATACAAAGGCCTGTAATGTAATAAGACATTATGGAGAGGCACTAGTAACTCCGCAATTTCTATACCAACTTTTGTGTCTGTATTAGTTTGCTACTGTTGAACAGACATAATTATTGCTAGCTTTATCATGAGAAAGTGACATCATGTTAGTTACTAAACAGATACAATGTCACAGTGATGGTGAAATAAAAGAAAAAAAATATGTGCGTGGCCGCCACGTGCTTTAGGCGTGAAACTTATGTAATGAAGTGCAAAAATGTTCTTATTTGGAAAACCGCGTGTGTTCATTTTTTTACTTCATTAAATAAGTTTCACTTCTAAGGCGCCTGTTCATTTTCGCACTTCATTATAGAAGTTTCACTTCTAACGTGAGTGGCAGTCACACACATATTTTTTTTTGTTGTTGTGTAAGTAAACTTCCTTTCGCCACTGAAGCATTCCTGTTAGCATTCTTTAAGCCCTCTAATTCTTCTTTATGTGTTTACATCTTGTTTGTAATCAGTAGGGAGTATCATACTCAGTTATAATAGTTCCCAGTGATTTAAAGGTAACAACACCATGGCAGATTTCAGAATACAGTAAACTCTCAGATAACTGTAGTTTCCTGACATACTGTACCCTATACTATTTGTTTGGTTTGACTTGTTCTCTGGTTGGGGAGAGAGGGAATGTATTCCTATCTTCCTTTTTAAAACTCTAAACCTCTACAAACATAAGGTATGTTTCTGCGGGGGGGAAACAGAAAGTGCAACACATGAAAATTGTACTGCATTTCTTCGATTTTTTTGTGCCGCTTGCTTGAGTGCCAGTTGCTTGAGTTCCAGTTAACTGAGAGTTTACTGTACATACTACAGCTCAGTTTGCCTTAGCACAAGAAGAATTAACATTACCCGTGACCACTGCACTTGTCTGTAAGCATTTCTAAGAACATTTATTTTTTTCCACTTTTGGCAGTGGCTGCATCCTCCACAAGATTTTGGTCAGCAATTCCTAAACTTTGCAAGCTGCATTAATGCAGTTAGTAAAGGTGGTTTTAGACCAGCTATTTACCAGAGGTGAACCTCTTGAAATTTATTGGGGTTCTCTACTGGTGTAATAGTAGAGGTAATTATGATGTCAGCAAATGTTGTGCACAAGAGGTAATTTGAAAATTTAATTTACACTGTATATAATTTAAAGAGGGTAAAACCTAAAACCAAACTCTAATGAACCCCGATACACACACTTCTAACAAAAACCTTTATGTACTTCAAACATTTCCCTCCATATTCAGCCCTAGTGCTATGCTATGATTCAGTCAAGAGACTAGATGTTAAAACTTCTCATTCAACTGTAATGGCTAATAGCACTTACGTTTTACTGTAATCAGCGATAAATTATATGTAGCTGCATATGCATTATCTCTAGATTGTTATACATAACCTAGAAATCATGTACCTGCATATGATTTATGGCTAACTTGTGGAAAATAGCCAACAGATCAAGTACCTGCATATGCTTTAGGTATAGCTTATGACACATGCCCCAGAAATCATGTGCCTTTCTAAGCATTATGTATAGCATGTGACAGATACGCCAGAAATTGTGTACTTGGATGTGCTTTATTCTTAGCTTGTGATGAATGCACTAGAGATCATATTCCTGACTATTCTTTATCTCTAGCTTATGGCATATGCCCCAGAAATCATGTACCTGCATATATTTTATGTCTAGCTTATGACAGATATCCCTGGAATAATGTACCTGTATACGCTTTATGCCTGGCTTGTGAGAGATGTTGCAGAAATCAGGTACCTGCATATGATTTATGTCTAGTCTGTAACAGATGCCATTGGAATCATGTACATATGTCATTGGAATCATGTACCTGCATATGCTTTATGTCTAGCTTGTGAGAGATGCTCCATAGATCATGTAAATGCATATGTGTTATTATGTCTTGCTTGTGACAAATGTCCCAGGAATTATATACCTGCATATGCTTTATGTCTGGGTTGTGACAGATGCCCCAGGATTCATGTACCTGCATATAATTTATGTTTAGCTTGTGACAGATGCCCCAGGAATTATATACCTGCATATGCTTTATGTCTGGGTTGTGACAGATGCCCCAGGATTCATGTACCTGCATATGCTTTGTGTCTAGCTTGTGACATACTCCAGGAATTGTGCACCTGAATATGTATGCTTTATGCCTAGCTTGTGACAGATGTCCCAGGAATTATGCACCTGCATATGATTTATGTACGTGTTATGACAGATGCCCCAGAATTCATGGACTTGCATATGCTTTATGCCTCGCTTGAGAGAGATGCTCCAGAGATTATGTAAATGCATATGCGTTATTATGTCTAGCTTGTGACAGATGCCCCAGGAATCATGTACCTCCATATGATTTATCTCTAGAAGCTAGAGATGGATGCCCAAGAAATTTAAACAATTAGTAGTGCAAGAGCAATTCCAAGGAAGGCCACGTCAGAAGGGATCTGAAACATGTCTCTCGGTAAACCTTTTTCCAAAAAGATAAATATACATTTTTTAAAAAAAAAAATCCTAGTTCAATACTCCATAGGGAAATCAGCTCTAGTAGTTCAGTTCTTCTCTCGACCCCTTTCTTTCAGAGACTGGAACATTTGGGTTAGTTTTCAATCATTAGGCATTTCTGTGATACTCAGGATGGCTGAAACGGTAAGAAATAAATTTGAAAATATTGATAAAAAAATAGCTAAATTCCTTCTTAAATATAAGATCATGACCAGAAGATTTATGCATCTTAAGCAATCATATGACTATTTCCAGATCAGTAGTGCATTGTCTTGTCATGTATTAATATTAGAGACCAGCCTAGCCTTGAAACCAAATGATCACTGTAGCAGAATAGGGACTGAAAATGCCAGAGTGAGACACCAGTGCAGATGCCATTTCAAACTAAAACAGACAACATCATGCATGCATGCTTATTGGGGGAAGCCCATATCTGTCACTCGGGAGGCTGCACACCCCTGTGTACTCTTCTTATTTTAGTCATCTCCAAGATCACTGCATTTTAGGGGAAAGGGCATTCCTCACCATGCAGTGTCTACATTCATTCAGTGTAAATTTTGACCAAGTGTGCATTATTGATTCCTTACTCATTGTAATGTTCCTATTCCTGCACAACAGCTAGGTAAAAGTTCTACTGAAAATAGTAACAATTACAGGGTCATGTTAAACATAAGCCCTATTCACTGTGATCTAGCAGATGAATTCTCAGTGGGCAGGACTCACGAAGGCTTGCACGGAGTGTAAGAGATGTGCAACACTCCATGCAAGCCTCGCGATCCAGGAACAGCCCTAAACTCCGTGTAAGAGACCAGCTAAAACGTCTCTTACATGGACTGGGCGTGGACATGCTAAATACCTCACTTGCAGCCAAAAGGTATGCAAATTAGGTATATTAGCGATCCACGAAGCAGAAACCAGTCCGTGTAAGAGACGTTTTAGCTGCAGAAATGTACTCAGTTGACAACTGAGTACATTTCTGCAAATTCCACAATGGAGCCATGTCAGCTCCAAAAAAAGGGTGCATATGTCTCAGGCAGCATGCCAATGGCCAAATATGTGGCCATTGGCAAGGTAACCCGATGCAAAAATATTAAAAATATAATTTTTTTTTCGGCGATCCAAACCCAGCGCAGCCCCGCACAAATGGGCTGCGCTGTATAAAAACATAAAAAAGAAGGTTATAAACCCACAAATGTGGGTTTCATGCAATACATGGTATGACAATGCAGGGACCAGCAGACCAAAAACAACATGAACACTGTGTAGTGGTTACTAAGGGGGGAAGCTGAGTCTAAGACATGTAACTAAGCATTAGTAGGCAGTCTCATGTAAATGAGGGTTAGGATACTGAATCTCACAGTCACATAGCAAATGAGCACAGTCTGAGTAGTGTAAGAGATACATAAGGGGGAGGAATAGAGTAGGAGATAGGTGACATCACAGGGGGGAATGGTAGAAAGAAATGCAGTTCATTGGAGGTCAGTGTAACATGACAGATGACAGACACAGATCATGGAAAGAGGTGTGCCACTAGATAAGTCAGGGAAAGTCAAGAAATGGAAGGTGTACACTGTTACTTACACCAATGTTTCTTGCTGGGCGTGCATGCACACATGTGCGCACCATGAAGCGCGAGTAGGACAGTGTGCACGCGTGTAAGGCAGACTGAGCATGTGGGAGCATGTTGGGAGATGTTTAACACTGTTTGCGCTGGTGTGCGCGCATGTAGGGCAGGCTGAGTATGTTGGAGGCTGTTGGCAGACGTGTAACAGTGTTTGCACGGGTGTGCGTGCATTTTAACCCGAATAAGTAGATTCTGAACCGTGTAAGCACGTGTGCAAGCGTGTAAGCCACTGTGTGTGTTTCTGATGGTATGCACATTGCTCCCCCCTGAGGAAACAGAAAGGAAAAAGGAAGCAACAGAATTAATAGGAAGCTAGTAGGGATAACTGCTGAAGCTAGCAGGTGAAAACAATTAGAAGCAGGCAATTACACAGGCAGAATAGTAGCCCAGCCCAGCACTTAAAACTCTGCAAACAGTAGTGCAGGATGTTTCTCTTAAGAGACACTGCAAGACAGGAGTAAGCTAATAGAAGTGAAAACTGAAAAAGCTTCACTCAGAGCAGAAATGTTAGGGGCTGCCATAGCTGTCATAATGAGACATAGGCGACTTGCTGAGGGTGGTGACAATGCAGATGGTGCCAGACAACCCACAGTGAGGAGACGGAGAAGAGTGTACAGGCCCAGGGTCACCTACCACGGGTTACATGAGCTGGAGATAGTAGAGCGCTATAGAGTGGACAGAGAGCTCCTGCAGCAAATTGTTGAGCTGTGCAGGCCACGCCTCACACACAGAACCAACAGAGGGGAACCCATCCCAGTGGAAACCAAGGTATGTGTTGGCCTAAGAATACTAGCAACAGGTACCTTCCAGAGACCAACTGGCGATATGATGGGGATATCACAGGCATCAGCCTCCAGGGTACTGCACCAGTTCCTGGATGCCATGTCAGCACATGTCGGTGATCATGTATATTTCCCCAAAGCCCGTGAGGTATTGGCCATTAATATGCGTCTCTTCCAGCAAATAGCGGAATACCCTGAGGTAGTGGGTGCAATAGACTGCACGCACATATGCATCAAAGCACCAGCCAGTGAGCGGGGTAGGGCCTACATTAACCACAAGGGCTTCCCCTCCATCAACTGCCAGGTCATGTGTGATGCCCAGGGCATAATAATGAATGTGTGTGCTGGCTGCCCTGGGAGTTACCACGATTCCCACATCTGGCATTTGACGCAGCTGTACCAGACATTTGCCAATGGGGACATCCCACACGGACACCTAGTGGGGGATGCAGGTTATGCACTGGAGCCGTGGCTGATGACACCTATCAGAAACGCACACACACCTGAACAGGAACGCCATAATGAGGCACACGCACAAACACGTAATGTAATAGAGCGTGTGTTTGGGCTGCTCAAGTCATGTTTCCGGTGTCTGGACACATCTGGTGGAGCCTTGCAGTACACACCAACTACATGTACCCAAATTGTCATGGTATGTGCTATGCTACATAATATGATCTTGCGAAAACAGCTGCAGCAGGACCAGCATAGGGCTGGGCCAAACAGCCCCCCACCATTGCCAAGGCCATCACAGGCAGAGTGGGACTCGGAGGAGGAACAACCTGAGCCTGCCCCAGTAGGCAGAAGGAGGCGTGCCCAGTATGCCCTGGCCTTGGCAAAGAGGCAATGCATAGCACATACACTGGCTCAGTAGGAACCCTGGGAATGATACCCCCTCTGACTCACTCAAATAATAACATGGATGCCTAAAATGACATGACCTGCTCACAAACATGTACAGGGAAGTGTAATATGCGCATCCGACAGAGGCAGCCCTGCAGCACCACCTGAGGCATGAATGCCATATGTTAAGTAATGTAACACCATGTACTATATGCACACCTGAGCACCCTGACTAACATCCACCCTCACCAAGCATGAAGCCACAAAATGATGATGGAATGATCAAGTGCAATAACTGGCTGAAGTAATGCAGTTAGTCAAAGGGGAGCCAATGTGTCTCAGGCTGGGAAGACATGCGGAGCATGACATGATGCACCACCTGCTAGGGGTGGCGTGTACCTATCATGCCATGCCCCATGGATACTGGCAAAGGCTGTCAGTACCCACAGCATGCCCTGAATAGGTAAGTCTCAAAACACAAACCCACCTTCATAGGTTCCACAAGGGATAGGAACCTAGATGTAATGCTACCCAATACCAGAAGTCTAAACAGCAAGATGTGTGCAGTGTGAATGCACACAGTATGGAGAATGTAGATACCAGTCCTGTAATAGAGAACTGGGTCAAGGCTCACATCAGCACCCTAACACTACCAGGTCACACCTCATACTGTGCTGTACAGCCGCAAAACATGGAACAAACTACAAAAGGAAGGTGACTAGCAATAAATGTCAAGGATAACCACACCCCCATGTTGGTACCACAACAAAAAGCAGCATGGATTAGCCATGGTCAAATACCAATGGCTAAAACCGCCTCCCAGTATATAGCCTGCTGCAGACTACTGTCCTTATACCAGGAACTGCACCTGGCCTATGTTGGAATACATGAATATATCAAGCCCCCCAAACCACATTATATTGCTTGACTGAAAATACCCAGACATACACCGGGAGCATTATACTAGCACCAACACAGTAGGAGAAAAGTTCCCAGAATCCATAAACCAAAATGCCCAGGAACAATGTACCACTCCCACAAGAGGGGTAAGCATACTGGATGTGATAATCAGCAACATGTGTACTGGATGGCAAGATGAGAAGTGTACCCCTCACTGGTAAGACCAGACCATAGAGTAATCACACTGGATATACACATCCTGACCCCAGTCCCTGGCCAGAATACCACAGTGAAAAACATGTGTAAAGCATAGGTTGTAGCCCTCCAAACTGATGTTGAATCCACGAAAGGCCCTGTGCAAGTGCAGAATATGGGACACACCACAGAACATGTTATACAGGCATTCCATGAACACAGCCAGGAATGCTTGGAGTATGCAATCACAAATAACAACAACACACAATGCCATACACGCAGGCATCTGGCATGCTGGACTCCAGCCATTAGAAAACCATGCAAGAGAATGAGGAAGCTACCACATGATAGAGCAAACATAAAAAGGGAAGTAATCACTGACCAGTAGTATGGCAATAACATATGTCCACACATACAATCCACTAAGTCCAGCCACAACAAGTAGAATCTGTGAATCCAGAGGCAATGTGACACCAGTCCCAAGTACACAGACAACCACAACACCCCCCAATAAATACAAATATATGTGATAGATGCAACTATGTATCCAAACCAGAGGTTGAGCTCCACCAACTCAGTACTGTCAAAACTAGTCAGGAGGAGAAGGTAACCACATACACCACAAACCCAGTCCCACATAGACCTACCACAACTGTAAACCAAACACATAAACACAGACAAATATTCCCAGAGGCCTTAATTACAAACACACCACACCAACAGAAGCCTCCAAAGCAGATCACAAGCAACCACAACCTTCAAACATAGCACATGCAATGAATAGTACACAAAGCTGGTGTGCCAAACAGTCACAGGCCAGAAGGAGAAACAACATGCCTGATACAGTTGTAATAGGTGTCTGTATAGGCAGACACACTGCTGTCCCACTCACCAGACTGAACAAGGGAAAGGGTAGAGTAAGCTGCCTGTAGGCTGCCACAAAATGCCACATAACACAAGTATGCAGGTCACCCCAAAGCAAGCAGAAATATGATGCACTCAATGTCCATGCTGGTGTGAATGACCTGAGATGTACCTCCCTGGTCAACATGAAAAGAAGCATGGATGATCCCTCTGAGTATGTACCCCAGGCCGGTATGACACTGGCTGTGTGCAGCATCCAACCCTCACCAAGAATGATGCCACAGTACAAACACAGAATGCTCATGTTTAACAGCTGGCACAGTTACAGCTGTCAGTCCAAGAGGGTCTAATGTCTGTCTGCTTGAGATGTCAAGCATGACAAGCCATGCTGCTGTTCCAGGGATGGCTTGCACCTCTTACCCCTGTGCGTCTGGATACTGGATAAGGCCTTTGCCGCCTCCATAGAGCCGTATGTAGGCAAGGCCAAAAAGACTACCCACCACCCTAGAAAACATAAGTGGTAGGAAGCATAAGGGTAATGCTGACCAATGCCAGATGTGTAAACTGCAATATGCATGCCCCTGAGGCACTTCTCATTATGGAGAACATCGATGTCTGTGCAGTGACAGAAGCCTGCTGCAAGCCTAGTGATAGCACACCAGCACTACTAGGTTATACCACATATCATGTGTTATGGCCCCAACACCTGCACCAAAACATCAAAGGAGGGGAGTATCCATATGCAGCACAGACACCCATATGGCCAGGTAACTGACAATGCACAAAGCAGCGGAGACCACCCATGTGCACCTAAGTGTAGTCCAAACTGCTGTACAGTCTGTAGCATGCGACAGACCACACTCTCACACACAAGAACTCCACCCAGACATCCTGAAGACACTGGACAGTATGAATGTCCCACCAAATACCAGACAAGGTACACACAAATTACCACATAGGTGGCAAACCATTATGTATGCAAGGAGTAATCAGGGACCTAGGGACACAGGTCGACAGTAATCTGTCATGTGACACTCACAATGCCAATGTGGCTAGGAAGATTGTCGATATTGTACACCGTATCATGAAAGGATTCACATCTACATCAACAGAGGTCACTGTGCCACTGTACTGTTCCCTTATCAGACCCATAATCTAGTACAATGACTCATATGGGATGTACCGTCGTGACACCTGCAGCGGTTCGGAAGACCTCATAGTTACCCCACCAACAGGATAAAGGGTGTGAAATATATGTCATATGCTGCCTGACTGTAGACACCCCAGCTGAATGCAGTCACAGACTGCCTACACAGAGGCATTGTATGTCTGTTGTACAAGGCCATGTCCAACACAGGAGTAATGGACATGCTCCACCACAGGAAATCAAAGCCATTGGAACTGTGAGAGTGACAGATGTCAGCCTCAACACATAATGAAATAAGATGTGCTGGAGGGACAGATACATAACCCAGAGGCTCCCCACACCCAGAAACAGGATCCCAATCCATGTTAGGCAGAGCCCTCACTGACACCCCTCAACAGGAATATTGCCAAGTGGATGGATGATCGTACATGTATACTGGGGGTCCTCACTGTGTCACGACCAGACAGAGGCACAGTGAAGAAATTCATAAATGGCCATAATAGAACATAGCAAGGGGTGGCGAAAGACACACACACTCTGGCTAGGCTTACTAATGGCCTAGGGTGTATAGCCTAGTATGAACCCATGAACCTATGAAGATACAAAATGTACAGGACACTAAGGATAATCACAAGGCTTACCCAACTGATGGTATGAACAATGTTGGGCATCCACAGATATGCTCCGAATCACACAGATATTACAAACAACATACCAAACACACACACATATTGCTAACATACAACCTGTCAGGTGCAGTGCAAACATCCCCCCCCAGAGTGCAAAATACCTATCCCAGCAGACTGATGGTCCCCTGACATTGCAGATGCTGAGGTAACAGCCATCATCTGCAAAGCAGAACACACAGCAGCAAAGGTATGTGATGGTGTCCTGGGCCGAGGCCAACATGGACTCCAAGAATAATGGAATGCCAAATCACACTACTGCCCAATGTCAGCCTTACCACAGGATATGTACCCAAAGAGCAGTGTACAACAACAGTGGTCCATCACAACAAAGGTGTTGCCTGAATGGATACTGCAAACTACCACCCCAGGATCCTGACAAGCTTGTTCTGCACAGCTATGGAAAGGATCAGTATGTACCGCAGACAGAAGGCTATTGTGGACCTACTGATACTGGATCCTACACAGTGTGGCTGTCGTAACTGCAGATCCTGCCCCTAAACATGTTTGACCCATTTGAAGCAGTCATTAAGGTCATTGATGAGGGCAATGTGGTCCACACAGCGTAGCTGGACCGTGCACATGCTTCTAGACAATACCGTATGAGTTCAGTATGGATATGTTCACCAGCTTAAATATATACCCCTATGTCAGTAGAGGGGTTGCAAACCAGACCAAGGACAGAACTGACATGGTCAGACATGCCGCATCCATGTCAGACTACAAAGCAGATATGAGTGGCATCCCACAAGGCCTGGTCTTGCCCCCCCGTCCTGTATATATGTCCCATAGGTATAGGCCAACATGGAAGGACTGTGACTGAACATGTATGCAGAGGAGTACAAACAGCCCACCATATCCAACCCCCAGCTGACACAAGCAACCCACAAAAGGGCCACCTACAAACAGACAACTGGAGCCATAGTCATGTCAGCAAGCTAATTGCAGAACTGTGTATAGACAACCACTGTGGATATACAGTAAGTGCCCACAAATTACCACACAGGTGTTAACCCATGACGTACCTAACATGTAATGTGAGACCTGGGTACAAAAGGTGATAGATATCCTGCACTGGACAAACATGTGGCTGTAGTGTTCAGAAACATATACTATATACCCACCCAAACATGAAGGTTGGCAGATGTAGATAAGGGGAACTCACTGTGGCTCTGCAGTCATCCTCCATCAGCGTCACAATTGATTACAATAGCCCCTGTGGGATATACCGCAGCAGACACCTCCATCAACTGTAAAGTCCACAACAGTACCCCACCAGGAGTAGCAAAGAGCATGAACAGATGCCATGTGTTGCCTGAGTAAGCAAACTGCAGCCCCACACACCGCCATACTGCCCAGCTACAGGCAAGCTGTGCCTGATGTATGAAGCCATGTCCAACCTGGAATCAATGAACATGCTGCACCTTGTACAATCTGAATGGCAGTGAGCTATGCACATGAGAGACCTGAACCCCAGCACTGACATACATAGGACAAGCTGTACAGAATGATCCATAACACAGAAGACACCCCCACTCTTCAGTAAACTCCTGGTACAGGTCAGCCAGAGAGTCACATATCGACACCCCTCAAGAGGAATCCTGATGAGTGGATGGGAGATGGTAGGCTAACCCTGGGTATCACTGTTATGTCAGAGGTAGACGGAGGCACAGTATACTAACCATGACATATGTCATGGCAAACTCCAGTTACAATGTGTGTCGAAGGACAAACACACCCTGTGACTAGCATCAGAAATGGCCTAGGGAACATCGCTAGTGTTTGCCAATGTCCACCCATGTTGTGGAATACACTAGCAATGTTGGACGAGCCTGGTGTAGGTAGTCCATATCTGAACATAATGCAACATGGTCATATGTGCACAACTGGCCCCTACACAGTCTGTTGTGCTCAATATGAAGATGTCAAGCAGTCATAGGACTAAAGCCCAGGATACCGTCCACCACAGTGAAAGTACTGAACCAGTACACTATACGGTACTACAGTGTTAGGTCATTATGAAAGTATGTTGAGAACTGTCTGCAAAGTATCCCATGCAATCCCTGCAGGCACAGTATAATCCCTGTTGTGGCAGACATGAAGCAGTTGGCCAGTTAGTACACAACATGACACCCAACACACAACCATAAATGTGAGATATTGTTGAAGTTCACACACACCCAAATATGTGGTGGACTTCAGAGTGCAACATATGGAAAGCTCACACTGGGCATGCTCGCACACTTTGATAAATGAGGCATATGTCAGACAACATGCCATGGAAAGGCTGAACTGGGCATGCTCACACACTTAGGCCATATCTCCGTTTAGCAGTTGGCCACACATATCTGGTATTTGGACGTGTCAGTCCAGGAACCAACCACAACACAGCAATCTGCCCAGTGCACACAGTAAATGACTACAGAGACATAAGTGATATAGTGGATCGCCATCATATGCAAACATCTACCACAGATACACAAGTTGGTCATAGGAACAGGGAATGCTATGGCAATAAAGACCTGCAAACAGTAGAACAGCACAACAAATATTGTGCATCCGACAATTGAACATATGGGTGTAGAGGTCAATACTAGGCTTGTTGCCCTAGAGAATGACAGCTCATCCAGAGTGTGCTTGGCATCTGCATCCCCAGGACAGTAGGCTACTGTGCCACTGTAAAGTAGGTCACAGAAGGCAACATGTGAGGCTAGTGAGCTGTGCCTCTGTCAAGCAGGGGCATCGTGGAGGTCCCAGGGATTGAATGTGCTAAGCCACAGCCATGTTGTCGGTGTGTGCTGGGAGAGGGTTGCTGAGGATCTCTGACAGTACGTGTCCGTCAATAACAGACTGAGGGGAGCCCTATCTGCATTCTCTGGATGATTCCACTGTCAACACTGTGGTGTAATGATTATGTGTGAATGAAGTGCCATGCCGGAACTGTTCACAGATGTCCTACCTCTGTGGGCTACAGCTCTGCAATGTATTAGCTCACTCTGTCTGTTGTACGGCACATATATGGCTGGTGTACAGCTGACAGGTGTCTTGTTGTGGAGCAGTCATGGGTATATGTGGGATAGCATGATCAATGCAAACCATACACATGCTCATAGAATGCAATTGTCAAGGATTAATCTGAGTGGCCAGTATAGTCCCCCAGCATGGGTCCTCTGAAGTCGTCCACCCCAGTCTTCACAAGTGTAGAGTCTGCTTGTGCTAAATACAGTTTGTGTGCAGTGACAACCTTGCCTGGGGGTGGAGATGGGATATGGATGTCCAGGAAAAGGTGGGTATGGTCAGATATCAACAATGGTGGTCTACCTCTGGTGTGGAACAGTGAGTACCCACATTGCAAATGGACAGGTGCAATATGTATTCCCCCATGAGGCTGTGGTGTGTGGTTCTGTCATAGCACATGGACCCACAAATTGTAGTGGCTGTAGGGTAAAGTGATAGAGGCCTGAGTAGTTCTCACACACAATATGCCTGTACCTGATGTTAACAACTAGAATGGTGTATGTGAACACCTGCATATCCCGGCACTGTTCACAGGGAAGCTAAGTGTGTGTCCTGGATGTGGGTGTGGTGTTCTGACTGGTTGTGTTGTGTGTTACAGGTCCTGTGGTCACAAAGCATGGTATAGAACATAACCTGCCAGTGCGATGTGCATATCTGACCCTGACGTAGGTGGCTGCAAATGCATATATATGCTATCCCCCACCTGACAGGTAGTACTACATGTACATACCTCTGTAGAAATAAAGATGTCAGCACCCTATAAATACTGCAGGTGCAGAACAGATGCCCAGTAATCCGGATAGTGTGCTCTGCTAATGCGTCTCCCTCATGTGTCATAATATAGTTAGGTAGGGGTTTAAATCCTGCAAATACTCAGTGTGTGTGTGGGTGGGTGAGTGGGGTTTGTGTGTGTGAAAGGCTGTGAGAGGGAAATGTCCCTTTTGGCAACTGGGAAAACACACTCCAGGATGCACATTCCCCTTTCTAAACACTGATGATGTCAGCACCCTATAAGTACAGCAGGAGAAGGAAAACCTACCAGTAATGTGAATAGCACGCTCTGTTAATGCATCCGTCTCAAGTGTCATAACATAGGTAGGTAGGGGTTTGAATCCTGTAAATGCTCAGTGTGTGTGGAGAGGGTTAGTGTGTGTTCAAGACTGTATGAAAGAAATATCCCTTTTGCCAACTAGGAGAACACACTACAGGATGCACATTCCCCTTTCTAAACACTGATGATGTCAGCACCCTATAAGAGCAGCAGGAGAAGGGAATTCTCCCAGTAATGCGAATAGTGCACTCTGCTAATGCATCCATCTCAAATGTCATAACATAGTTAGGTAGGGGTTTGAATCCTGTACATGCTCAGTGTGTGGTGAGGGGGTTAGTGTGTGTTCAAGACTGTATGAAAGAAGTATCCCTTTTGCCAACTAGGAGAACACACTACAGGATGCACATTCCCCTTTCTAAACACTGATGATGTCAGCACCCTATAAGTGCAGCAGGAGAAGGGAATCCTCCCAGTAATGCGAATAGTGCACTCCGCTAATGCGTCCGTCTCAAGTGTCATAACATAGTTAGGTAGGGGTTTGAATCCTGTACATGCTCAGTGTGTGTGGAGGGGGTTAGTGTGTGTTCAAGACTGTATGAAAGAAGTATCCCTTTTGCCAACCAGGAGAACACACTACAGGATGCACATTCCCCTTTCTAAACACTGATGATGTCAGCACCCTATAAGTGCAGCAGGAGAAGGGAATCCTCCCAGTAATGCGAATAGCGTGCTCTGCTAATGCGTCCGTCTCGAGTGTCATAACATAGGTAGGGGTTTAAATCCTGTACATGCTCAGTGTGTGTGGAGGGGGTTAGTGTGTGTTCAAGACTGTATGAAAGAAATATCCCTTTTGCCAACTAGGAGAACGCACTACAGGATGCACATTCCCCTTTCTAAACACTGATGATGTCAGCACCCTATAAGTACAGCAGGATAAGGGAAGCCTCCCAGTAATGCGAATAGTGTGCTCTGCTAATACGTCCGACTCGAGTGTCATAACATAGTTAGGTAGTGGTTTGAATCCTGCAAATGGCAAGTGTGTGTGTTTGGATGAGGGGGGTTAGTGGGTGTACAATTTTGTGTGAGGGAAATGTCCCTTTTGGCAACTGGGAGAACACACTACAGGGTGCACATTCCCCTTTCTAAACACAGATGATGTCAGCACCCTATAAGTACAGCAGGAGAAGAGAAGCCTACAAGTAATGCGAATAGCGCACTCTGCTAATGCATCCATCTCAAGTGTCAGAACATAGTTAGTTAGGGGTTTGAATCCTGCAAATGCTCAGTGTGTGTGTGGAGAGAGCTAGTGTGTGTGCAAGTCTGTATGATGGAAATATCCCTTTTGGCAACTAGGAGAACACACGACAGGATGCATATTCCCCTTTCTAAACACTGATGATGTCAGCACCCTATAAGTACAGCAGGAGAAGGTAAACCTCCCAGTAATTCGAATAGCGCACTCTGCTAATGCGTCTCTCCCGAGTGTCATAATACAGTTAGGTAGGAGTTTGAAAGCTGTAAATGGCATGTGTGTGTGTTTGGATGTGGGGACTCTGTGTGTGTGCAATTCTGTATGAAAAACGTGTGCTTTTTTGAGATCACACTACATGATGCACATTACCCTTTCCAAACAGTGATGATGACAGCACCCTATACATACAGCTGGAGAAAAGACATCTGCCAGTACTCAGAATAGCGCAACCTGCTACAGCGTCACTCTCAAGTGCCATAACATATTTAGGTAGGGGTTTGAAACCTGCAAGTGTGTGTGTGTTTGGATGTGGGGAGTTTGTGTGTGTGCATTTCCGTATGAAAAACATGTTAGTTTTGGCAATCAGGAATCACACTACCTGATGCACATTACCCTTTCAAAATACTGATGATGTCAGCACCCTATAAGTATAGCCAGAGAAGAGGAACTATCTAATAATCCGAATAGTGTGCTTCGCTAATGCATCTCTCTCACGTGTCGTGACTTAGTTAGGTAGGGGTATGAATCCTGCAAATGGCAAGTGTGCATGCGTGTGGGGGGGGGGGGTAGTAGTGTGTGTGTAAATGCAAGTGTGAGAGAACAGATCCTTTTGGCAAATACTACAATACACCAGATGCTGCATATTCCCCAGTAAACACAGGGGATGTCACCACACTATCAGCACAGCCAAACAGGGCTAGTTGGCCAGTAATGCCAATAGTGGGGTAGTAGGGTGTGTGTAAATGCAAGTGTGAGAGAACAGATCCTTTTGGCAAATACTACAATACACCAGATGCTGCATATTCCCCCAGTAAACACAGGGGATGTCACCACACTATCAGCACAGCCAAACAGGGCTAGTTGGCCAGTAATGCCAATAGTGCACTCTGCTACTGTGTCTATTACCATTGTCAGTGTACAGATAGGTATGTTTTGGTAACCCACAACTGCCACGTGTGGTTGTGTCACACATTATGACCTTATGTGGGTCTTTGTACATAACAATGCATGCCATTGCCTAAACCAGCAATGGCATTGCACACATGATGTATGTATGTGACACATACACATAAATACCTGTGACCTGCAGTAGTTACCATGTCTGACACATGCCTCGAGTGGATAAATGGTATTTGCAATGTATATCAATATGACTGCGTCTTACTGTGCAGGGGCCGCACGCGGTATGTGTCTATACAGTGTGGGTGTATATGGTAAAATACCTACAGCAGGGGATACACATCTGGTCTGGGCCATATAGTCTACATGTAGTCGATGTACAGGTGCTGCATGTTCCCACCTGTTGTGGTAGTGGTAACATGTCATTCCACTGCAAATCAGTGACCACATGCTGTGAACCCTTCAACTAGTGTGTTGTAGCTACAGTAATGCTCACACACAATGTTTGGCTGGATGCAGTCCAGCCATATAAAGACAGTTCTTGAGACTGTCATATTGCCAGTGTTGTTATGGAGGATAGGTGGTCTTTCTGTGTATGGGAGGGTTGTGTGTGCTAGGCTATGAACCAGATGGCAGTCCGACACACTGTTAGCTGCACATGATTAGGCCCTGATGCTTTGTGCTGTGCCAACAACCTGGAGGTGTGTGTATCTGTGGTGCCTTGGGATACCACCCCCCTGTCCATGTGTGTTACATGTGTAGGGGACAACAGGCATGGTATGGGGCATAACCTATCAGTGATGGGTAACACCTGTGAGCCATGAATCAGGACTCTGGTTCTGCACAGACATTGCAGTTCACCATGCTGAGGACAGTGTCCAGTGCATGCATCTTGCGGTGTACACTGCTGTTGTTGTGTAGCAGCACTGTTAGTGTCCTAACCTGTGTGATACCCGTGGAGGTGGCTATGTAAACCATGTCCTGCAGCATAAGGCAGTATGTGTGTATCAAGGAGCTTTGCCAATATACATTGGGCCATGGGTGTCACGTGCAAGATGACCCTTGCACATCATTGTGGCTTCCCTAGCATGTAAGCACACGTTGACAGCCAGCGGATACCCTATGAATGACATTGGAGACTGAGCAGAATGTAGACATACAACACCCTTCCTACATATAGTGGTAGCATACCTGGTGAGGGTATGTTGGCAACCAAGATCAGGCTCATACTGGCTTGTGCCACATGCTGAGAGATCCATTCTATGTTCCCTATCATGTAGTCCAGGGAGGTATGTCTCAGGTCAGCCATAGTGGCATGGTCAATGAGTGAGTCATATGTGTCCATGCCTCTGACTGACCTGTATGCATGTGTTCTGTGGTGGACCATAGTGCCCCTGAGGCATATCACTGTGACCTTCACCAGATACAGCCTGTTGAGCGGGACCCCAGTGCAGCACCCAAGACAGGTACCTGACACGTCTGTAGCAGGTGTGTTGTGTAGCCCTACAGGCTGTGAGTGTGTGGCACACGGGATGTGTGTGCCATGTGTGGCATGTGCTCTGTTCCAATGGAACATATGCCTGTGTGCCAGCTGTGGAGGTGTATGATGCTCAGGCAGGATGCTATTCTGAGTCCCCACGTATGCCCCAGTGTGTTCAGCATGCTGTCAGTGAGTGTCAATGTCTGACTTGTATTGTAGTCACTGTAATATTTTTTATTTATTTATTTATTTATCTTACATTTGTTGACCGGGATAGTCCGACTGGATGCATGTCCATTTTCAGCAGAGGCCCGGGGAGAAAAGCTCCAAGGGTAAGCAGATACAGCATTACATAATAGCATTACATATTACAAACAGATTATTTACAGAGATTACATAAGTAAGCAAGTTAAACAAGTTCCACAGGTTAAAGTTAGCCCTGAGCACAAGTCATGATTAAATTAAATTACACAGTAAACTGGTTAACAGATTTTACACATTCAAGTTAGCCAGGCTTGATATATTGACATAGCCAGTTAAGTGACAAATGTTGTTTGAGTCTAGTTTTAAATTGACCTAAGGTGGAAAGTAAGGTAATATCAGCTGGAAGTGAGTTCCAGGATCTACTTACAGAGTTTGCAAAGAGAGAATCACCGGCTGTGTTATTAATTTTGCTAGTCTGAATTAGTAGTTTGTTAGAGGATCAGAGCGGTCTAGGATTGTTATAGGGGGTGATAACATTTTTAAGTGCAGGAGTATTGTCCGGATTATAGAGGATTTTATAGGCCATAATCAGTTGGTTATACTGTATTAGGTTAGGTAGTTCAAGCCAACCAAGCTGATTTAGATTGATGCAATGATGTGTCCTAAAAGGCAGCCCAGTGGCAAACCTGGCAATGTGGTTGTAGCAAATTGAGAGTTTGTTAAGGACAGTCTTGTTCATATTCGAGAGTAGAGGGGATGCATACAGAAGGGTTGAAAGAAGGTGTGAGCGAGCTATGGCAATTTTAGCTGGAGGGGTTAGGAAGGCTTTTATTCTGTAAAGTGACCCTAGTTTTTTATTGATGGTTTTGATAGTTTGGTTAACATGTAGGTCACATTTGAGATTATTGGCTATGATGACACCTAATAGTTTAGTAGATGGGTCAGGGGAGATTATTGTGCCATCATTTGATTTTATGGTAAAGGTGAAAGCGGTAGACCTATGTGTTGGTGAAATAACAGCAGTTTAGTTTGTTTGGGATTTAGGATCAGATGATGTTCAGAAAGCCAGTTTTCTATTGTATTAAAGGTGGTCTGGGTAGCTGACCATAACTCTACTGGAGATGTGGCTGAGCAAATCAGAGTAGAGTCATCAGCATACTGGATACAGCTGACTTTTGGGATGACAGTATAAAGGTCGTTGATGAAGATGGAGAACAGTAAGGGCCCTAGTATAGAGCCTTGTGGTACTCTGAGGGTGTTAGGTAGAAGGTTAGAGAGTTTGGTCTGCCAGAGGCCAGCTTGCTGTCGACCATTCAGGTAGGATTGAAACCAATGGAGGGCTCCAGTATCTAGACAGAATGTTTGCAGGGTGTGGATTACAAGTTGGTGATCAACCATATCGTATGCCTTGGAAAGATCCAAAAAGAGGGCTGAGGATATATAATTATTGTTGTGATTATGGTTTATGATGTTAGTAAAGGCTAGGAGGCCTGAAGTAGTGCTGTGATGAGGACGGAAGCCATGCTGAGTGTCTGCCATAAGGCGATTTTGGATTAGGTGGTGCATGAATTGTCTATGAATACATTTTTCCATAATCTTTGCAAGTGGAGAGAGTATAGCTATTGGCCTATAATTGGAGAATTCAGTAGAGCTGCCTCCTTTGTGAAGTGGGATTACATAGGATATTTTCCAGATGGTGAGAATTTTAGCTTCTACTATGGTTCGATTGATTAGTTTTGAGACGGGGTAAGCAATAGCATCAGCTGATTTTGAAGGTACTGGCAGGAGTTGATCAGCAGAAAGTGTAGTGGGTTTTAATTTTTCGATCAAGGTATGGATAAGTGAAGTGGCGACTGGTTGGAAGCTGAACGCAAGTAGGTTTCTAGGGGTGCTACTTTCAGGACCAGGGGAGCTAGGAGGTAGTTGGCTAGCTAGGGCTTGAAATGTCTCAGTAAAGAATTGGTTAAAACTATCAGAAACATCTTCAGGGGTTTTATCAATAGTAGCAGCAGGGATTGGGGTTGAAGTTTGTCCAGGATGTAGTATATATGACATGCCACCTGACAGGGTATGGCATTACTGGGTTCAGAGAGCTCAGTCCCCAGATTGGCTGTGTGGTGGCATCCCACACATGTGTTGTACGTTCCTGGCCAAGGGTGATGGCTGACTGCATACATGTGGCAGCTGTGGCATTGCCACATGACACACATAAACCACAACTGGACCATAGAGGTGATTCACAGGTTACCTTTGCACATGCTACCCTAGTAGTGTGATTGCCATGGTGAGTACCAACACATAGGGCCAATGGGGAACAACATACTGAAGGTGTGTATGTGTGGGTGTACTGCTACTGTTTCATAGCACTGGCATATATGACTGCACATGTGGGTAAATGCCAGGTAAGACATGTGTAATGTGTCACAGGCAACGTACATGCATACAGGACAGACAGTGATGTTCTGTCATGTGTAAACTTGACATACGTATCGTACGCTATGCAGATGTCACTAGAAGTCTACAGAAGCACTGTAACTCTGCATTGCAGGTGTAAGCAGTGTTCCAGGGAACCCCAAGCGAACATGCATGCAAACAAAGCTACAGTAAGCAGGGCTGGAAGTAGTGCATTGTACAACAAAGAAGGGGTAACAATAACAGTAAGTAACAATGCAAATATGTAGGCACTATCAACATGTACCCAGGAATACACAGCGCAGATGCCCATGGTAGAACTGATATTATGTCATAGTTAATTGTGATTTGGATTACATTGGTACTACACACATATCAACATGCGCAAACATCCACATTGCATAGTCATTGTGGGCAACTTGACACCATTACTGTACATGTCCACCATTGCATATCACTACTTGCGTTAGCTTCCCCCCTGTGCTACCCATGTATGTGGCTATCTGTTGACATCCTTACCACCGGCATGCAATTATGTGCAGCTGTTACACTTTGGTACGTACTATGGGTGCAGATGACAATTCAGGACATTCATATGGTTACTGCAATAGGCATGCTGGGATATACACACAGTCATAGCAGCACACTGTACTGTTACAACATTATACTACTAACACACTTCTATGTAGTCACCCTGTGCATCAGCAATGTGTTTACCTGTTCCCACAATGATGTTGGAGATTGCAGGAGGTGGCACAGTGTCATCATATGCACAGGGTGTGAATTAGGTATGCCTGAGTCAGCCACTGATACCACCAATTGACATGTGTGTGTATGTGTGTTGGTGAGGGACAGCAGTACAGGGTGGGGCAGTGTTGGTGCAGTGTGTGCGTGTATGTGGTCACCCTAGGTGTTAACATTGCGCAAGTGTGTATGCACGCACACAGTTCCACCTCATGGCTGCCATATACAGGGGTTTGTGGACAGCCACAGACTGCACCTGGCAGGTCATACAGATCAGTGTCTGTGGGCACGGACACGGTACCTGTGCCTGGCAGGGGTGCTATGGATCCTATCCAGTACTAAGCCAGACTGGGTACTGTCATCAGAAGCGGGAGTGTGTTGACTGGACACAGGTCCCTGTTGGGACTGTCCAGAGCCACGTGCACGTGGTCTCCTGGGGTTTTCCGATGACAGCACAGACTCAGCATTGCTGGGGCTGCTGCTGGCACTATGGGGGCGTGCGCGGGCCTGTTGTCGTCTGTGCCGACTGCAAGCTGCTGCTGTTGCTGGCATACGGCCACATCGACACCACAAACGCCCACCATTGCCCTGGCTCATGGACATTTGGTTGTGGAACTGCTGTAATATGTCCCCACAATGTCTGTCTATGACATCGGTGAAATTACGGATAGCATCCGCGATGTCACGCATACTGTCAGTCATGGCTGTGCGACATGCTCACAGCTCCCTCAGACCCTGTCTGGTGTACCTTTCCATACGCAACTGTGCCTGCATGACAGCCTGAAACATAGCTGAGGTTGACAGACCTCTTTGGGCATGTCTGCCAGAGGCAGTACGCCCATGGATGCTCCCACGAGAACCCATGGGCAACTGTCTGTGTGGTACCATCACAGGACCCTGCCCATGGCTGCTGTGTGGGGACGCATGTGCCACAGGTACCACATTACCCTGGTCAATGCCCACTGTATCCTGTCCATCACCTAGGGACAATGGTGACAAAGGATGTACTGGCAGGATGACTGTGCGCAATGATGGGGTTGACAGCTGTGTACTGTCAATTGGCTGACCAATGGCAGACCCTGACACACCTTCCTGTACCATTACACAAATATCATCATTACCAGTACCTGTGGCACCAGATTCAGGTTCCCTGCTGCAGGACACCAGAGCAGCACCAAAACCTGTGGGAGGAAGACAGGAAACACAGTTTACAGTCTCCACACATTGTTACCAGTGATGCACTTATGCACACATGCACACATGGACACATGCACACATGCACACATGGACACAGGCACACATGCACACATGGACACAGGCACACATGCAGACATGCACACGTGGACACATGCACATAGGCGCACATGCACACATGCACACAGGCACACATGCACACATGCACACGTGGACACATGCACACAGGCACACATGCAGACATGCACATGTGGACACATGCACACGTGGACACATGCACATGTGGTCACATGTACACATGCACACATGCACACATGCACACATGGACACAGGCACACATGCACACATGCACATGCACATGTGGACACAGGCACACATGCACACATGCACACGTGGACACAGGCACACCTGCACACATGCACACATGCACACATGCACACATGGGCACAGGCACACCTGCACACATGCACACATGCACACCCCGCAGTATACACACAGAGCACTACTGAGTTACACTAGTGTTACTAGCACTATCAGGACTATTATAGGTATTGTTAAACACACTCACCAGCATGGATGGCCTGCCTTGCTGTAACCCCAGAGGGACCTGCAGAAATGATGAGATTAATGTCAGTGGGCACAACTGTGCCACTGATATTGCATATGATACAGTGCAGTAGTACACCAGTTGCCTTTCACACGTCAGCTGCTGATATTGCCAGTATCACACATGCACAATTACATACTATGATGACAGATACATACCATGGACACACCTTACACATGCATAAACTAACAGTGTACAGAACAGTCAAGTGTACATATGGCATATTACCTGCATGCTCCATGTCGTGCTGCTGTGTGGATCCAGCCTCCATCATGATGCAGGTGTACTGCTGTTGCTGTTCTGGGGCTGGAGCCACAACACTTAGGAGTAGCCCCTCCAGTCTGGTGAGGGGGGGATGTGTGGCCACCCCACCTCCTGTGGCAACCTGTTGCCTGTGGATATCTGACACACGCTGACGGACACTTCTGATTAAATCACTGCAGTGATGTCGTACCTGCTCATATGTCCTATTATGCGTGCCAATATCATTTACCCTATGGACAAGGTCTTGCCACAGTGCAGCCCTCTCCTGCTGATTCTGAGTGGTGCGGAAAAACAGGATGTCATACTCCCGCACCAGGCTCTGGTGTATCTCCTCATCTTCTGCTGCAGAGTAGGTGGGATTACACTGACGCGCCATCTCCCTGGAAGAGAACACAAACAGGATATCAGCAGACTATGTCAGCAATATATGGCACACATACTATACATGATACTCATGTGTAGTGATATACTACTACTCCCATATGTTGCATGCGTGTGTGTCGTGGTGGATACACAAGTACATGGCCTGATATCTGTGCTCAGCCAACTCCTGTGCAACAATACCTGCCACATTCCACATAACATAGTAGCATGCCCCATCGGTCAGCACACACTGACAGGTCCAATGCACAACCTCACTCTGGGGGTTCATCCCAAGGTACTGTATGTGGGACGCCATCCACTAGTGTGTGATGTGGACACAAGTTACTTGGCCTGGATATACATATCCCACCACCACCACCAGCACAGTAGACTACTTTGATATGTATGTGATTAGACAGTTATTCACTTGTTAGGACTGAGATGGTATCCATGCAGCACACTGGGCCAGTGGAAGCCACAACCCACACTGCTGACCCCTTTGCAAATGCTTACCATGGACATGCCACAGATTGCATGGAACTTGCACACACATTTCTAACCCAGACCCTATGCACAAAGGTTAGGCATCCTGTCCGGTGGACCCCAGACAGAGGCAGATTGTATAACAATAGCAGGAGGCTACTGCAGGACAGAGCAGATTCATATTAAGGGAAGGCATCTGTGGTCAGCACTGGTACTATGCTACGGTCTCTCATAACAATGGCAACGGCCTACTCTGGGAGGGAAATGGCCACAAACACTATGGATAACCACAAGGCCTTCTTCAGTTATGTTACACATATGGACCAAATGCCTCAGATATGCTCTGTGTTAATACACACCTACTTAACATTCACCAAACACACAGATATTGGCAACATTCTTGCAGAGGTTTGGTGCACATATCCCCCCTCCTTCTCCCCCACCAGTTGAAATACTTATCACAGCTGTATATAACCTCCCTATCATCTCACATGTCCAGGTGAGGGCTGCCCTCAGCAAAGCAGAACACACAGCATCACTGTGACCTCATGGTATCCCTGGATGTGTGCTACCTGCACTCCAAGAGGACATACAACCACATATAAGACTGATAATTTATCTTGGCCGTACTACAGGATATGTACCTGGACACTGGCATACAGCAACAGTGGTCCCACACCACTAAGGAGGCACCTTGACTGACCCTGGGAACTACCACATCATATGTATAACCGGCCTGGTCTGCTAAGCTATGGTATTATTCAGTATGGGATGCATATGCAATGATATCGGGTACCTGCAGACACTTGTTCCCAGCCAGTTTGCCTTTGTGATGGGCTGATCCTGCCTTTTGAACCTGGCTGACCTTTCAAAGCAGTCACTACAGCCATTGCTGAGGGCAACGCACAGACAACTGCTGCCAGGATCATGGCCTAACACTGATTGACATGTAATGTATAGTCATCCCCTTTTGGTGGAGCTACGTACACACAACATATCACATGGACATACCTATAGATACAGACCTATGACACATTTGGAGGGTTCACAGTATGCACACTATTAACCTGCTACTTTGCATTACCTGTGTTTGTTGCAGCTGGTTGTGTTACCACTGCTTCTGCTTCCTGCTGCTACTGTCACTGCTGACAGCTTAGAGTCACAGTGTGTAGCGTGTTTTTTTTTTTTCCTCTCTGTCTCAGTTTGTCTCTCTCCCTCTGTCTGCTTCCAGACAATGCAATGAATGTATTGCATGTGTGGAGTGTTAGTACAGGATGCTTTTGTAGGTATCTGCATAGGTCCATGTGATGGCCTCTGCACCAATTGTAAGCCAGCATTTGCTAATTGCATACAGCCAGTTGTGTACTGATTGCAGTTCTCACTGTGATTTCAGGACAGTGCTATAAAAGGGTATGTGAGATAGGCATTGCCCTTTCAGATTGTAAGGGCGGGTACCATGCTGGTATGCTGTGGACACTGTTCTGTGAGTGTAAAGGTTAGTATCTCTCTCATGATTCAGGCTGTGTTGTAGATTCACATTTCTCCATTCCTCTCTCCTGTTCCCTGTAGTAAGTGTGTATGCACAATGACACCTACAACTATATATAGATATATATTTATATATATATATGTACATATACATACATTTATATATGTACATTAACTGACATTATTAACTACAAGCTACCAACTAGCATGGCTGTTTCTGTTCACACACTACTATTATGGGAATCCAGTAGTTTTGACAGTAATTCTAAATGACATGCTTTGGGTACTACACATCCTATATTCCCTTTACATTCATCCCTACTATTACATGTTATATTTATTTTAGCACAATGTTCTTGTATAAGAGTCATGGCTTAGTGGTAGGTCATACAGACTACTGTTTCCAAGGTCCTGGGTTCAGGACTGACAGTGAGATTTTATTTTGCTTTTGAACTGACTACAGGACCTGTCAATCAAAGTGACTAAGGCACTTTTAAGCAGTTGTAACCGGGTTTGCGCTGGTTTGCGCAGAGCTCATGCATGCACACTGGTGGTTAGCTCCACGCACACACGCGCACACCCGCTTACAACCGCTTAACAGTGCTTACTCTGGTGCACACCCGTGCTATTTTCTTTGAAAGAAATGAAAATGGGGAGACAGGAAAGTGGTGAAAAAGGGGTCACAAAGAGGGTAAGACAGTAGGGAAACAAGCTTGGGATTTGCAGGAGGGATGTAGGTAAGGCCCATAGCTGCCCATTTCTTCATCAGCAACAGCTGTGCATATGTATGTAATTTGGTGTGACATTTGAAACCTTCCACTCCTGAGAGAGGTGTCAGGACAACAATAATACTTGTTGTACAGCCAATTGTAATTGATAGTTTCCATGTCCAGCAGACATGTGTGCGGAATGGGCAGCTATGTATGGGGCGTAATTTTTTTGTGGGTACAGAGTGCCCTTTTTTTTTTTTTTTTTTTTTTTTTTCAGGTGAGAGTGGTATGTCAGGTGAAGGAAGTCGGTACAGCTGGGGAGGTAGGTTGGGTAGGTAAACAGACAAGGCAAGCAAGACGCATACAGGGGCGGTGTATGACACGTGTGGGGGGGTTACACAATTGATGGGGACGGAGGTTTGGATATCCAGAGCCCATGAGCCCACAGATGGCAACAGTGGAACTGATATCCCCACCCATAGGCAGTTGCCACTGTTCCTTCACTGCCCAGGATGGGGCTGTGCTGGGGGCTGTGTAGGCCGGGCAACAGGCATGCCCGTAAGTTGTGCCACCCATGCCTCAAGCTGGTGTAGGGGCTCGAGAACAGAGTCCCGAATCTCCCTATGCACCACAGTCCGGACGCTACGGAGGGTGAGTGGTGGTTCTCCTCCGGCCACACTTGCAGGGGGGGGGTGAGCCCCATCCCCTGCAGCGCTTCCACCCGCAGGTGGCACAGGGCCACCTGAGGAGGGTCCAGACTGGGCACTAGTGCCAGGTGCACTCGCCAGCTGAGGTGGGAGAGGTGGGTCCACTGGAACCCGCCTTCCCTGTCATCCTATGTTTTGCATTATGTCATGACAGTTTGGGTTAGTGACATATAATACCATTCACAATTAGTTGTAACAGCATGCATTAGTATTCCCATTAACCAAACACCCAGATATTCACACCATTGAACAGCAAGCATAACACATGCATAATTTGAACAGCAATACACAGTCCAACAACATGCAGGGTTGATTGATGGCAACAGGCCATCAGGTTTGGATGTATGAACAGGGCAGATGCATCAACGGACATGCAAATATATATGACCCAACAGGACAAATGTCCAGGGGTGTTAATTGTGATTGCACATACCATTTTCAGGTGGAATGGGTTATATGTGGTTATAGGGTGGGGTGAAGATAATAATATTAACACCTTCGTATACCAATACATATGCTGTACATTTCTAATAGCTGCACATATATACACACTACTGTTCTAACTACAGTTTCCAATATGATAACTATTTCAACTTGGTGATAGGACTGGTTACTGCAACATCAATATACATTTTATTGTTCTTCATACACATTCATATCTAGCTTTGTTCAGCTACATCATCCTGCTACATTTGCTTTATATAGCTATAGACAAGTGTGGATGTTTGGTATATCAGACAATCATACTATCTGCATATTGCAGACTGAGAGCAACATATCCAGATTTTGGGATACACATTCCAGATGCAGCAACACTTTGAACATATTTCGCTGTTTGGTTTTGATTCTCACATGCATTTCATTCAGTCTTGACTGCAGTATACTTTATTCAGGGGTTATCACTACTGTATTGTTGGATTGGGTTATATGTGGTTATAGGGTGGGGTGAAGCAAATAATATTAACACCTTCGAATACCAGTACATATGCTGTACATTTCTAATAGCTGCACATATATACACACTACTGTTCTAACTACAGTTTCCAATATGATAACTACTTCAACTTGGTGATAGGACTGTTACTGCAACATCAATATACATTTTATTGTTCTTCATACACATTCATATCTAGCTTTGTTCAGCTACATCATCCTGCTACATTTGCTTTATATAGCTATGGACAAGTGTGGATGTTTGGTATATCAGACAATCATACTATCTGCATATTGCAGACTGAGAGCAACATATCCAGATTTTGGGATACACATTCCAGATGCAGCAACACTTTGAACAGATTTCTGTCTTTGGTTTGGGTTCTCACATGCATTTCATTCTGTACTTACTGCAGTATACTTTATTCAGGGGTTATTACTACTGTATTGCTGGATTCATGACACTTTCTCACACTCTCTCACTTGTTTTCATTTTACTATTCAGGATTGTACTTACTTCTAGGCTTTATTGACATGTTTTACCTGTAGTTATTACAATCCTTTCCAGCAGTCTCACTTCTGTCATGTTTCAGTATTTCAACAGGGATATATTTCACACGTGATTTCATCATCTTCTGCAGCTATACTTTTCAGCCTGCTGCAGGTTGTGTACTATTTTCTTACAGGTGGGGCATTTTTATTTCAGAATTTATGTCAGACATTTTCATTTTTTTGTTTGGCTTACAGGCTGCAACACACTTTTGTAATCAAGCAATACTTGCAAACACTTTCACACTGTTACTTGCACATTTTATTACTTAGTGACTACACTGCACTCTTTTGCTGACTGTCATACTTTTATATTTCTTTACAGTTACTGGTGGTGGATTACTGACCTGCCTGGTGGCGCAACCGCACCAGCCTATCGCCATAGGCTCTGCGGTTCACAGAACGGACACCTGCAGCTGTAATATAAATGAAGTAATATTGTAATACACATCTCCATAATATCAGCTAGTTTAATTTCTTACATACATAATTAAATGTAACTTACTCAGTAGTGGGGCGTTGGGCATTTGCCGGGCCTCCTGGATCCAAAGGTTCAATTGGTCCTGCTTGCGTCTCTTCAGGTCTGCATGGTGGTGACGGACCTGCTCACCAGTCCTTGGAATCCCTGTGGCACTGGTGAGATCATGAGCCAACCGGTCCCACGCCTCAGCCCTATATGCTCCCCACAGGACCTGGCCCTGCATGAGTTGGGCCTCATGATTGTGGACTAGGAGCCAGACCATGTACCTGGACTCCTCAACACCCCACCTCTGTGCTCGAAAGCAACTACCCTCACCTACTCCTGTCATTCTGGCTGCAACTCAGTTCTACAATCGTTTATGCTGTGTATTCCCACCTATGGGACTTATATAGTCCATTTTTCCCGCACATATCTGTGATTTGCCATTTTGGAATTGTATCAACTTCACTAAACCTGCATTGTCATGCTCCAGCTTGTATTCATTCCTATATATTTGCTATTATTGCATTTATAGGTACTGCTGTCATGGCTTAGTGGTTCAGTACCTTGACTATGGTGTATAGTATTCTGGGTTCGAACCTGGCCACTACTTTTTTTTTATGACTGTCTAGACAAGCTGAGGGGTGTGTCTGTGTAAAGGCAGTTTTGATACAGCTTGCTCAACGTTGCCCGTCGGTTAGCTTGTTTGCGCGGTGCGCAGCTCCGCGCAAACGGGGTACGCTGGTTTAAGCCTCATTTGGCTATCAGCACACATATTACACTCAGCTCAGTTAGGGGCACATAGATTTAGCATGTTAAACCACTGCTCAGCTACGGGCACTCATTTTGCACCAGTTAAACCACTGCTCACCTACGGGCAGATGCACTCACCCTGTTAAACTGTAGCTCAGCTATGGGCACATCTGGCATTTTTTATTGTTTTGTTACCTCACATTTCTTCAATATAAATGGGCTATTTCATTACATCTTACATAAAATGTGATTGTATGTGTACATATTTGTCAGGGACTTGTTTCGTGCTTATTTTGCTAAAAATAAAAAATGGTGTTGTGGGGGCTCTTCAACCAACATCTCTACCACTACACTATTGCTTCTTGGCTTACTTTGCATATTTAGTTCTTATATGCTTTCCCACTGACTGCTAACTGTAGCTGCACTACGGGCACGCCCGCGCAAACGAGTGCACTCACGGTTAAACATCTTTACAATTTCAAAAAAAATTATGAGATGTTCATTTGTACATTTTATGTTCGTAGTCTGTGGGGGCATGTGTTGTGTTTATTCACATTTCCATGGACTCTGTCATGGGTGTTTACTTTGGGCACTTTTACTCTTCTGGGGGCGTGTCTGCTTACAGGGCTCGGCCTACGGACACACCCCCTACTGTCTTACATGGACCGTGTTAGCCTTAGGTGTGATTCAGCATGCTCTCATGAATATGCAGAACATGCTGACATCACTCCGTTTAACTGCAGCCTCCGTGTATGAGTTATAACTCTTACACGGAGGCTTCATGAATCCTGCCCAGTATCTTTCTAGCAATATTAACATACTATCTTTATATAAAGATACTGCATTACTTCTTTATTAATTAGGTATTTATATATGTTCCTTTTTATCAGTAAAGAAGCCTATTTGTATTGCCAGGTTAAGGCCATAGAATTAATTATTTGTAAAGTTTATTTACTTTTTTATTACCTTCTTAATTTCTTAACTTTTCTGCCAAACAATTGTGTTTTCTGAATTACTTTATGTAGAATTTTGGATAGCTGTTACCTCTCACTTTTTTTTTTTTTTTTTTGGGAATGCATCTCAGGTGTTAAATTTGGTAGTTATACCTATGACTTGACAGTGAGAAAAAATGGATATGGCTGATTGTTAACATAATTTTAATTTGGGTGACTGTGTAGGGCATATTAATATTTCTAATGGATGATTGGGTAACCTTCAGTGAGAGAAGTGAATTGCATTATGTAGCAAATTGTACTCCAGATGACAAAAACCTTAGTGTTATTAAATGTAACAGGTGCCAAACAAAATGGACTGCTTTGCATCTTGATAGAACTAGAAAAAAATATAAAACTCATTTAAATACAATGTAGAAATATATAGAAGTATTTGAACTCAAAACTTTTGATCATTTCATTTTTTTAAGTTCCATAAGTGGAATCTAATGAGATTTATGAAAGCTTTTTAGAATACAGGGCACAGTCACATAGGCTATGATTCAAAAGCATTTGCTGCAATGTGGTCAGCAATTGCGAATGATAAGTGGCCAAGCGCAAGGTGTATGCAACTCAAAGACACAGTAAGAGCGAGAAGTGCAGGCTGAGCACCACGGCAGAGACATAGTAAGAATGAGCAGTGCAGGCTGAGCACCACAGCAGAGACACAGTATGAACGAGCAGTGCAGGCTGAGCACCACAGCAGAGACACAGTATGAACGAGCAGTGCAGGCTGAGCAAGACAGCAGAGACACAGTAAGAGCAAGCAGAGCAGGCTTAGCACCACAGCAGAGACAAAGTATGAGCAAACAGTGCAGGCTGAGCACCGCAGCAGAGACACAGTAAGAGCAACCAGTGCAGGCTGAGCATGACAGCAGAAACACAGTAAGAACAAGCAGTGCAGGCTGAGCACCACAGAAAGACACTGTAAGAGTGAGCAGTGCAGGCTGAGCACCACAGATGCTCAGTGTATGCTAATGACAATATAATAACAGGGTAAGGAGCAACAGTATTAAAATGAGGATCTCTCTGTATGCAAATGTGGGAAAACAAGATGGCAGAGTGATTCAGAATTTCAGAATGTGAAATTTCCCCACTGCTAAGTTTGCCATAAAATCCTGATGTTACAGCAGGGGAATAGAGGAACAGTTTTAGGGGTAGCCACAGCTTTAGCAAATGTGTACATGCAACAGGCTATACTAGTTGCCATGATAATGCACCTCATCACTTTTGCAAGTGCCGTGTCATCCAACTATGCTTAAAATTTCATGGCCTTCACAACATGACATCATAAACTAGTACATGTGTAGTTGATATGTGTTATCCTCATCTGCAGAGTGTGTGTGTGTGTGTGTGTGTGTGTGTGTGTGTGTGTGTGTGTGTGTGTGTGTGTGTGTGTGTGTGTGTGTGTGTGTGCGCACGTGTGCGAGTGTGATGGTTCATCGCATCTCACATATTTCCTTAATCTTTAACAAAATGTGATCTGTTACAGTCAAATGCTTGTTTTAAGGATGACAGACTTATTGCAATCAAGTAATATGCAAATGAACATTTATGGTTTCCAAGCCACAGCTGTAGAAAATATTAAGTTCAATCAAGTTTGTTCTCTCCTCTCTAAGGGATAATCCATGACTGGACATGAGTAGTGCTGTGGCTTGATCATGAGGGTGAAGCCCAAGTGACCACACAAATAATAAAAAACACAAAAACTGTGTAAAAAAGAAATATATAAGAATTTAAAACAGGTTTGTTTCAACAACATAACAAATACAGCTTCTTCCAGACAGAATAACAGAGGAAGCATCATTTCCATATATTATATATCATACCAAATAAGTTCCAGACCGGTCTTCAGCTTCACGTTGAGGTTTATCCGCTCATTAAACAGCTTGCACATCGCAATAGAGCAAAAGGATCAAACAGCCACCTTTAACTACTTTTTCGGATTAACCCAAAACAGCGTTGTTTAGATATGGATGAGAGCCTAAACAAAACCTAGACGAATTGATGGCAAGACCCACCTGGTTTTTTTACTTTTACTTCATATATGCGTTATGATTGAAGTGATTCATGCTATGATCGAAGAAGACAGACAGACTTCTGTAGAAAGCGCTCAACCTATTTTATGTCAATAAATTAAGTGTTTCCAGCACAGTATCCTGTATTCCTGGCGTTCGACCACACAAATAAGCCAATCATAGAATACGTACCCTAGTGGATACTAAGGTATATGTGGCTTTGAGAATACTAACCACAGAGACCTTTCATAACCAACAGAGGTCACAATGGGCATATCCCAGTCATCTGCATCAAGGATACTCAATAATTTCCTGAAGGCAATGCTACAGCATGTGGGTAGTATGTGTTCATAGGTTTATAGGTTCATAGAAGGTTACTAGGCTAATGGCCCTAGAGTCCTTACAACCCCAACCATATTTATCCAAAGTTGCCCCAATTGTCAGTGATTAGGGGAGTGACATTCACAGAGGTAAGGGTCTATGGTGATTAATACTGACTTTCCAGGAGGGGTATGACTGCCACCTCAGGAGTGAATTCATGGTCACCCATCCATTGATTTAGGTTGCATTTGAAGAGGATCAGGGAGGGGCTCTGTTTCACATGAATTAGAACCTTGTTCCAGAGAAGTGGTAGTCTCAGGGAGATGTATCTATCTCTCCAGCATGACCTGTTCATGTCAGAGGCTAGGTTAAGATCCCTGGAGCAAGTGACCTTCGTGCAGTCTGATTTACAAATGTGTAGCATTTCCATCAGGGCGGGGTCAGAGGTTCCCCTGTATCATGTGGTTTACTCGCAACACAAAGAAGAAAGCAAACACCATGCAGGATGTTAATGATATTGCCCTTTTCTCTGAAGTACTTGGGGCCACAGACTACACCTGAATTGGAATAAAGGCCCCACCTGGTGAGCTGGGAAGATGGTACATGAACTGTAAAGGTTACCACTACATGACATGCCGAGTGGTCTGTAACACACAGTGTGTTATCTACAATGTTTCTGCAGGCCAAACAGGCAGCAACCATTGCTCCCACGTATGGGATATATGTGACTTGTATCATCAGTTTGTATAGAATGACTTTCCCCAGGGGCATCTTATTGATGATGCAGGATATAAGATGCCCCTGGGGCATCTTGTTGATGATGCTGGATATACCCTAGAGCCATGGTTAATGATAACAATCAGAAATCCACATACGACAGAAAATGGATATAGCTGTAACCTTTGACAATCCTGGGTTATTGTGGAGCATGTGCTTTGGCTGTTGAAGGCATGCTTTTGTTTCCTAGATGTATCTGGTGGTGACCTGTAGTATGACCCAGGGGCATGTACAAATATACTCTCAGTATATGTAATATTACATAAGACAATATTGAAGAAACAGTTGCAGATGGGAGAGCATATGCAGGAGGAGCATCTGCCACTACACCAGGCAGTGGAGGGTGAGCCAGATCAGGAGTAAGCGAAGGACCAGGAAGCAAAGGGTAACCATGCAACATGAAGGTGGTTGCAGTACACTGTGGCACTATCCAAGAGGCAGCAGATGGCACATAGCTGTTAGCCAGAGTAAAATATATACACTGCAGTAAAAGGTAATGTGTGCAAACCTACAGCCAGTCTATGCTTACTTATGCATAGACTAGACATACTGTGTATTATCTAAACAGGTAGAGGCAGGAACATGAGTGTGCTGTCTTCCATAGGTAAATGTGTACATGCTGTTGTAAATGAAAATGTTTGTGCAGTGCAGGTATGATGTTGGAGTTGGGGACTACTGTAAAATGTTCTGTGATAGGTGACTGTGTGTGTGTGTCTGTGTGTGTGTGTGTGTGTGTGTGTGTGTGTGTGTGTGTGTGTGTGTGTGTGTGTGTGTGTGTGTGTGCGGGACACAGACTCAGCAGGTGATTTAATCGTGTAGCTGGGTCTTATGGACAGGTCTATGGCACCCACAGACGACTATGGACATACCATGCATGCCACTGTTCATGGGAGGTACCTCTCTATGGAGTTTCATAAGTAGTAACAATTCCTTGCCTAGAGGCAGATATGCTGCATGAATATGACTGACAGGTTGTACCAGATGTATCATTGGCGCAAGCACCATGTCCTCACAAATGTCCTTTCCTGCCCTTACATATCCCCACTCTAGATATTATGGTAAAGTACTGGCATTGCATGACCTTGAAATAGGCTTCAACATCCACAATGGCCAACAGCACTGGAGCCAGGCGTGAACCAACTATGTGATGCAAGCCTGCCATGAGTTCATTGAGCAATGGAGAACTTGAGTTGTGGCAGTAGGAAATGGAACATGTCCAGAATGGTATAACTACATGCAGGATGTGTACTCCCCTAGTTCATTACGCATGCACCACAATAGACATACCATCTCTGCAAAGACTAAGGTGCTGCTGGCCTTTGCTTCTATGATGGCTCTGTACATTGGTCACAGACACTGAGACAGCTAGTTCAGTGGGTTGGTGACCATGGCATCAATGGACACCTGTGCGCCAACCTACCCAGCCATTTTCATGCAGTGTGGAGCTTGTGGCAAAAAATAAGGGCTGTGCTGGAGGGGGAGACATACTTTACTGCTTAAGTCTGTCACCAACATCCTACCCTTCTGTGTTATTTTATGCATCTTGTGTGGGTTCCACAGGCACAGAGGCCATGTCATCTGCCTGGGTTGGTGGTCTGGTTTGTACATTCCTGTATCCAAGACAGGCACCTTGTTCCCTGATTATGCCAGCTGTTCACTGCCATCATTGCCAGAGTCATACTCATCTCCAACATCAGGCAGAGGGATATCCCAGTGATGGAACCAGATAGTACATCACCTTAGTACATCACCTGTGAAGACACTAAAACAATACCTACTATAAGTATTATCCATCAGCTGTACTTTATTTCTAATGAATAAATAATAAACAAGGCAAATAGTTGTAGAACTGATAAAAACTGACTTTACTTTGTCCAGGTGCCTACGATACTTAAAGTCCTAATATTCCTACAAAACAAGAAAAAAAAAACAAAATTGACTGATATGCACTACACTAACAGATCTGAAATATGCTCTTCCCACTACAGTAGTGAAACAATCGCGGATCATCACCAATGGAGAGGCTAGAGGGATGCTACAGCTAAGCACATATGTCCAACACACGTCTGTGGAAAGCTCTGATCCACCATACAGAGTAGCGAGAAACTCATTCATCTCAGTCAATGATAATGTGGCCAGTAGGCCACCTGCCATCACCCTACCCTCCCACGTAAGGCAGGCAGCATGCTTTTGTGTATCTCTAATCATGTAGGTGGCCCCGTACATTCAGTAATACTCATCTTTGGCATTTTCATGTCATACTTTATTGTAGTGATCTGCTGTGTCTTAAGTGTATTTGATATAACATGTTGCAAAGTTGGAATTATTTTAACAATGATCCATGACTGGACATGGGTAATACTGTGGCTTGATCATGAGGGCGAAGCCCAAGTGACCAAACAAATAAGCCAGTGATTGGTAAAACAGCTTTATCTACATATGGGAGCATGCAATGCCATTATTATAAAAACAAAATAAAAGAAATTGCTTTCCTTTTAAAAAGTGACATCAGAGCTATAGCTGGCTCAGCTAACACCTGATGCGGTTCCTCGATCTTGTGCCCTCAGCTGTGAGATGAAGAGTAGAAAAAAAAAGGTCCATTCCAGTGATATGGCTGGCACTCCTAAAACTCAGGAGCTAGTCAGGTCCAGAGGTCTTGTTTCTGCTCTTCAACTCAAAGTTGAGGAGAAAAAAAAAAAACAGAACTTCTGCATTTATAGTTGTATCAAACCGCTTGCTACAATTTGCACTAAAAAGCAATACTGAAATTAGTTTCTGTACCTGCACTCAGAAATAGTGATACAGAAATGAATATGGTACTTCAGTACAAATCAATCATTATCTTCCGATTGGGTCCCCTAACACCAGGGTAGCTACCACCTTCACTCCACCATAGATACATTACCAAGTGGTATTTTATCTCCGAACTTCTTGCTTCAGTAGTGTTTTTCCACCACCCTCTGTGACTGTGGCCAGCTTCCTAGTCTACTGCACATACAACAGACATGCACATTCTGATATTTGCACAGTACACTAGTTAAAATGCAGTTTATGCCACTTTTCTTTCCCCTTTTTTAGGGGTCAGGAGTACACATGCATCCTACTGCTTATGCGAAGATGTTTGTGGATTCCTGACATCCTGGCAGTGAGTTAGATTTTTTTGTTTATTTGTTTGATTGTTTTTTTTAATATTTTAAGACTTATTTTTTGATTAGGTTTGCCTTTAACGAGGGTGGGAATTTGTTTTCCACCTGTTTGATATCTAAATTTATTTTCTCTGTTTAGTAGAGTAGAGAACATAGTGGTTATTGCTATATATCTTTAATGTTACAACTGCCCATTTTTATTTTTGTGGGTAATGCTGAATTTCCAATGAGCATTCCAATTGCTCTATCCAGTCAAGGTGCATGTTTCTCAATATAAATTAGTGCTCATTACATTATTTTTGAATGTCTATGAGAACATACATTCTTGTATGTAGCCTAATGTATTATCCTGTGCCCAGTGTAGTTTGTTCTCCCTCTGGCTTCTCAAAGAAAGTATCCTTATCCTGTGTGCATGTATCAGTTCATAATCCACTTGTCCTATTTGATTCTATTCCTGGCATACAGTAGTCTTATTTAATTCTCTTCTGATTTGTCCCCTGTTCATAGGTTCATAGGTGTGTACTAGGCTAATGGCCCTGGAGCCTTTACAAGCCTAGCCCATAGAAGTGCCCTGGAATTGTGCCGCCTGACATTAGTTCCCAATGCCTCTATCAAGTAGAGCCACTGGAGTGGTCCATGGGGTGAACTTTCTATTACCCATCCACTCATCAAGATTTCTCTTGAAGAGGGACAGCAAGGTGCTCTGCTTGACATGTATGGCAAGTCTATTCCAAAGCTTTGTAAGTAAGTCAATAGATTGCCTCCTAGGATCCTCTTTGTGAGATACTTTGTGGCCATGTCAAGCAGAGCACCTTGCTGTCCCTCTTCAAGAGAAATCTTGATGAGTGGATGGGTAATAGATGCAGGCCATCTCTGGCAAAGCATTGATGTCTGTCAATCATGTTGTCCCAGATAGATACTGGATCCCATTAGAATGACACCAGAAACTTAGCCAATTGTTAAAGTCAATCATTTTTTTGTTTGTATTGCGGTATCATTCTGGGTGATGGTAGGATACTGCTCAGGGGGAGGGTCATACCTGCCTAGGCCACATAATCCAAGAGCTCCACCATGTCTCTTTTCATGTAGTTCAGGGAGGTGAGTCTCGGGTCATTCATACCCACATGGACAATGACAGAGTCATACTTGTACTTGTTGTGGAGTGACCTGAGTGAGTATGTTATGTGTCGGATTCTGGCACCTGATAGACAGCTCTCCTTATTCAACCTAGTGAGTGGGACATCTGTATGCCTCACTATTGAGTCACCTATGATTAGTATATTGGGCAAGGTGTTTAGCCTTAGGGGCTTAGGTTGAGGGGCACACTGTGGATGTGAGCTATGTGTCCTGTGGTTTATGCTGTGTTGTGATGGTCGAGTGCTTTTCTGTCATGGAGGTCTCTGTTGTTTGGGTAAATTTTTATTGAGAGCCTCCGCAAAGGTGGATGTGTGGTTTGTGTTTTTATGTGAGAGAAGTGATGTTGAGTTTTCTGGAGGGCTATGTGTTCCATGTGGTGTGGTGCAGGTGTTGACCTTCTTCTCTTGACCAGCTAGTCCGGTCTTGGCTGGAGAATGCGTAGCTTCCAATTTGGTGATATAAGTGCATCTCTCACAAGTCTGAGTGTTGAGAGGTAAGAGGAGAGTCTGTATACATGAGGCATTTCTACACTGCTTCAGAATGCCTAAGTGCACCAGGTTAATAGGAGAAAGCACAGGGAACTGACCTTTAATCATGTCAAGAGGGGTGCTCATAACTATTAAGTACTGGAGCTATTTCCGTGAAGAACAACTAGTGTTGATGGCACTTAGGTGTGCTACAATAATTCTTACAAAAAAACTGTTGAAATGCAAATCAATTAAGCTATTTGACATGCAATGGAGAAAGAACTAGCAAGATTCAAGGGAAAAACTGAAGAGCAGACTTTCTGGCACCAGTAATAGTTTACCTCAGCTTGGCGCTGCTAGGTGGAGCTTAAACAAGCATAAACCTGTGCAAATGTGGGCTTTTAAACCAGAAAGTTGAAAGGGATTGAAAAACTGCACAAACAGCCAATAAACTACCATGTCTGGGCCAGTAACCACTCCTCTTGTGGTAGATAGGCTACCTAGTGGTTACCATTCCCACTGATAAGGTAGAAGGCTTTCCTCCAACACAGAAAGGCTTTGGGGCTCAGAAGCTTACAAACAGTCCTGGATACAGCAAATCTGTATCTGGACTAGACTAGTTACAGGAAAGGCAGGAAACAAGCGCAAATGCAGGCTTTTAAACCAGAAAGTTGAAGGGGATGGAAAAACTGCCCAAACGGCCAATAAACTACAATTTCTGGGCCAGAAACCACTTCTCTTGTGGAAGATAGGCTACCTAGTGCTTAACACTCCCACTGATAAGCTAGAAGACTTCCATCCAATACAGAAAGGCTTGGGGGGTTCAGAAGCTTACAAACAGCCCTGGATACAGGAATTCTGTATCTGGACTAGACTAGTTACAGGAAAGGTGAGAAACAAGCTTAGAACTTTTGTTTTGTTTTGTTTTGTTTTTGTTTTGTTTTTTTTTTTTTTTGTTTGTTTTTTTTATAGAAAAGCAGCTAAAACAGCAGTAAAACAATTCAAATGCAGTGCAGGCTAGCACACTTGAGTGTGTAGCAATATTAAAGGAAATACAGTTTAAATAAATGCAATTAAATTTAAAAAATACTAAAAACAAGTGCAGAAAGCAGTAAATTAGGAAAACATCAAAATGGAGGCACTTAGAGTATCTCTTTTTGAACCCTTATCTCTATAGTTCTGTATTATCATGGAAATTAAATGGTTTATCTATTTTCCTATTCCTGTCTTAATTACAGTAATTGACAGCACTCATCAATTCAGTGTTACAGGCAGAGGTAGCTTTGAGAGCAACCCAGTTGACCTGGGTTTGACTAGCAAGCCCAACCTTTGAGGAGCCGACTGGAGGGAATAGGAAAGGAAGCAATGTTTTTCCAGGTTGCCCTATCGGGGGGGGGGTCATAAGAAGGGATAGCAGCCCTAGTGTTGACACCAGGGGCGTGTATCCTATACATACAAATATGGGGCTGCATGCACTGACAGATGTTCTAGGCTATAATGACCTTACATCATTGAGTGGTGTGAGGTGGAGCAGAAAAAAAATTGGTAAGTAATATAAAATAAGCCCCCTACGCCCACAATTATGACACTGCACTGGGACACCTCAGTCTCCTCTCAAGCAATGTGACAGTTTTGGATTAAGTCTGGGTTGAGTCAGGAGTGACTCCCAGCATCCGAGATTGAGGAGACGCCGTGGCAGTCAATATAGTTTCATATGGGCCAAAAAAATTAAACAAAAAAAAATCCTTTTTGGTACTTTATTACTGATCTCTTCCACCAGTCTAATGTCATCCACTGTTTATTTTGTCTCTGTCACTTCTTTTCCATTTATCTCTGTATGCACCTTACTATTTACAGATGTTCTCAGCTCTACTATGTTTCACAGAAACTTGTATTGTGTAGTACTGAGTCATGCTGAAACTGAAGTAAATAATGTATCTGTGCCATGGTTACTCAGTAAATAAACAGAGTCAGCCTGAGTCTGACAGACTCTGCTCATCACATTTATTATTACCTTGATCTTTGTTTTCCTTGGGTGTTCCACTAGGTGTTCCCTGACTAGTGTCTTTCTTAGTTTCTGTCCTAAAAGATGAGTTTAAACCAGCTGTTTTTTTTTTTTTTTTTTATCTTGAAATCCTAACCAGCACAATTCAGTTTTCTCTCTCTCCACCCCTTTCATGCATCACCTTTTTAATATGTAAATTAAACTGGTTATTGCATTGATGCATAATCACAGATAAATGCAGTTGCTTCACAATATTCTTTTCATTCAGCACTAGACAAAATGAATGAACTAATGACACAACTGACAAACTTCATTCCAGTCAAATTTCTTGGGCTTGTGGTGGCTACGTGTTGATGAAATTCCAGCAAACCTGTCCAGCCTGTTTTTCAGTACAATCATGTGCACAAATTACTAGTGCCTTTTTCTGCTTGCTGAACCTACACACATGTCATGACATTTTTCGAGAGCAGCTCACTATTGTCTGTTGGCATTCATGGCATTGAAGAAAAACGTACATGTAAGGGCTTGAATTAAAATCAGGTTATACCAGGTAAGCTACTGTAAAACATATAATCAAAATTAAAGTGTCATGTATCAGGAGCACCCACAAATATTTTTTCCTTGCAAATGAAGCAGGCAAGCCATAGTGATAGGATATATTATGGCAAAGCCTTTTATATGCAGCCCCATTTAATTTCATATTCTCCATTAATGACACCCTTCCATTAGAACAGAAGAATAACTACTGTGAAGCAACAGGATAAATGCACTGACTGCAGATACATGCATAGCAGAAGACATGATTCAAAAACTGATCACATAAAAAGAAGGAATCCAACATAATAAATGAAGAACTTGTGACAGTGAAAGGTCTGCTATAACTTTAATTCAAAGTAATTCCTCAAGTGATGCTTCCGACTTAATAAAACATTTTTTTTCTTCAAAGGATCATGCCACAGGAATAAGTACCATCTGATAGTGAAAAGAAGAAAAGTAATGTGGCCAGTTAGCAGGTGGTAGTCTGAGAACAAACTCTGTTGCAAAAACTGCGTTATCTGTAGCACTGTGGAATATATGAAGTGAAGCAATACAGATGTAATTCAAGAGGCCCGTCTAACAAAAACAACCAATGCAACTGTGGCACTGATAAAATAGTTTTTGATAGTTCCAGGAAGTTGCTTTGTATGCTTTCATACACACTGCCTTATCTTGGAAACAAACATACTCAAACTTAACCAATAACCACACGACTGTCTCTGGTAATAAAGCTACCACTAAAAAGAATGTGATAGCTGTACTCCTTGCTCTACCAATCAGCCCTTCATATTCTATTGTTTGATGTAGTTTTGAATAAAGTTCCTAAAATGTTTTAAGAGAAAAAATACTTATGAGCTGCATTTTTTATTGTATCTGTATTTCTCCTCCCCTCCTCACTATCATTTCTATACTATACATTTATTTTATTTTTTATTTTGCTTTTCTTAATTTATTTTATAATTATATGGAGCAGCATTTTGACCTTAACCCATCACCCCAGCAAGAGCTGTCATCCTCTTACATGTGGCATCACCATTCAACCTATAAGCAAGGGTCACCTTCCCAACTCACCTCACACAGCTATCTCTATAAATTTCCCACCTTTCTAGAACCAGTATAGTCCGGTTTTCAGATTTTGCTGAATTCTGGGCTGTTTTATAAGTTGCTGTGTTGCCCAGACCTTTCTAAGACAGAGGGAAGCTTTTCTGTTCATCAGTGGGAGTGGTGAGCTTTGAACAGCCTATCTGTTACAAGAGGAGTGGTTTCAGCTCAGAATCTGTAGTTTTATTGGCCATTTTGGGCTATTTCTATCCCTTTCATCTTTCTTTTTAAAAACCTATGCTTCCACAGTTTTTGCACTTGTATTACCTCAGCAAGACCCTGCCTGGCTGTCCTGCAGAGTCCCACAGCAGCAGAGAGAGAAAAGGGAGACTCTGAGTGAGTGGATTAAGTACCTCTGTTTTGCCTTTTATTGCTTATTTTTGCTAGCCGCATTATTCCGACCATTTTTTATTAACTTTAATACTTATTCGAACTGTTTTTTGAATTCTGATACTGTTTGCACTTTAATTGATTGTTTTTAAGTGTTTTTCAATGGTTTAACTGTTAAGGGCTACACACTCAAGTGCGATAGCCATTTTTCTGCTTTAAAAGTGTTTGCATTCCTGTATCTGCTTTAACTTTTGAAACAAAACAAAAACACAAAAAAATCCTATTTCTCTATTCATTTCCTGTCTTTTGAGAACCAGTAGAGTTTGATTTTCAGATGTTGCTGAATTTTGGGCTGTTTTATAAATTTTTGTGTTGCCCATATCCAGGTGCGGCCTTAGGTCAACTGGTGCCCTAGGCAAAAGGGCTCCACAGCGCCCCCACCACACCACCAGATGCCCCCATCCTGGTCTACCTAAACCAAATAAATACTGGAAAAGCGCACCTACTAGAGTGGTGCCCTAGGCAGCCACCTAGTTGGCCTATGCCTAAGGCCGGCTATGCCCATATCTTTCTAAGATCGAGGGAAGCTTCTCTTTTCATCAGTGAGAGTGGTGATCTTTGAGCAGCCTATCTGTTGCAAGAGGAGTGGTTTCAGCTCAGAATCTGTAGTTTTATTGGCCATTTTGGGCTATTTCTATCCCTTTCATCTTTCTGTTTAAAAACCTGTGTTTACATGTTTTTGAGCTTGTATTACCTCAGCAATAGCCTGCCTGGGTGCCCTGCAGAGTCCTACAGCAGCAGAGAGAGAAAAGGGAGACTTTGAGTGGATTAAGTACCACTGTTATACTTTTTATTGCTTATTTTTGAAAGCCACATTATTCTGACCTTTTTTATTAACTTTGCTACTTATTTAAACTGTTTTTTGAATTCTGATACTGTTTGCACTTTAATTGATCGTTTTTTTAAGTGTTTTTCAACTGTTTAACTGTTAAGGGCTACACACTCAAGTGTGATAGCCATTTTTCTGCTTTAAAAGTGTTTGTATTCCTGTATCTGCTTTAACATTTGAAAAAAAAAAATCCTCTCTCTTTACTCATTTCCCACCTTTCTATAACCAGTATAGTCCTATTTTCTGATTTTGCTGAATTCTGAGCTGTTTTGTAGTTTTTGTGTTGCCCAGACCTTAGTAAGATAGAAGGAAGCTTCTCTGTTCATCAGTGAGATTGATGATCTTTGAACAGCCTATCTGTCACTGGAGGTGTGGTTTCAGCTCAGAATCTGTAGTTTTATTGGCCATTTTGGGCTATTTCTATCCCTTTCATTTTTCTGTTTAAAAACCCATGTTTGAGTGGAGTTGCGTATTGCACAATGCTGTTTAACTACGGTTAAACTATTCCTGGTGCCAGAAAGTCTGCTCTTCAGATTTTCCCTTAGAACTAGCCAGTTCTCTAGTTTTAGCACTCAAAACTGTTTCTTTGTGCTCAGCACTTGTCCACATCTCGTTGCAAGCACTAAATAATCTACAAACTACTGCAGCACTCAACTTCCCTCACTTATCAAGAGGAAATCAGTTCTTAGTACTTAAATTAATAAGCAATAACCAGGCATGTCTAAGGGTCAGCTCACGGTGTTTTCTCATGTCCACCTGATGAATCTGGGCATCTTGTGACTATGTAGCAATTGCCTCATGTACACTGACAACCCTCTCCTCCTACCACCCAACACTACAACCTGTGAGAGATGCACTTATATAGCCAAACTGGAAGCCAAGCTCTCTCCAGCCAAGACTGGACTAGACAGTCAAGAGGAGAAGGTAAACACCACACCGCACTCAACACATAGTCCATCAAAACTCACCACCTAAACCCGCACATAGTAACACAAACCACACACCTACATTCATGGAGGCTCTCAATAAAAATCTGCCCAAACAACAGAGACCTCCAAAGCTGAAACACAAGCAACCCCTCCCCAACACTACCCAAATGACACATATCCCACAAGATCAGTGTGCCACTCAACCTCAGCCCATAAGGCAAAACAACGTACCCAACACACTAGTCATAGGTGACTCTATAGTCAGGCACACTGACCTCCTTCTCACCAGGCAAAACAAGGGGAACGTTACTGCCAGCTGTCTGCTGGGTGCCAGGATCCACCATATAATGCACACACTCAGGTCACCCCACAACAAGTACAAATATGACTGTATCATTGTCCATGTTGGAGTGAATGACCTGTGATATACCTCCCTGGACTACATGAAAAGAGACATGGAGGAGTTCTCTGACCATGTAGCCCAGGCAGGTATGACACTAGCCCTGAGTAGCATCCTGCCATCACCCAGAATGATACCAGAGTACAAGGACAAAATGATTGACTTCAACAATTGGCTAAGCTTCTGGTGTCATTTCAAGAGGATCCAGTATTCTGTCTGCCTGGGATGATGTGATCGACAGGCCATGATGCTTTGCCAGAGATGGCCTGCACCTGTCACCTCTGGGATACCAAATACTGGCAAAGGCTCTTGCCGCCCTTATAGTGCCTTTTTTAGGCAAGGCTCAAACGTCAAATGCACCACCATAGTAGATACAAACAAGCGAATTCTAAGGGTAATGCTACTCAATGCTAGAAGTTTAAACCTCAAAATGCACTCACTCAAGGCACTCTTTAAGATGTAGAACATCAACATCTGTGCAGTGACAGAGATCTGGTTTAAGGCTCCAGAGAGCACCCCTGCATTACCAGGCTACAATTCTTACCAGACCTTTCGGCCACCTTATCTGGACCGAAACACTAAAGGAGGAGGCGTGTCCATATTCATAAAGGATATCCACAACTCCAGGCTAGTTGCTCAACATAATGCATCCAAAATTATTCAAGTACAATTAACACAGAGCAAGACTGCAGTTCAGGTTGTAGTTTGTTACAGATCCCCCACAATTCCCCAGAATGCCCACCCCATGTTTCTCGATATACTGGATAATATTAAGGTAGAGCCCAATAACCTAATATTGGGAGATTTCAACTACCCCACCATCAACTGGAAAAACTACTCATGTACTAACTCATTTGCCCAACATTTTCTGGAATTCATCAATTCCAACGCCCAAGCTTGTCCATACCCCCACCAGGGGCAGCAACATCCTGGACCTGGTCATTACCAATAAGGGTAACAGATGCTCAATGCCAGAGGTCAACTCCTCGCTGGTCAGATCCAACCACAAGCTGATCACCTTAGACATCCATATCCCGCCCCTACCCCCCCCCCCCCCCCATTAAGGAAACCACCATAAAAAATTTCTCCAAAGCCAACTTCATGCTTCTTAAGTCAGAAGTGGCTAACTTCATGACACCCATACAGATGGAAAATACAGGCACAACTGTTGAATCATACACAAATGCACTGTATAAGCAGATACACGAGTGCATGGACCGTACCATCCCCAACAGAACCAAGACACTATCCTCCAAAAAATGAAGCCAATCTGGTGGTCCCCTGCCATAAACAAACTCTACAACAGAAGGAAAAGCTGTTGCAGGAATCTCTGGTCAGCCTCAGCAAGAAGCTGAGATCCCTCATAACATCCTCCAAAGCAAGTTACGAAAATAAAATTGCCATGGATTCTAAAGACAACTACAAAGCATTCTATAGCTATGTCAAGAATCTCAATGGCAACATTCAGATCTGCTCTGAACTACAGCACAATGGCACTACATTTACCGAACCAACTGATATTGCCAACATTCTGGCAGACAGGTTCAGTGCAAACTTTACCCCCCTCATCCCCTAAAGGTACCATCTCCATACCAGAAGATTGCAAAGCCCCTGCAATCATGGATGCACAGGTAAAGACTGCACTTTCCAAAGCCAAGAACACAGCATTCATGGGACCGGACAACATCCCAGGCTGCATTTTGCATTAACTACAGAATAAACTGGCTCCCCACCTAAATAACATGTTCAACCATAGCCTCACTTCAGGCTTTGTGCCTATGGAATGGTGCACAGAGATGGTTACCCCACTCCACAAAGGGGGTCCCACCACTGGACCCCAGGAACTACTGCCCCATTAGCCTGATGAGCCTGGTCTGCAAGGAATACATCATCCTGGAGCTTATAAACAAAGAAACAGGTAACCTTCAAACTCTGAACCCCACTCAGTTTGGGTTTGTAAAAGGTAGAGCATGCCTCCTAAACCTGATTGACTTCTTTGAAGCTGTCACCAGAGCTGTAGACGAGGGTAAGGTAGTGCACATAACCTATCTTGACCTCACCAAGGCTTTTGACACCATCCCCCACTTTGCTATTATAGATAAACTCACTGGACAAGGCATAAATTCCTGTCACAAGATGGGTGGCCAAATGGCTCACTGACAGAACCCACACAGTGAAAGTAGCTGACTCCAAATCAGACCAGTGACAAGCGGAGTACCACAGGGTTCGGTCCTGGATCCTCTCCTGTTCGGTATCTACTTCTCTGAAGTCCAGGCTAATACAGATGGTCTCTGCCTAATGAAATTTGTAGACAACTGCATACTAGGAACCATAATAGATTCACCTAAGGATGTGGACATTCTACAAAGAGGCCTCACTGAGACTTATGCTTGGTATCAAAGTCATGGCCTAAAGCTCAATGCCAAGAAATGCACTGTCATCCCCTTTGGTAAAAACTGCACCCATAAACTACCACATAGGCGGCAGACAACTTAATGCCGAAGGTGTGATAAGACACCTTGGGACTCAGCTGGACAGTAGTCTCTCCTTTGATAATCATATTGCCACAGTAGTCAGGAAATCCTTCTACATGGCACACCTCATCACGAAAGAGTTCTCATCCAGGAAAAAAGAGGTCATTGTTCCCCTCTACTCGGCTCTCATTAGACCCATTATTGAGTACAATACCCCTTTTGAAATGTACCTCACAAGACATCTGCAACAGCTGGAAAGGTCACAAAAGTACCTCACAAAGAGGATTACAGGCCTCAAACAGATGTTCTATGCTGACCATCTCAAAAAACTCCAGCTTTACTCCATAGCATATTGCCTACTCTGAGGTGATCTCTGCCTAACATACAAAGTTATGTCAAACCCAGAGCTGTTGAACATGCTACACCTAAAGAAATCCCAATCCCTCTGGGATACACGCTCCATGGACCTAAACCTTGCCACCACAATAAATAGAACATGCTGGAGGGATAGATTCCTGTCCCAGAGACTTCCCATACTGTGGAACAAGCTACATATCTATGTCAAGCAAAGTTCCTGATTATCACTCTTCAAGAAAAATCTTGATGAGTGGATGGGAAATAGGAAATTCACCCTGGGGATCACTTTTGTGGCTCTGCTTGACAGGAGCAGAGGAAAATAACTTTCTTGGGTGGCAAAAGCCAGGGAACCTTGTTGGCTAGGCTTACATAGGCCCTTTGGCCGATAGCCTAGTACCCACCTATGAACCTATGAACCTATGATAATCACGTCACCACAGTAGTCAGGAAGTCCTTCTATGTGGCACACCTAATCACAAAGGGGTTCATCTCCAGAAAACGAGAGGTCATCGTTCCTCTATACTCATTCCTCATCAGACCCATTATAGAATACAACACCCCATTTGGCACGTACCTCACAAGACCTCTGCAACAACTAGAAAGGTCCCAGAAATACCTCAATAGGAGAATTACTGGCCTCAAACAGATGCCATAAGCAGACCGTCTCAAAAAACTCTTGCTCTACTCCATTGCATATTGCCTACTCAGAGGCGACCTTTGCCTAACATACAAAGCCATGTCTAACCCAGAGCTGATGGACATGCTACACTTAAAGAAATCCCAGTCTCTCCAAGACACATGCTCCAGGGACCTAAACCTTGTCACCACAATAAACAGAACATGCTGGAGAGATAGATTCCTGTCCCAGAGACTTCCCATGCTCTGGAACAGGCTACCCATTCATGTCAAGCAAAGATCCTCATTAGCCCTCTTTGAGAGAAATATTGACAATTGGATGGGAAACAGGAAACTCACCCCGGGATCACTTCTGTGGCTCTGCTCGACAGGGGCACAGGAAAATAATTTTCTTGGTGGCGAAAGCCAGGGAACCTTGTTTGGCTAGGCTTATATAGGCCCTAGGGCCAATAGCCAAGTACATACCTATGAACATATGAAGGGGACATGCCAGTAGAAGCACAAATATGTTGGGGTGAAGGGGGCAACCACTCCAGGTAGAAGGTGTCAAGGAGTCTGTTTGATCAGCAATTCTGCACTCCTACACAAACGCAGGCAGTAGAGCAGAAAAATTGCCAGATCAGAGAACATACTTTTTTTTTGCTCTCATGTAGAGCATGAGTGTGTCAGGGACTTGGCACACCCCCTTTGGAGAGATAAAAGGAACAACAGGAGAACCAAACATGCTGTAGTAGTCAACCCAGACCAAGAAGTTCAAAGAGAAAAAAACGTTAACTTTATTAATCCAAAACACAAGTTGTGGTTAAGCGCCCTTTTTTTTGGTTGTTTGGGTTTTTTGGGGGTTTTTTTTTGCTCTCATGTTGAGCATGAATTTTAAGATATTAGGGCATTAGAGTCTACCACCACTCCTCCTACAAAGCAGTGTTAGGTCAGAGAATGGGCCACTTTGTCTAGCCCCTCAACCTAACGTAAATAATCTCCAGACTGAGAAGTGGCACCAGGTGCCAAATGAGCCAGCTATGGGTCTGCACACTAGCCAGCCCTACACCCGAGGTTAATGGTACTGTCTCTGCCTGTAGCAGTGGAGGTGATACCTTCATAACACACTGCAGAAGACCAATATTGTGGTAGAGTTGACTGACCAGAGGTTGGATGTACAGAACATCCTCCAGCAGCTCATTAAATTCACAAGCAAAAATAAATCCAGCATTCCAAAACATTATAAAGCTGATTTAATAACAAATGAGCATCACAGCACAGTGATTAAACTGATGGCATCAATGGTTAAACCGGTTTGTGTGTTTTAAATTGTGGTATTGTTTGCTCTGCTGTGATGCATAATGATTATTAAACCAGCTTTATAATGTTTTGGGGTGCTGGATTAATTTATATAAAATGAGAACCTGACCTACAAAAATATTTTACCTCACTTTCATTCGGGTAATTCCTTAGGTTTTCTCCTTATATTCTACCCTCTGTTTGCCACCCTTTTTTCATTTCTTTCCTACATTCCAATTTCTACCCTAATTTAGTCAAAAATAGATGAGAACACCAATATAACAGCCATTGAAAGCTTTGTCATGACTTCTCCTTCTTGTTGCTTGGTTACAAGCATTATTTTACAGAGCCTCTGGGAGGCATGAAAATGACCAGCATTCATAGCTTTCCTCCTCTTTTCCTGCAGCTGCACCTCAGTAATATGCGCTGTTACTACAGACTCTGCTGCAGCCATGAGTGGGATTTTTAATAAATTTCCCTTCTCACTCTGATTTCTACCACCGTTAGTTTTTAATGAGCTACAGCCTTCATCGCACAAACAGGGTAAACAGTGACTGGTTGGTCATGATTGTGCCAACTGTGTTTCTGAATCCCAAGAATGGTGTTAGCAACACTGTTGTCATACAAATACTTCTCATGCAATGGTCAGACTACTAGCTGCAGAGAATTTCTGTAATAAAAATGGTCAAGAATAATTTTAATGTATTTTTAGTCATATTTAGTGACAGTTATTTTTGTATGTTTGCATATTGTTTCTCTTAGAAAATGTAGTATGTGTGTGTCTGTGTCTCTAAGCATATATATGCTAAGCAGCTTACTGCAGAGGATTAGCTTTATGACTTGTCATGTGCTTCATCCTGTAGTCTTAGGTTTGGTTCTGTCACTCTCCGGTTTTCTGCTAAGTCCCTCAACCAAACAGTATTCTTGAGCCTCCAGTTGAAATGATTCTTAACAAAATTAATGAAATATATAAATAAAAAAATACATGTTCATAGGTTCATAGGATGGTACTAGGCTATCGGCCCTAGGACCTATACAAGCCTAGCCATAACAATTCACTGGCTATTTCTTCCCACAATAGTTACTTCCCTGGACCCCTGTCTAGCAGGGCGACTGACGTGATCCCCGGGGTGAATTTCCTATCTCCCATCTAATCATCAAGGTTCCTTTTGAAGAGGGCCAAAGAGGCGCTCTGCTTGACATGTATGGGCAGTCTATTCCAGAGTCTAGGGAGTCTCTGGGTCAGAAACCTATCCCTCCAGCATGTTTTGTTCATTGTGATGACAAGGTTTAGATCCCTGGAGCGTGTGGCTCTGAGGGATTGGGATTTCTTTAAGTGTAGCATGTCCAACAACTCTGAGTTTGATATGGCCTTGTATGTTAAGCAGAGATTACCTCTGAGTAGACGATATACGACAGAATATAGCTGGAGTTTTTTTAGACGGTCAGCATAGGGCATCTGCTTTAGGCCTGTGATTCTTTTAGTGAGATATTTCTGCGGACTTTCCAGTTGTTGCAGATGTCTTGAGAGGTACATACCAAATGGGTCATTGTATTCTATAATGGGTCTAATGACGGATAATTGCAGTGGGATAATGACCTCCTTTTTTCTGGATGAAAAGCCCTTAGTGATGAGGTGTGCCACATAGAAGGATTTCCTGACTGTTGTGGCGATGTGGTTATCGAAGGTGAGACCACTGTCCACCTGTCTCCCTAAGTCTCTTATCACACTTTCGGTGTTTAGTGTACTGCCACCTAAGTGGTAATTCACGGGTACATGTTTTTTCCCAAAGGGGATAACTATACATTTCTTGGCATTGAGCTTGAGCCCATGGCTCTGGCACCAAGCATCTGTTTCTGTAAGGCCCTTTTGTAGAATACCAACATCATTTGGGGATTCAATAATGGCTCCCAGTTTGCAGTCATCTGTGAACTTTGCTAGCCAGAGTCCCTTAGTGTTGGCCTGTACTTCAGAGAAGTAGATGCCAAGCAAGAGCGGTCCCAGAACTGAACCCTGAGGTACTCCACTTGTCACTTGCCTGGAGCTGGATTTGGAGTCAGCTACTTTTACAGTGTGGGTTCTGTCAATAAGCCAGTTGGCAACCCATCGAGTGATGTAGGGATTAATGCCCAGCTTAGTAAGTGTATTCATAAACACACACAGACACACACACACACACACACACACACACACACACACACACACACACACACACACACACACACACACACACACACTCACACAGAAACTTAATATATTTGTTCTTTCATTATATATAGGAGAAAGCCAACTTAGAAACACTGAGCAATGGATCCCTAACTGGACCTGAGTTTAAACAACAGGGCTGAGTACCAGAGGGGCCATCATTAGAGGAGTGAGAGTAAGTAATTGATGCCAGCTCACCCATTTTACTGGAGGGTGCTGGGTATGTCCTGCTTCTGAGAATTAATTTTCAGACAGAAAGAAGCTAGCTTCAGAAAGCATGAATGAAATATCAGGCACAGCATGTCAGGATGTCATAAAGAGCACAGCAGTGTAGATGAACATGAGTATGTGGAATCATGCATCTGTGTCCCTGACTCGCCCAGAATTGCAAGGCATGCCTCTTCAATATGGTGGCCGGCTACCTAAGAAAAAAAAAAAAACAGAGTATAAACTCCACAAATCCACCAGAGGACCAAGCAAATCAGACATGTCAAAGAAATGTTTATACAAAATGTATCCCATCCAGCTGGCCAGCTACCAGATTGAAGGAAAGTTACAGTCAAGCAAGAAAAGATGATCCAGCCACAATTGATAACCTATTGCTTTACAAGTCTTGTGTTTCACTGCCAACCAGGAACACAAAAGACATTGACGACAAATGTTTCATGAAAAAGGAATGCCCTGTGATATGATATGGCCTGCTAAGACTAAGCAAAACAGGATGGATAGAAGGGCCATTGTTAAATTGGGAGAGTTAAAATGGCCATAGTATGTGTGATGTTCTCAGAAATATACCCCAGTACCTGCACATACATGTGCGCGCACGCACACACACACACACACACACACACACACACATGCATACACACACTGTTATAAAGCAGCCTTTTAGTAGGAAGGAGTTTCAAATGCACACTCACATGCATCCCTTTTCCTGTTTGAACAACAGCCAGTACATGACACCATGTCAGAGCAAAAGCAGCACATATTTTGTAGTTGTTTCATATCTGTTGGTGGAAACATAGTTGGGAAATGCCCACCTGAAACACAGATGGCACCTGTCTTCACAGCAGAACATGCCTCTTACCTGCATATATCTGTAAGATGTGCTGATAGTGTCTTTACTTGCCACCTTTCTTTTTCTATATGTGAAATGAGCTGAACACAGATACACCCAGAAAACTGTTCCTGAATCTTGTAAATCACTTTCCACCTCCTGCTTGCATTCATACTTTCATGTCATCTGGTCACCCACATCTACTCCACCCCATTCTTTGTTATAGTGGGCAATAATCTCTGACTTGTTGTTTGAAGCAACACTGCGTTTGACTTTTAGCATATAAACCATCTGTTATCATTTGGGTTTAGTATACACATTATACCTACCATTTTTGGCAGTCTTTCAAAACAAGTGACATTTTACACGCAAAACCAAGCTTGTCTCTATGAGCTGCGATTAGACTTCTTTCCTTGTCAGTCTTACAGCTCAAAATATATATTTTTTATAAGTTATTGCTTTGCATCATGGCGATAATGGGCATGCTGTGAGCCAGAACAGCTGTGATGTATAAGTATGAAATTTTCCATCTCGGAAAAATAACCCAAAATATGAAATCTAGTCACTTCTATTGTTACCCCTATGGGCAGCTCACTTTGTGATTCATCGCTGAGGGGCTTGACTCTAAACAAAGAAACGGCTGCATTTTTTTTTTCTAGTGTGTCTCCTGCATTTCAGTTTGCTGTATATCCAATAATGTTCCAGATGTCTGTCCCAGTATTGTTATTTTCTGAACTATACACAGCTCAGTGGTCTTTATTAATAACCAAGACCTTTCTAATAGCCGCACTACTACTTGATGCTGAGCCTGCTTTGGAATTTAAGTGACTCATCTGTAGAAACGCGTCTCCCAGTTGCGTACCTGGAATCATTTGTCTGTTCATTTATTTATAGTAAGGAAAATGACATTCTAAAAAGTGTGTTTATAGATATATATATATATATATATATATATATATATATATATATATATATATATGATTCCACTTCATATCATCAAATTATCATTTCATCGAATTTCAAATCATAGAGACAAAATCGTCGAAAACTCATTTCATCTAAAACTCATATCATCGAATCTCAAATAATTGAAAACTATAAAGCAACTAGAAATAACATCCCAGGCACTGTTTACTACGTTTATGCATGGGGGCAAGCCCCCCTGCACCCCCGCCCCCGACACCCCCCATAAATAAATATACCAACTCCAAGGTCGCACTACAGTGGGGTTAGGAAATTACCTTTTTCCCCCACTGTAGTGCAACCTTGGAGTTGGTATATTTATTTACGGGGGTGTGAGAGGTGCAGGGGGGCTTGCCCCCCTGCATAAACAAAGTAAAAACTTTGTGGAATGTTATTTCTAGTTGCTTTATAGTTTTCAATGATTTGAGATTCGATGATATGAGTTTTCGATTAAATGAGTTTTCGACGATTTGGTCTCGATGATTTGAAATTCAATTAAATGATAATTCGATGATATGAAGTGGAACCATATACATATATATATATATATATATATATATATATATATATATATATATATATATATATTGTTGCGTCTTTCGGCTTTTCCCTGTTAGGGGTCGCCACAGCGGAACTCCGGTCTACTAATGATTGGCAGTAGATTTTTACGTGCTGAGTTGCCAGCTCTGACACACAACCTTCAACTAAGGTACACCCATTCACGCATGTCTCCACACAGAAGACGCTCTAGCTGAGAATCGAACAGGACAACGTCTTACTGTGAGGCGGCAATGCTACCGCAGCATATATATATATTATATATATATATATATATTGGTTGTAAAGAAGTGGTTGAAGCCCAGTTGATCTTGACTCTAACTGATAAGCCTGTGTGATCAAATTTCAAGTAGTCAAAATATAAGAGGGATTGTAAGCTGCGCATGGGACTTGGGGCTTTGACAGGCTGAAGTTCGGTAACATGCATTTACTGAAGTACCATTCAATATAATGCAGTTTGACTTTCTGTCATATATGTATGCATGGAATATATAGGATTCTGGTGAGTGATATATCAAATATTGTAGCCTGTAGCTTTAGGAACTGCATTTCAAGACGTGTGGCAAACCCAGAAGTCAAGAACTGATGTTCTTAATCCTACATTACAAAATAGTTCATGCATCACAAAAACCAGACCCATACATATTCCATCTATCATGATTTTTAATTAATGTTTCCAACTGACTTCATTATGTTGCATGAGTTTCCTAAGTTTCAGATGAGCGGGATTTTAGTTATTTATGAATCTACAGATTTGTGAATAGTTTTCTCCCATAAATCTTGAGGCAAATATTACTTTTTTAATGCCAGTTCGTTTGCTTGAGGTATTTTAGTAGTTTAGTCATTTTTATGTTAAGATTTGCTAATTTTTCTGCTTAGTTAAGTTTTTAACTAGTTTACTTTTAAGTAGTTCACAAAGTCAGGCTGATGGTCTATTTTACCAATAATGTTGTTTTCTGTGTGGTTAATTGCAGCGTCTTATTTAGCTTTTTATTTTTTTAACTTTTTCATTAATACAAGAATGAAGTTCATTTCTGGAAGATTGATTCAGGTTAGTAGTACTGTTTCTATTAGAGGATTTTTTTGTGTGCAGTGTACAAGGTTAATATTCTTTACATGGTTATGAAAGAGAAACATGGTCTATGTTTCAGTTTATGTATGTGCTTATTAACTGGTTGACTGATTAACATTTGTTTACCAGGATAGTCTGACTAGGTCAGCAAAACAACATCTTTTCAGCAGACACCTGGCCAGAAAAGCTCTATACTCAATTTTTCATTTTATTTAGCATTTTTTTAATTAAACTAAGTGCAATTTGGGATTAGAAGAGCTATTTTAAGTGAGTTAATGTGCTTAGAGGTGGTTTCAGTTTCTTCATTTTGTGTAGGCAGTATGTACTTTTTTACATTACAAAAAGGGGAAATACACTCCATGTTGCTGTTCATTCATAGATTCATAGGTATACATACATTAGGTATGCTGTTATAGTGCTTTGTATGACATCAATTTTTCCTTTGTGTTTATACAGTGTAAAATTATATCATTTTTTTAATATTATAACAAATGGAAAATGCAGTCCATGTTTCAATTTATTCATAGAGTCATTGACAGGTCAGTATTTACATACTGGGTGTGCAGTCCAGAAGACCACTGAGAAATTAGTCAGCTAAGCCTAATATAGTAGGAATAGTTTCGGCTCCCCGATCAAGGAGTGCTGTACTACATACCCCAAGGTTAAATTTATAATTACCTATCCAATCATCCAAATTAGTTCTAAAGGTCAGCCAGTATGCTGTTTTGTTTAACTTGTGCAGGGAGTTTATGCCATAAATTTGGGATAACTAGAGATATAAATCTATGACACTGCCAGGTTCTATTTTTATGTCAATGAAAGTTAAGGTCCTTGGTGTGGTGTTTGAGATGCTGTTAGTTTTACATAAGTGTAGGAAATTAAGCTGGGTAGGGTCTGGTGTGGAAGGCTAGGCACAGACTGCCGTGAAGGAAACTTTATGGCACAAAGTATAGTGAGTGGGGTTTTAATGTGTTGAAATAACTCAGGAGGTTTAGTCTTGTAATTTTCTTGGTTAGGACTTTTTCAGATCTTTCTAGTTGGGCAAAATGCTTACAGGAATGCATATTAAAAAGAGCACTGTATCCTATGATAGTGCTAATAAGGGAAGTATATAGAGAAAGTTTTTCTTCTGACTTCATTATGCCTTTGGCTATTAGCAGTGCCAGGAAGAAGGATTTCCTGTCTAGGATTGACACATGGTGGTCAAAAAACAGCTTATCAGTTAAGGTACCAAGAGCCCTGATGACTGAGTTAACTAAAAGGTAGCTATCTTTAATGTGGTATGAGTCTCACTTATCAAAAACCACATTACATTTTGAGATATTAGTTTGATCAAGTCTGCATTGAAGGATGTAAGTATCTAAAGTAGAGCATAAGGTCTACTCAAACTGCAGTCAGCAGCAATTTTTTTAATTAAACAAAGGTAGATTTGGCTTTAGGGAAGTTCTTTAGGTGAGCTTTTCGGGGGGCATCAGTGTCTCATTTTTGTGGATAAAGTGTTTAAACATTTACTTTAGTTTCAATCAAGTAGTATAAATACAGCAGGTTTAGGGGAATTTTTGTAGCTTTGATAATGCCTGTAGTGTGTAGGTAACTTGTTCATTAGGTTCATAGGTTCATAGTTATATACTAAGTTAATGATCACCAGGCTCTTTAAAAGCCTAGCCATGCAATCCATCCTGACTGTGTCCCTATGTTTCTAGACATTATGTGGGAGGGTATGTTAGTTTGGGCATTACTGTCTGCCGCTGTCTATCAGAGACATGGGGAGCAGACTCAGGGTGAATTTCAATTTCCCATCCATTGGTCAAGATTACACTTAAATAGGGTTAGGGGTGGACTCTACTTCACCTGGATGGGGAGCCTGTACCAGTGAATGGGGATCCTGTAAAACACTTATAGGTCTTACCAACATGTCTTATTTATGTCACAAGAAAATTTTAAATCCTTGAATTTAGTGGTTCTGATGCTGTTCATTTTGCAGGTGTGCAAAAGTCCCTCAAAGCTGGATCCAAGGATGCTTTATACGCCAGGCATAGATCGCCTCTCATAACCTGTAGGAGACAGTGCATAGAGATAGGGCTTTAAAGTGAACCATATAGGACAATGCATTTATACCCTGGATTCTCCTAGTAAGGAACCTTTGTGGGCGTTCCAGCTGTTGCTTATATTTGGGCAAGTACATGCCAAAGGGAGCATTATACTCAATGATGGGTCTGATAAGGGACAGATAAAGTAGCAATATGACTTTCTAGGACCTGGGTGCCATGCCCTTACTTATAAGTTCGGCAACATAGACTGATTTTCTTACTACCTTGGCAAAATGTTGGTCAAAGGATAGATTACCATCTGCATATGTTCCCAGATCCCTGACTACTGGGTCAACTCTTAGGGGTGTCTTACCAATAAAGTAATTAGCCTGGGTGGCAGTTTTCCCAAAAAGCACTATAATGCAATTTTTGGCATTGAGTTTAGTCTGTGATTTTGGTCATTTGTCTGTGTTACACCCTCTTGTAAAATGTTTGTGTCATGCGGGGAATCTATGACAGCTTACAGTCATCTCCAAATCTGGCCAGCCAAATACCCCTAACATTAGCCTTAACCTCCAATAAGTAGATGCCAAATAGGAGCAGTTCCAACATGGAGTCCTGAGGTAACCTGCTGGAGACCAGTGTCTTAGTGGAGGTGGTCTCACCACTCCTGACTTCTTGTGTCCTGTCTGTGAGCCAGTTGGCAATCCAGCAAGTTACGTATGGGTTTATGCCCAGTTCAATACGTTTGTCAACTATACCCAAATGCGGTGTTGTATTGAACACTTTAGCCAGGTCCATGTAAGTGGTATACATCATTTTTCCCTCATCCATTGTCTTAGTGACCCTCTCAAAGAAGTCCACCAGTTTTAGTAGACATGATCTTCCCTTAACAAAGCTAAACTGTGTTGGGTCCAGTGTCTGAAGGTCGTCCATCTTTGTTGACCATTTCCATGATGATTCATTCTATGGCTTTGCATATTACTAGTCAGACTAAAAGGTCTGTACTTTCTGGGGTCAGTTGATGGTCCACCTTGTGAAGTGAAATAGCTGTTGCACTCCTCCCATCTCATGGTACAAAGCCTGTTTTGAGCCTATAGTTGAAAAGTGACTCAAGTGGTCCTGATAGATCATGTTTCCAGCTATTTAGGAAGCATCCTGCAATATTGTTGGGGCTCACCGGGCTGTGATTTTGGCCTTAGTGAGTGCCACCAGGACCTGCTCCCTGTTAACAGTTGGGAGTATGATAGTAGGTATGTCATGGAGGGAGGTGGAAGAGAGTGGGAAGTGAAGTTTGAGCTGAATTTCTCAGCTAGCAAATTCACTATGTTACTCAGCTCAGTGAAGGTGGCACCAGTGACCACCACTTCGGCACACTGATGTGTGCTACCTTTGAGGTCTTTGACATAGCTGTAGAAGGTCTTGTAGGGACATACAAGGTTACCTATAGCTTGCTAGGACATGATATGGGACTTTGTATATGGCGATTTTCACTTGCATAAATTCCAGGGCATTGTCCTGTTAGCTTGTTTTTAATACAAATTGAGACTCCTCAACTTTGTGTTCCTGCCTGTGCAGCAGATGGTCTAAATGTGTGGAAGACACTGACGCCTTGCACTGGCAGAGTACATTTGGTGGATGTAAACCATGTCTCAGTAATGGCACAGAGGTCTATATTCTCCAAAGTGAGAAGAGCTGGTAGAGAGTGAAGTTTCTTTTTTACACTCCTAGCATTAAGCAGTAACACCTTGAGCTTTCTTTGCATTTTTTTGTTATGTCAGTAGATAAGTCAATTTGCCATTACCCAAAAAAGGCTCTAGTGGGCTGGATAAAGTTTTAGCCAATATTCGGAAAGCTGGGGGAGACAGGTACAGGCCATCCTTTGCAAAGAAAAATGGTTAGTTAACCATGCTTTCCTATGCTGGCAAATACTGAATCCTCCTGGAAAGACACCAGAAGCTAAGCCAATTGCTGAGGTCAATCATCATTCACTCATACTGTTGCAGTATCCTTGGTGAAGGCAGAATGCTGCTCAATGCAAGGCACATATCTGCCTGACACACATATTCAGAGAGATCAACAATGTCTCTCTTCATATATTCCATGAAAGTGCATTTCAGGTTGCTAATACCCACATGGACTATGATAGAATCATGCTAGTATCTGTGGTGCAGTGACTTGAATGCATGTGTAACTTGGTGGATCCTGATTTCAGATAAGCAACTAACCGTTATCTTCTCCTTATCCAGTCTGGTGAGTGGAGTATCTGTGTGTCATACAATGGAGTCCTCTATGACAACAGTCCTGGGTAATGTGTTGGCTTGCCTTATGGACTTTGTTCTTGGGGATCCCCTGGGGATAGGAGTATGTGTGGTGTTTGGTGTTACTTTTGGTGAGTGCTTTAGAGATTGTTGGGGGTAGGCATTACAGTTTATAGGCTGAGGAGGTCTTTCGGGTTTGAGAAGGATTGATTTTTTAGTGCCTCAGCATAAGTGGGTCTATGTGTGTGGAGGGCACTGTGTGATGGATGTAGTATGTGTGTTCTTAATAACCTTATTTGTAAGTTTGATGGGTCCCTACTCTGGGCCAGAAATCAAGGAGACTCAGTCCTGACCACTGACTCCAGTGAGGGATGGTCAGTAAGAGAAAAGATGGATTCACACAGTATTTTATAGGTTCATAGGTTCATACTGGGCACATGCTATCTTAGCCAAGGCATTGTGGCCACGCCTTTGTGGCTTTGCCCCTTTACCCCATTATTATGGGGACCCATTATTTTTGTGTGCCTCTGTGAGAAAGTGACACTGGGTATATCCCCGATCTCCCATCCATTGGTCCATCCATCAGTCATGAACAAAGCAACAAGGCCAGCAGCCACTGTGCTCATTCACATACCGGGATTTTATTCCAGCAGCAGGAGTCTTTGGGTGATGAATCTATCCCTCCAGCACTTAATATTAATGTCCGGGTTTAAGTCTCCCTCCCGCCTTGGCTCTGACGGATCTAGATTTTTTGAGGTGAAGCATATTCATCAAATCTGGGTTTGACATGGCCTGATGCAGATCCCTGCACCAAGCACAATTTCCATTAAGAGCACACATGGAGCATGCTCCAGACCTGGGGCTTGGCTCTATTTCTCTCTCCAGGCCCACAGAAATCTCCAGACTGACCACTTTGGAGCTCTGTTCCCCTGTTTCCAGTAGCTGACACACACACACACACTTGGATATCTGGGTTTCATGCGCATACATACACCCCTGGGAAAACTGGTACAGATTTACTAGCTGTGCCCCTTTCTGCTTAGACTCTGAGTTAATCACACTGCCACCAGTCAGCTACCCTAAGGCTCATACAAAGGGTACCCAATTATACTGTGTAAAATTAATACTGGCAAAAATGGGCATGACCAAATCAGAAAAGCTTTCAGGAGTGGCCACAGAGTCACTCAAAGAAGCATAAGTACTGAAAAGATGTTAAAAGTATTCTCTAAAGGACCAGCTACAATGAAGGATATTAAATATTTAATGATAAATAATAAAACAGAAAACAGGAGAATACCGTATACAATAAATAACAGAGTTTCAACCACAGAGATATAAACAATAGTACAGTTGGAAAGTTTCTCACAGATGCAGAAAACAATCCTAAACTCTCTTCTGACAGCGGTGCCTCACTGTCAGCCTGGCTACTACCACTCACCTCTGCCCTTGCAGTCACCCTATTCATGGGAACAATCCGTACCTCCCAGCATCTGTGGCTCACTTTCAGGCTTGCTGTTACAGGGTAGCTCCCTCCCTGAAATAGCCACCTCACTAGCCCCAGCTTCAGGTGTGGGGTCTATCTGGATCTCCCTTAGGCTACCTGAGCAACATGCCTATCTCCAAGCCTGATTGTGTGTAACCACATGCACACAAGGTACTGCATTATCAAAATCATTCCCTATCAAGACATCTGCAGGGATATCCTCAACCACATGTACCTGATTGCTTCCTTTTCTTTGGAATGGGGTTTCTCCTAAAGCTCTGACTGGTGTGGACTGCCCAAGCAAGTAGTGCTCCTCTTTAACCACTGCAGGCTTCACAATGGTTATGTCAGAGACTGTGTCTCTCTTAGCAATGGCCTGTCTTCCATCCACTAAGACTGGATACAAACTTTGGTGAAAAGTTGGTACCCCTGTTGTCAGCAAACAACCTACCACTGGCATGTTGTTATTCCCACTTGCTGGCTCCTCCACCTTTTGTTCCCCACCTTGCATCAGTGGACAGTTATATGCTACATGGCCCCTCTGGTTACATTTAAAACATCTAACCCTTGGTCCTGCCATGTACCTGAACTAGTGGCTTCCCCTTTTCCTGGTGTACTCTGTTGGGGTGGTTCATCCCCTTATACTGGTGTACTCTGCTGAGGTGGTTCAGGCTGCCTACCATGGGTACCACTATAACAATGTGCAGTGCTGAGTATCCCCTTCTTGTGCAGTGATTCCCTGCTTGCTAAGTAGAGATTCTCTTTTCTCCCCAGCTCATCTACAGAGTTACATGCCCGCTCTACCAACCAAATTCTCATGTCCTCAGGCAAAGTGCTAAGAGCTTGTTCCCTCACCAAAAGATCTGCCAGCTCTGAAAAAGTGGTGATCTGACACCTACTCACCGACCTATGAAAATAAGTGCATAACTCAGCAATATAATCCATACACTTTCATCTGCTTTGCATCTATGCTCACAAAACTTTTTTCTGCAAGCTTCAGGTGTTAACTTAAAACATTCCAGTAACCATTGTTTTACTTTATCATAGTTTAAACAATCAACATCAGACTATTTAGAAACAACAGTTACAGCTTTACCATGGAGTAAGGGGGTCAGGAACCATACCCAAAGCCCTTGATCAACATTATACTGTTTACATACCCTTTCAAATACATGAATAAAAATATCAAAATCATCACCCTCTGTTAACTGTGGAGGAAATGTATTGACCTTTATTGCTTCTGGGGTTCAGTTTTTCCCTTCCCCATTACCTCCAATACCCTGCCAAAGAGTCAGCATCTCCCGCTCATGTTGGTGCTGTTTCTCACTTACTTTGTCCTCCAAACACCATGGGCTCTCTGCTGATTCTAACTCCATCTGTTTTGCTTTTTCTTCAGCCTCCAAGTACCACAGTCTCTCATTCTCTTCAACCTCCAAATGCTGCAGTCTCTCTGCTGATTCTAATTTCAAATGTTTGGCCTCCAGTTCAAGTCTCATTATTTCCAGATGGATTTTTTAGTATTCTGAGGAAAAGGTGAACTGCCCTGTGTCTGAAGACTGCACATCCCATCAACAGTCTGGTTGTCTTCCTGGTTGCTGGTCCATGCTGCAGCTGTGACTAAGGCTGAAATAATTTCCTCTTTAGTCAGGTTGGAATGCACCAGTCCTTTGGCTTTGCACACATTGGTCAACTGGTTCTTTGTCAGCTTGCTATAATCCTGTGCCAACATCCTTACCTGCTTTCACTGATTAAACTAAACTAATAAAAATAAAGCTGTTATGAAAATGAAACTCTGTATGTTTACCTTGTGGCGGCTGAGAGTGCACACACCATCAGTAACAACTGCCCACTGGCTACTGAAGTTCAATTAATATTCCACCCAGCTGCCTCCAATATGTGGTGAGTCCTTACTCTGGGCCAACAACCAAAGAGACTCAATCCTCATCACTGACTCTGATGAGGGATGGTCACTAACATATTTTCAGATGCAGCTGCCTGCATCAAGCACAGTTTCCCTTAAGAGCACAAAGAGGGCATGCTCCAGACCTGGGGCTGGACTCTCTGTCTCTCTCCAGACCCACACAAATCTCCACACTGAACACTTTGGAGCTTTGTGTCCCTGTTCCCAGTAGCTGACACACACACTTTAATATATGAGTTTTATACACACACACACACACACACACACACACACACACACACACACACACACACATATGCCTGATAAAAGCTGGTACAGATTTACTAGCTGTGCCCATTTCTGCCAAGGTAATCACACTGCCACCAGGCATCTACGCTAAGATTCTTACAAAGGGTGCCCAATTATACTGTGGAAAAATTAATATTAACACAAATGGTAGAGTGTGACCAAAGCAGCAAGCTTTCAGGAGCAGCCACAGTGTCACTAAAACAAGTATAAGTACTCTCAAGATGTTAAAAATATGCTCTAAAGTACCAGCCACAGTGAAAGCTATTAAAATATTTAATGATAAATAATAAAACAGAAAACAGGAGAAAACTGAATACAATAAACAACAGAGTCTCAACCACAGAGATATAAAAAATAATGCAGTTGGATAGTTTCTCACAGATGCAGAAAACAATACTAAACTATTCTCACTAAATGTCCCTGACTAACTAAATTATTACTGTTCCCTAACTACTTATTAAAGAAAGGCAAGCTGATGTCTGCTGAGTGTCTTGTCACAGCCTCACACTTACATCTGGCTTTTGTAAGCCAGTCTTACTAAAGCGAGATGATGTCTCTCTCTCTCTCTCTGTCTGTGTGGATGTGTGAATTATATATCCTGTCAGGAATCTTTCCTGTAAGATTCTAAAGTGCTGTTGCGAGGGCTCCAAAGAAACCAGATGCTGGTTAGAGGATGATGTCACCTCTGGTCACCTGACTCTGGTACAATACACACAAAGAGCTTTGCTAAGATCTGTGGCAGCATCTGAAAGCTATAACACAGTTTTCAAGTTTCCACCATTCCAGGGTTCTCTGATAAACATACACATTTGATCTGTTACAACAATACAACCTAATATACATGCATACTTCTTTCTGTCCAGCAGGGCTTACTGTTGATGTATTTTTAACACAAGTAACTTTACAAATATATTTTTAACTCAAAGATTTGTACAAATCAGTGTGATAGTCAAATAACATAAAATTCTTTACAAAACTCCAGCTAGCTATACTGGCATATGTACACATGTACTGCCTACTCTCCTTGATACAGATGGCACTACCTCATAACATCACAGTATGTGAGATTTTTTGCCTCCAGTGAAATTGTATTTATGCATTTCCCGCATACTATGTTTGTTTTTTTAAGGATTAAATGGTTGTCTGTGAACATGACACAATTGCTACACTGTCTCAGGATTCTCATATCTATCAAGCCGGCTATGGAGACATTTAGAAATTGCATATCCATGTTATCCAGACCTGTATTTGGCTAGGCTACTGTAGGTCGCAGACTGGGTTATACAGCGGCCTTCTCAGATGGTCCATGGGTTTGACCATACACTAGATTAGACTGTGCTAACACTTGACAGTAGTGCTGTTTAATGTACAAACTAGATGCTCTAAACTTGTCTCCTCACAAAGGCTTTGTTTTAGCCATGCTAAATTACAGGGTTAAGTTGGAAAGTTTAAATGATAAAATATACCTTCTTGGTGTTTGTGTCAGTTTAAGGCACTGCTAACCTCCTGATGTAATAACACCAATAAAAATTGCTTGCAGGAGTAATGCTAAAGCAAAACTTAAACAACCTTGACAACACAATTTCGAGTACTGGGGACCTTTACAGTAATTAAAAGGCATAATCAACAAATAAAGCAAAAATAAAGCAGTAGCACTCTTAACAGTTAACTGAAGTGCAAAACAATAAAATAAAACTGTTATCTGCCAAGGATGGCGCAGGATTAACCCAGGACCCCCTCCAAGTGTGGCTAGGTTGCTAAGCAGATGTAAGCTCTAGGAAAATGAGCAGGAGACAATTTGTAGTAAGGGAGATTTACTAAAGTTCTATACTGGCTTGCTGGGTGGGCACTTAGTATTATGGATATATAAAAAACTGGGTGGAAAAGTACTTAAATAGGTTACACAACAGACATTAGCAATGAAAGAGGGGAGGGACTTTGGATGACATGTTCAGAGTATAAACAAAATGCTGTTCATGAACCAAGACTTTAGATAAATAGAAAAGTAAGTATATAGTGTACCAGATTTTTGTTTTTATTTGGCAGGTCAATTTATCTGTATATATATATATATATATATATATATATATATATATATATATATATATATAGGTCTACTGCTTAACATCGAAAATACACTTCTCCGAAATTAAGCAGTAGACCCTACACTTCAGCGAAAGTCCACTTAAACAAAAGTGCACTTTTGCTGAAGTCTAGAACCCAAAACAAAAATAAAAACACTAAAACATGTTTTTGCAGGGGGGCAAGCCCCCCTGCACCCCCCATGTGGGGAGCTGTGCCCCCCACCCCCCATTTAAATATACCAACTCCGAGATTGCACTACAGCAGAGAAAAGGAAATATTCCCATTCCGCGCTGTAGTGTGACTGCCGAAGTCAATGTTCCAAGTTTCACTACTTCAAACAAGTGGACTCGGTGATGTGGGGTTCAAAGTAATGAAACTTCAAACATATTGATGGAACCCATATATATATATATATATATATATATATATATATATATATATATATATATATACATATATATATATACATATATATATATATACATACATATATATACACACACACACACACACACACACACACACACACACACACACACACACACACACACACACACACACACACACACACACACACATACACACACACATACACACACACACACACACACACACATACACACACACACACATGCACACACACATATATGTAGCTAAAGATATATATATATATATATATATATATATATATATATATATATATATATATATATAGAAAGAGAGAGAGAGAGAAAGAGATTGATAGAGACGTAATATATACATGCATATGTGTGTGTGTGTGTGTGTGTGTGTGTGTGTGTGTGTGTGCACACGAGCGCATGTATGTGTGATATCATTCTGACAATGTGTTACTGGAAAAGTGGAAAAGAGATATATGAAATTCTATTAGGCTAGGAATTAATTCTTTATATTTACAAAAGAAAGCAGTAGTAACATCTTAGGAGGAGAAGAAAGGTGGGAAAAGGAATACATAGATACACGGGAAGGTGACTAGCGATAATACAGAGAATGAGCTTAGGAACTTTGGTGGATGCAGTACTATGGCAGCATAAGCTGCTAGCCCACATGTTAAAAGAACTGACAGACATGGTGGGTTAACCAACAGGAAACCTTTGTAATTTCCCCTTTGGAGCACAGTGATGGCAGGGAGCTGGAAGGTATCATCAGTAGTCCCCTCTGGCAGATCAGGGTGTGCAGAAGGACTGAATAACTAGAAATTGGGCAGCACTGTCTACATTCCAGGAAAGATTGTGGCGAAAATTCTACATGGTAGGATGGCAAAGTTCTTTGAGGCAAATTTTCTAAAAGATCAGCAGCAGTATGGACTCATAGCAAAGGTCTTGCCTAACAGAATCCAGTTCCATATCTAAGTTAGGACAGTGGAAACATGATGAGCAAAGCAAATACAGACTTCAGTAGGACCTTTGAGATCATACCTTGCAGAGGGTTGAGCTAGGACACAAACTGATCAGATAGATGGAGAACTGACCAACACATAACCAACAAAGGAAATGCAGAAGTGAGAGGAAACTATTGATATAGAAGTAATGTCACACTACTGATGTGATCATTTTCAGCATAATGAGGCTAGAAAATAAAATCAGTTTGCTTAGTGGCAACACTATGGTTGGAGAGCTGATCAAGGACATGGAAATCATCTACTGGAGTTATCTAATGCAGCATGTATCCACAGTACAGAGGTTCAGCATAACAAAATGCAAGGTTATACACTTGGGTTAAAAGAATCAAGGAACGTGTAGTTTTGGTACGCATGAAAAGAGAGGGGAAGAAAAATATGTTTATTAAATTCCTCAGTCAGAATGATGCTTTACAGCGTCTGAAGGTTATGGCAGAGAACAATGTCAGGCTACAGTGCAGTGCCAGGGAAGTGGACAGTAAGGGATCTTTAAAATGACTTTTTAGTGTGATTTGACTAGCAGAAACACTGTAAATTCAAGTGATCCATCATGCAATATATATCCATTAAGTAAGATGTGCCAGCAATCTTTGCTCCACCATGAGGCAATCCTTTGTACGTGCTTCTTCAGTTAAGCATCCATAATTAGCTGTATGTCACAAATGTATCTTCTGTATTTCCACAGTAAATCAAGCCTTTATCTGGGTCCAAAATTTAACGTTATGAAAGATACACTGCTTCTTGGGGCGCACACTTTCACAAACATGTACGTTCAACCACTTAAGTATCAGCTGCACTATTTGTTACAGCTGCTTCTTGCCCAGCATTTAGAAATCATTCAGCTGTATTGCCCTGTATATCAAGTAAATCCTTCAGGTATCTCCAAGACTACTTAAGATAGCAGACCCTAAAGTGCCTTGCGGCAGTGGCATGGAGTTCTAGTCCTGATAATGATAATGACAACAATACAGAACAGAGAAAAGAAATCCTGAATAGTTATAAGAGGTTCCAGTTCAGTTATGTAGTTATTATTATTAATGAAAAAACATTTCCCATCCATGATTCATTGCTAAGTAGAATCTTCCCTTAGTGCTTACCTTACATTTACATCTCAAACCTACTACATCTATTACTTTAATAACACATTTAGAAAATAAAAGTAAAGTCCAAATAAACACGAAATATATAGGTCACAGAGCTACAGCAATCAAATTTAACAAGAGCAAATATGAAAACTAAGAAGAGTTAAAGAAAACAATGTATAACTTTCAATTGCAGTTAGCCAAGTACAAAAATATTAAGATGACCTTTTCATTTAACAGAAACATGTCTAAGTGAATATATTGCATATACCATGCTATTAGACCTGCAAGACTTAATAAACATGGAACATCAGACCAATACATTTAAAAGGTATTGCTACTGTCTTGTTCATGCTTGAAAGAGTGATTACTTCTACCATTTGTGTCACCTTTCTACACCTACTGCCACCCAGACATCATTCGCTATGTTGGTCTATCAGTCCATTTGTTTCCTCACAAGGTGAGAGCTGACTAAGAGGGATTGACATCCAGGTAACCATCAGGGGTAGTTCACAGTTTATCTTTTTTTCTCATGACTCTAAAGTACATAGAATTAGCAATGCACTGGGGAAGTGGCATGCAGTGGACTGACTGTGGCAATCATTTCTTATTTCTGCAAGGGGAGTTGCCTTCAAACAACCTTGTCTGTCTCCTGCAGTATGAGTGGTGATCTCTTCAGTCACCATCAGACAGACTACACTACCTTGTATGTCTCCAAGTGCATGCAACCCCTGCCATCCTCGCTGGGAGAGGCAAGAAGTCTATGCCCCTTCACCACCCCCACCCCGCCTGATTCTTTGAGTGTCAGAAACGCTATTCAAACCCCAGTCACCTAGCTAGTGGTCAGGGCTCTGCTCCTCTTCACCACGGAGCTAGGCTCACTTATATTAATTTTATTGTACCTTCCATTCCACTTCTGAATGACAAAGAGTGGTTCTTCAGTAAATAAGTAAGACTGACTCAGAAAATTGTCCTAGATCTTTTGCAGATCCTAAAAGAAAGTGCCTATTTTATAACTGGACCTCCTATTATATGAGTTCTTCTGGAAGAGTGATAATTACTGCCACTGATTAAAAATGACAATAAGGGCATAAGTATTACAGACCCATTATAAATCCAGAACAACTATTCCTAATCAAGACAGACTTTTTCAGACTGGGAAAACATAAAGGGTTATAGGAAAATCAACAATGGAATAAAACAGGTAAACACATATATGCTTTTAGAACAGAAAAACCCAACACTACTAGGTACTTTCATTTCTGTGTTACCTACACGAAAACACTGAATGACAAACTTAATCCTGATATTCTCTTCAGTAGGCATGCATCAGTGCTGACATAGTGAGATTGTGCTGGATAGGATGCTACATAATGAATCTTTGCAGCCACCATAATGACAACAGCTATGCTGCTGGAACAATCAAGTGATGAATGATCATGTGACCCAAAGGAAAGCATCAGACAAGTGATGTGTCTGATGCTGTGTGCATTCACAGACATATCAAAGCTCCCCACAGCTACAACAGAGGCACTGCAGGCAGTCCATGTAATGACATCATAGCAAAGCGACAATTCGTGTTATCATACACATGGGGAAGAAAAGAGAAGATAGGATAAGCAGAAATGGGGAACAGCAAGCAGAGGTACACAGAGAAGGACAACAGGAAGGAAAGATTGGTGTAGGAAAGGGTATACATTTTTGTAGGTACAGGTACCAATTTTTTGAGAAGGTGGGAAGAAGGAGGTAGTAAGGGGAAAAGTCTGGGTAAGATGGAGGGTATGGTATAAGGAAGCAGGAGTAGACACTTAAATATATAAAGCAGACAAAGACTAAGATGACATGTAGTGATACATAAGGGGGGAACAATGGAGTGACACAGACTGACGGAGGGCAGACAAGTGATGATGGGGAAGACTGGACTACAAACATGGTACAAGTATGACACAAAGGGATTGGGAACACAGTAATAAGGTATAGGAAAGGGTGGTGAGAGTATGCCAAACCAGCCCAGATAGAATCCTACTCTGAAGTCAATCACCTCTGGTAATGACATCATAGATGGGTTGTGCCTCCGGTGGCCAAATGAGCAGGGCCCACCAATTATGTGACATCAGCCGTAAAAAGAGGTGCTCCAGCATGCCAATGTAAGCATCTAGCCGCTAGTCTACCTCTGTTCTCACCAGTTGCCACACTTCTCACTAGGAGTTCCAGGAGGACAATGCAAAATCACTCTTAAACAAGGATCCTTCCTACCTCCCAACAGGTGACCACAGGGGCCAAGAGTGACCTCTCCAGGTCACCTCAACAGGGTGAATTTTATCACCCTACACAGAGACAGGCAGAGGGACTGCTGGGGGGCCCAGAAGTAAGCACAATGTCTGATGTAGGTTGTCCATTGCCTCACTACTGCCTGTACCATAGCTGATCCTGCAATAAATAAATAGAGAAAAACAAAACAAGGCAAAATAGAAAACAAGAAGAAACAAACAAAAAAGAGATATATAAATACAACAGTTTAGTAACGTTACAGTTTGTTAAAATAATACATTACTGCCAACAATGCACTACACTTAACCCACCTTCTGAAGAGCCTGTCAAATCTCCTCTGACAGCCCATCCTATTTTCTTGTATCTCCTAAGGTTCTGAAAAAATAAAATAAACAGTAAGCAGCACAACATATCACTGAAAACAGAAGGCAAGCATAGCTAAAGGTACTAGGTTTGTCATACAGTGCCAAGCCAAGAACACAAAACTTACAAAGAAAAGGTGGCTCCCTCTCTCTAAACTATTTTTTTCCATTGGCTGAGAAGGTCTGAGTAGCATCCTTATAGGTTACTATATTTCTAAATGCATTGCGCATCCCTCAGTGCCTTGGCATCCTCTTTGTAAAGGGGCTTTATACTCACCCACAGGTGCACCACATTGTTCCTATGCAAGGGTGCCCGCGGGCAGATGCAAGGGGGTGCACTTGCACCCCCCCTGGATTTTCATAAGCTACCTATGCCTGTGTGATGATTTGGCAAAACATCGTTTCTGGAAACTTTTTTTTTTTAAGCTACCTGTGGATGATGTGGCAAAACATCGTTTCTGAAAACGTTCAGCTTTTTTTTTTTTTTTTTTTGTAAAGCCTGCATTGTTCGGAGAGGAGATGTTATTGGAGGTGGCAGTCACATGATGCATAACTGACAGCCTCAATTTCCTCCTTAAACTGTATCTCTCCATCTACAGCCGTTAGATAACTGGGTGCAAGTAGAAGATTCACGATCATGTTATCACACGTCCTCCTGACTTGACAGACACAGCGAGAAGGAGTATCGTGAGAGTCATGTGGCAGACTGGTAGACTGGTGTGCTGCGTTTTGAAGGAACTGAAGGTAGGTGTCAGTTCGAAAGGGTTGGAGAGAAAAACAAAGAAAGAAGAGCCTCCTAGACTAGTGTACTCATCAAGAGAAGAGAGACTTCTGACTTCTGAGTCCTTCAGACTGAACTTAAGGTAGGTGTGTCGGTTCTGGGTTGAGTTGGAAGAAATTGGGAAGAGAAGAACCAAGAAAGAAACTCCAGTCCTCACTTCTGAGTCCTGAGGTAATTTTTTTTTTGTACGCTTCCAGGCTAGCTTGGCACCAAAATGGCACACTTCACTTGAAATGTAGTCGAGTTTGCTGATGCAAGTGTGTCCAGTGTTTTCCCCTGGTATCCAGTGCCCCTGCCCTCCCCATTCCCAATCTCATGCCATGCTTGCCTTTGCCTGTGCAGACTGCAGACAGAATCTGCAGCTAACAGCTTCTCCATCAACCATCACATCCATGATGTGATGCCTGACATGAGGCCTGCCAAAGAACCTTGAAAGAAGCTCCTGGCCTACTCCTGACTCCTGGAGTCAGCCAGTCAGGAGTAGGCCAAGATGAGCTCTTTCAAGGTTCTTCAGCAGACGGTGGGACCATCATGTCAAGCATCACATCGAGGAAGTGATGGTCGATGGAGATGCTCAGCTGTTTTTTTTTTTAACTGAATCCTGGTTTCCAGTTTGGCGCCAAAACGTAAAAGTGGCGCACTTGAGATGGAGTGTGTATTTGTGTCCCTGACCCTGGCCCTGCCCTCCCCATTCCCAATCCCATCATCCCCATGCCACATTGCCAGCATGCCATAATAACCCATTGAAATGAAAGGTACAAGGCTTTTCCCAACACTGCCGTCTTCACAGAGTGCATTTTTTTCTACAAATTGCGTAAGTCTAGGCTTCAGGGGAATGTATATATTGTTGTTGTGAATACTACGAGGAGATGTGAAAATAAGAGCAGCTCTAGCCTCTTGATGAAGTGACTTAGGACTTCCTCTTTCTTTCATGTGTGTGTGTGTGTGTGTGTGTGTGTGTGTGTGTGTGTGTGTGTGTGTGTGTGTGTGTGTGTGTGTGTGTGTGTGTGTGTGATTAAACAGTGTACCCTTTTTGAATGCAGTCGTTTTCTGTCTTGAATGAATGCAGGAAGAATAAATATTCCTCATTTTCTTTTAGGAGATGCAAGAAACTGCCAAGGTGTTTAACCACTTCTTTTTTTGTTTAGGCTGCTTCACTTCATTTTTCTTATTCCCAGTTTCAGTCCAAATGTGTAGAAGTAAAACCACATAGAAATAAAGATGTGGGGGTGTGTAAATATTTGTAAGTGTATGTTACTATAGCAGTCTCACTTCTGATGTGGTGTTTTTGTTTGCCATGTGTTAGAGCTGAAAAGGGTAAAGATTTCATTGTATTTTGTCTAGGCTGCCCTAAGTATTAATTTACTAATTACTACATATGCACATTTCTAAACCTCTGGGTGGAACATGACTTACTGAGGTTAATGAAATATCTATCCTAGCAGAGTGTAGCCTCCCTAACATCTCAGATGCCCAGGTGAGAGCCGCCCTCTCCAAAGCTAAAAACACAGCATCAAAGGGACCGGACAGTGTCCCGGGCTGCGTGCTACATGAACTCCAAGAGGAACTAAACCCACACATAAGGCTGCTGTTTAATCTTAGCCTTACTACAGGATACATACCCAAAGAGTGGAGTACAGCAACAGTGGTCCCACTCCACAAAGGCGGTGCTTCTACGGACCCTGGAAATTACCGCCCCGTAAGCTTGATGAGCCTGGTCTGCAAAGCTATGGAAAGGATCATTATGGAACTCATAAACAAAGACATTGGGGAACTACAGACATTGGATCCTACCCAATTTGGCTTTGTCAAGGGCAGATCCTGCCTTTTGAACTTGGTCGACTTTTTTGAAACAGTCACTAAGGCCATTGATGAGGGTAAGGCAGTTCACACAGCCTACCTTGACCTTGCAAAAGCCTTCAACACAATACCCCACTCGTGCATCATAGACAAACTCACCAGCTTAAATGTAAACCCATATGTCACAAGATGGGTTGCAAACTGGCTCAAGGACAGAACCCACAAGGTCAGAATTGCTGGAGCCATGTCAGACTCTAAGCCAGTCACAATTGGTGTCCCACAGGGCTCAGTCCTGGGACCCCTCTTGTTCAGCATTTATTTTTCCGAGGTGCAAGCAAACATAGGAGGATTGTGGCTGACAAAGTTCGCAGATGACTGCAAACTGGGCGCCATAATTGATAATCCAGCGGACACAAGTATCCTTCAGAGAGGCCTCATAGAAACGGATAATTGGTGCCAGAACCATGGCCTTAAACTGAACGCCAAAAAATGTATAGTCATACCCTTTGGGAAAAACAAGATACCCACAAATTACCACATAGGTGGCAATCCATTAAGTACGGAAGAGGTAATCAGGGACCTAGGGACCCAAGTTGACAGTAACCTCTCATTTGACACTCACATTGCCAAGGTGGTTAGGAAGACCTTCTATATTGCCCACCTTATCATGAAGGGATTCACATCTAGATCAAGAGAGGTCATTGTGCCCCTGTACTCTTCTCTTATCAGGCCCATGATTGAGTACAATGCCCCATTTGGGATGTATCTTACCCGACACCTGCAGCAGTTGGAAAGACCCCAAAAGTTCCTCACCAAGAGGATAAAGGGTCTCAAACATATGTCATATGCTGCCCGGCTGAAGAAACTCCAGCTTTATTCAGTCGCATACCGCCTACTCAGAGGTGATCTATGCCTGACGTACAAGGCCATGTCCAATTCGGAATTAATGGACATGTTCCACCTCAGAAAATCCAAATCCATCAGAGCCATGAGAGCAAGAGATTTGAACCTCAACACAGAAATAAATAGGATGTGCTGGAGGGACAGATTCATAACCCAGAGGCTCCCTACACTCTGGAACAGAATCCCAGTCCATGTGAGGCAGAGCCCCTCACTAACTCTCTTCAAGAGAAATCTTGACGAGTGGATGGGAGACCGTAGGTTTACCCCGGGGGTCATCTCTGTGTCACTACTAGACAGAGACACAGTAAACTAAACCCTAAATGGGCATAGTATTCTCATCCCAAGGGGTGGCGAAAGCCACACACACTCTGGCTAGGCTTATAAATGCCCTAGGGCAGATAGCCTAGTACGAACCTATGAACCTATTTATCTGCCAGAAACTTAAGCCCCTGAAAAAAGTTTTAGTAAATGTGAGGGAAAATTGTATTTGCTTATTTAAAATATGTGGAAAATCAGTTTATTGTGGCACTGGCAAGTAATTTCAGTACATCCTTGGTGAATGGGGTGTGATATTAAATTGATTTTTCTTCATCCTAGTTTAAGAATTGTATATTCAAAATGATTTTGGTATTTAAAATGACATAGTGCTACCTACATCGGCGTGACAGGCAAATGAAGAGAGCTGTCACTTGAATAGATCATTTGTATATGGTAAATATTTAAACAATAATCTGGGGGTGTGGGATACTAAATACTCTGCACCAGAGAGAGTAAATACCACCATAACACACATCACAGTGCCATCGATTATTACAATTATGCCACAGTATAGCTGGTGTGATGAATTTTTTTCATAGTCTGTGAGTTAGAAGTTAGACATTTTACCCTCCCTCATAGCAAGTGACATATGGCTGGCTGTATTTATTTTTATCACTGCTATCCTTGTTAAAACTTGTGAATTGTTTGAAAAAAGTGTTTTAACTTTTCTGTTCCTTCAATATGTTTGTGTTACAGACTGTGTTACAGACTGATCAAATAAATTCAGACATCTTTTCAGATTTATTTGATCAATATTAAGCGTCACCATAATTTGATTTGTCAATAGCCTGGTAAATATTGCAGGTGACTGTGTAAATTTTAAGTATGTCCATTTCTGTCCTAATTGTACTTTTGAGCAGGGTTTGGGAAGTAACTGAAGCAAAAGGAAAAGTGTGCCCGTTTTCACATACATTTCAACTTGTTAGCTCAAGAACTTTGAACAAAGACAAAAAATAATTGTGGAAAGCCATCAAAATAGGTGGGTATTGTACATATTTCTGTTGGAAAGCTGATAGAATAATAGGCTTTATATTAGCATGTATTTTCTGAAGTATATGACATCTTAAATGTGTCATTACTGTTTTGTTTAGCAAATGGTATCACTATAGTATAGAATTTTAAAGCAGTGTTAGTAGCACAGCAGGTAGCATACTTGCATCTTGATACAGAGAGCTGTAGCTTCTACTCCCACAGCATGTAACTGTGTATTTTAAGGGGGTGGGGTGCTGCAGTCCTGTCCTAATTATGTCCTCCTTTGGTACTTAGTAACTATGAACCTCTTTTTCAGCTTGTCACATATTCCCTGTTGCAATATACCAGCTTACCATTTCTTTTAATGTAACATAGGCAATGTATTCTTCTAGGGCAATGGGCACTAGATTTGTAGATGAAACACTGAAATATATGTTTTATAGCAACAATCTCTTCATTAGTTTCAGATCTTTTTAATGTGGAATTCAGATGACTTCTGCAGACTGCAGAGATTGTGCATATGGACTAATATCGGTGGATTATAATGATAGAAGTTTGAGTGGCCTTTTATGGTTGAAATGTTCTTAACTAGGCAGTTTGTCATTACTGGTTCATATGTTTTGAATTGTTTCACTGCTTACTGGAAAATGTTCAAAACTTGTTGTTGTTTGTCTTTCGGCTTTTCCCGGTTAGGGGTCGCCACAGCGGAACTCTGGTCCGCTAATGATTGGCAGTAGATTTTCACAAACCCCAAGGTGCCAGCTCGATGTCCAACCTTCAATGAAGGCATGCCCATTTACACATGTCTTTCGAACACCACCCACCTGCTGGGAGGACATGCAGACTCCACACAGAAGGCACTCCCCACACTCCAGCCGAGAATCGAATGGGAGAACCTCTTGCTGTGAGGCAACAACTCCACAGCTGCACCACCTGTAACAAGTGGGGCAGGTGCTGTATTATACAAGGGATATAATTCAATTATTATCAGGAACATGAATCACCATACTTTTGCATGGGTCTAAAAATGTGTGCATTTGATATGCTTTGAAAACAGCCCAAAGGTAAACTTAACCCGCCACTGCCCAGATGCATTCTCTTTGAATGTGGGTTTCAATGCTGTTTCAATGAATGTGAGTTTCAAAAGCAGAGAAGTTTTAATGCTAAGTCTGTTTTCATTGCAAGACTGTTGCTTTGTTTAGCAAATGCGAAATGCATGCCTCAGTGTTTGCGCTATAAAATTTGAAATAAAAGTTGTAAATTAAATCCAAATATCTGTAATCATTATAGAAGAAAAGCATAAAACAGTAAGCACACTGAGAGATTTGAACAGTGTCTATGGAAAATGGGGAGAAATAGCCAAGTAATGGGACACTGGAATGGCTGTGTGTGTGTGGGGGGTGGGGGTCTGCGTGGGGGAGGAAGCACTGCGTGGGCGGGGCTCTGGGTTTTGCACTCCCTTGTTCCTATGTAACAAGTGAAAGTAGGGTTACCACCTGTCCCACTTTGCGAGGGACAGTCCCTCTTTGGGCAGTTGTGTCCTGACAAAAAATTTTAAAAATGACAAATATCCTGAGATTTTAGGACAAAATTATTTCCTATATTTTATGTAATAGTTGCATAAAACGGTTTACTATTGAAATGTCAATCCTGACATGGGCGACTCGACTTGCACGAAGGCGAAATTACGATTGTCACCACACCGAATCCCAAATGTGCGAACGGCAAAACCTCGCCCCTGTCTGACCCATGGTAGCATGGGTGTGGGGTGTTGTGCGGTCGGTAATGTCGAACGTCGAATGGGTTTCGCTAGCGAACAGTTTTCCCAGTTTCGGTTCGTGCAAACACATCGATGAGGTGGCCGTTCGAACGAAGTGCATTCGCATATTCAATAGTAAACCGCATAAAACAGTTATTCTGTATGTAAAATACCTAAATGTTATAAGAAACAGAATAAGCAACTAAAATGCTACAAGAATAAGTTTTTATTTAGGGAAAAAAGTTAAGTTCTATCCTTTGTACTGACCGTGTGTATGTGCCGGCCTGTAAAATCTGATGTTTGTACCGAAAATGTCCCACTTTGGCCATTTGAAAAGGTGGCAACCCTAAGTGAAAGAAGTTTTTGCACTGTTTGCTGCACCAGGCAAGAGCCCTGCCAAAGTCTGTGTCTTCTGAGGCCATGTCCACTATTTAGGTCTAATGCAAGAGAAAAGTGGTAGCTTGGAGCACATGGCTGCATGTACTTAGTGGACACCACATGATGACTCACATAAATGGGCAACATGGAGGCACAATGCATATTAACAGTAGCATAGTGCAAAGGATCAGTAGCATGATGCAACATAACAGTAACATGACCAGGCTTTGAAATGGCAGTGTATGCACATACACCACACATGATCTCCCAGCCTGAGAGCAGAAAAAATGTCATGGGTATAACAACTCTTCGTTGTATCATATTATATATATAAAGGGAATGGTTTTGTTCTAAACTTTGATCTGAAGAAGCGTACGTTATCAGTACGTGAAAGCGCTCATCCTGTTTTTATCGTCTAATAAAACTTTCTTGTGGATTTATGATATGTTTTTCGATTGAATTTCTTCAACGTGGTGGGTTCTACAGCGTTTATTTTTTCTTCATCATATTATAGATATGATTCAGAGATGATTCTACACATCAGCTCATTATCATAATTACTGCAGTATAAACCCCATTTGTAGGCTCACAGGTATATACTTGGCTAATGACTGCCGAGGCCTTTATAAGCCTAGCCCTGCAATCCAACCCAATTGTGTCTGTATGTATCATGGGAATTTATTAGGAGGAGGTATGTTAGTTAGGAGGTTATTCACCAGCTGGTGAATCTGGGAATCTTGAGGCAATGTTACAACTGCCTCATGTACACAGACAACCCTCTCCTCCTCCCAACAAATTCCAACACATGTGAGAGATGCAACCATATAGCCAAACTGGAGGCTAAGCTCTCTCAACTCAGTACTGGCGTAACCAGTCAGGAGGTGAAGGAAACCACACTCACTAGAATTCCAGTCTCACAAAGACCTACCACGACAGCAAACCAAACACATAAACACACAAAAACATACTCGGAGGCTCTAAATAAAAATCTGCCTAAGCAGCAGAGACCTGCAAAGCAGACACCCAAGCAACCGCTACCCCAAAACAAAACACATGCAACACATAGCTCAAAAAAACAGTGTGCCAAACAGTCACAGCCCTTAAGGCTAAACAACACACCTGATACACTTGTAATAGGTGACTCTATCGTCAGGCACACTGACGTCCCGCTCACCAGGCTGAACAAGGAGAAGGTCACGGTGAGCTGCCTATCGAGTGCTATGATCCGCCACATAACACAAGCACTCAGGTCACTCCAAGGCAAGTACAAATATGACTAAGTCATTGTCCATGCTGGTGTGAATGACCTGAGACGTACCTTCCTGGACTACATGAAAAGAGACATAGAGGAGCTCTCTGAGCATGCAGCCCAGGCCGGTATGACACTGACCTTGAGTAGCATCTTACCCTCACCAAGAATGATGCCACAATATGAAGACAAGATGATCAATTTCAACAATTGGCTTAAGTACTGGTGTCATTCAAAGGGGATCTGATGCCTGTCTGCCTGGGATGACATGCTCGACAAGCCACGATGCTTCGCTAGGGACAGCTTGCACCTGTCACCCCTGGGCTTTCGGATATTGGCAAAGGCTCTTGCCACCCCTATAGTGCCTTTTTTAGGCAAGGCTCAAAAGACAAACCCACCTCCATAGGTATCACAAGGGATAAGAAACTAAGAGTAATGCTGCTCAATGCCAGAAGTCTAAACCTCAAGATGCATGCACTCAAACCTCTCCTTAGCATGGAGAACATCAATATCTGTGCAGTAACAGAAACCTGGTTCAAGGCTCCCGAGAGCACCCCAGCACTACCAGGTTATACCTCATACCATGTTTTTCGGCCTCAAAACTTGGACTGAACCACAAAAGGAGGGGGAGTATCAATATTCGTCAAAGATACCCACACCTCCAGGTTGGTGGCACAGCACGAAGCATCAGAGACTATCCATGTGCAACTAACAGTGGGTAAAACTGCCTTCCAGTTTATAGCCTGCTACAGACCACCCTCCCAAACCCAGGAACCCCACTCGGCCTTCCTGAGAACACTGGAAAATATGAAGGTCTTTCCAAACACCATTATATTGGGCGACTTCAACTACCCTAACATAGACTGGGAGCATTACTCTAGCTCCAACACCCTAGCCCAAAGGTTCCTATAATTTATAAACTCAAATGCTATGGAACAACTTGTTGTCACTCCCACAAGAGGGGAAAACATACTGGACCTGATCATCATCAACATGGGGACTCTATGCTCCAGACCAGAAGTGTATCCCTCACTGGTAAGATCAGACCATAAACTAATCTCACTAGATATTCACATCCCGACCCCAGTCCCTGCCCAGAAAGCCACAGTGAAAAACTTATCTAAAGCAAATTTCACACTCCTCAAAACCGAGGTGGAATCCTTCAAAGCCCCCAGGCCTGTGGAAAATACCAGACCGCAGAATCCTTTATAAACGCATTCTATGAACACCTTCAGGAATGCATGGATCATGCAATCCCAAATAAAACCAAGACCCAATCCTCCAAAGTTAGGTGTCCTGTCTGGTGGACCCCAGCCATAAACAAACTATACAATAGAAGGAGGAAGCTACTACATGATAGAGCAAAATCCCAAAAAGGGAAGGCATCTCTGATCAGTATTAGCAAAAATCTACAGGCACTTATAAAATCGTCTAAGGCCAGCTTCGAGAGAAAAATTGCACAGGACACTAAGGATAATCACAAGGCTTTCTTTAGTTATGTTAGGAACCTGTGTGGGAATTCACAGATATGCTCAGAATTAGTCCAAAATGACAAAAAATACACCGAACCCAAAGACATTGCCAACATCCTAGCTGACAGGTTCAGTGCAAACTTCTCCCCCCCTTCCCCACCAAAAGGGCAAATATCTATCCCAGCAGAGTGCTGCCCCCCTGACATCTCAGATGCTCAGGTAAGAGCCGCCCTCTCCAAAGCAAAAAACACAGCATCAATGGGACCAGACGGTGTCCCGGGCTGCATCCTACATGAACTCCAAGAAGAACTAAACCCAAACATAAAACTACTGTTCAATCTCAGCCTTACTACAGGATATGTACCCAAAGAGTGGCGTACAGCAACAGTGGTCCCTCTCCACAAAGGTGGTGCCTCAACAGATCCTGGAAACTATTGCCCCATAAGCTTGACTAGCTTGGTCTGCAAAGCTATGGAAAGGATCATCATGGACCTCATAAATAAAGATATTGGGGACCTACAGACACTGGATCCTACCCAGTTCGGCTTTGTTAAGGGCAGATCCTGCCTCTTAAACCTGGTTGATTTCTTTGAAGCAGTCACCAAGGCCATTGACGAGGGGAAGGTGGTCCACACAGCCTACCTGGACCTCGCAAAAGCCTTCGATACAATACCCACTCGGGCATTATAGATAAGCTCACCAGCTTAGATATAAACCCCTATGTCACTAGTTGGGTTGCAAACTAGCTCAAGGACAGAACCCACATGGTTAGAATTGCTGGAGCCATGTCAGACTCCAAACCAGTTACAAGTGGCATTCCACAAGGCTCAGTCCTGGGACCTCTCTTGTTCGGTATATATTTCTCGGAGGTACAGGCTAACACGGAAGGACTGTGGCTAACCAAGTTCGCAGATGACTGCAAACTGGGCACCATAATCGACTCTCCAGCCAACACAAGCATCCTAAAAAAGGGCCTCATAGAAACAGACAACTGGTGCCAGAGCTATGGCCTCAAGCTAAATGCCAAAAAGTGTATAGTCATCCCCTTTGGCAAAAACAAAGTGCCCACAAATTACCACATAGGTGGTAATCCATTATGTACGGAAGAAGTAATTAGGGATCTGGGGACCCAAGTTGATAGCAATCTCTCATTTGACAATCAAGTGGCCAAAGTGGTTAGAAAAACATTTTATATAGCCCACCTAATCATGAAGGGATTCACATCTAGATCAGGAGAGGTCATCGTGCCTCTTTACTCATCCCTCATCAGGCCCAATAATTGAGTACAATACCCCTTTTGGGATGTACCTTACCAGACACCTGCAGCAACTGGAAAGACCCCAAAAGTACCTCAACAAGAGGATCAAAGGGCTCAAACAGATGCCATATGCTGCCCGGTTAAAGAAACTCCAGCTCTACTCAGTGGCATACCGCCTGTTCAGAGGTGATCTGTGCCTCACGTACAAAGCCATGTCCAACCCGGAATTAATGGACATGCTGCACCTTAGAAAATTGAAATCCCATTGAGCTATGCACTCGAGAGACTTGAACCTCAGCACTGAAATAAATAGGACATGCTGGAGGGACAGATTCATAACCCAGAGGCTCCCTTCACTCTGGAATAAAATCCCAGTCCAGGTTAGACAGAGTCTCTCATTGACTCTCTTCAAGAGGAATCTTGATGAGTGGATGGGAGATAGTAGGTTTACCCCAGGTATCACTTCTGTGTCACTGTTAGACAGAGGCACAGTATACTAACCTCGAAAAAGGGCATAGCAAAATTCATTTAAAATGGGTGGCGAAAGCCAAACACACTCTGGCTAGGCTTATAAATGCCCTAGGGCAGATAGCCTAGTATGAACCTATGAACCTATGAACCTTATGTGGGTGGAGGTATGTTAGTTTGGGCATTGCTGTCTGCCTTTGTCTATCAGAGACATTAGGGCCATACTCAGGGTGAATTTCCAATTTCCCATCCATTGGTCAAAGTTACACTTAAATAAGGTTAGGGATGGACTCTACCTCACATGGATGAGGACCCTGTTCTCTGAGCATGGAAATCCTCTGAGACAGCAACATGTCTTATTACATTACAAGCACAATTTAAATCTTTGGATCTAGTGGTTCTGATGCTGTTCATTTTGCAGATGTGCAAAAGGTCCATCAGAGCTGTATCTGAGAATGCCTTGTATGCCAGGCAAACAAATCTACAGACCTGAGTAGTATCTAACCACACAACATAGGAGCTTAAATATATAAATGTAGTTGCAAGTACAGAAAACTTCTAGAAGAACCTCATGTCGATGAGGATCGATCTCAGGAATGGTTAAGGAGAGGCAAATTCAAACCAAGAGATGAAAGGTTAATATTGGCGGACCAAGATAGTGGGCTATGTATATGTTGGTTTACAAAGTCCATTCAACATGTGGGAGAAACAGACAAATGTAGGTTTTGTAAAACAGAATTAGAAAGAGTTGTTCACCTCGTTGCTGGCTGTGACATGCTAATGGCAGAAGGGCTGCATACTGAAAGGCATAATAATAATGTGGTAAGACTATTGCACTGGGGATTGTGCAAACATTATGGTACTGAAGTAGCTGAAAAAACTACTGGTGTCTAGAGCATACTGTAGTGTGCTACCAGAGTTTTCTACACAATGGATGCAGATCTTCAGCAGTCCAAAAAATGTATTCAGTGATTCTTTGTGTGTGCAGCAGTGTGGTGGCTGAGGACTGCAGATAGGGGTCATCGGCCACAGCTTCAAGGTGTAGTCAGCATCACCTGCAGTACATAAAACTGGACACCATTATAAGTAGTCTGTTACTTACGTTCATGGAACTAGACTGACAGTGTCTATATGTGTGGGCAATGTGTGCATCCTATCAACTAGATAACCCTGTGGAAAGTCACCCAGCATGAAGCATTGGTATAAGTCACATGTGCCAGATCTGAGAATCATTCAAACTGCCTGGATGGTAATAAGACACATTGCATATAATACCCTTTGCAATGCATACCACCTGTGAGTTCATGGAGCCTTCCAGCTGATATACTTGACACCATGTGGAACAGGTGTGGCCTTGTTAGCAATGTGGGCACAATGGATCCCCAGGACCTCAGGGAAATGGGCTATTTCATAGAATGTCCACACAGTGGTATTTCTCTTATCTGTTCATGGAAGCCAAATATGCTCCTTCATATCCTACAGCATTACATCAAGGAAATGGTGTAGGATTCGTGAGGCCAAAACCTGTAAAACGCCTAATGTTTACCATGCTAGACACTGAAAAGTCTCCCTACCAAGGGTGTTTAATTTATTTATTTACATTTTTAGACCATGACAGAGCACTGATGTATGCAGACTTATTTCCATCTCAACCCCAGAGTACAGGGTAATGTGGCACACAAAATGACAAACAAAGCAAGGCAAGACATTATATAAAACAGTGGAAAAATTTGTCTGATTTATAATATTTATAAATACAAAACATGTATACAATGTAGCAGACTAAACAGTAAGCAAATATTCATTTGAAGAAAGGTGAATATTAAGACAAAACTGAAAGAAGAGGTGTAGAGAGGGCATGTTAGTGACGATTAGGTTATATACCCCAAGCCATTCAGATTCAGATTAGGATACAACACTACCAACCAGATGTTTGCAGTGTGACAGATAGTTAAGAAGAAAACAGAGATGAGGAAAGAGTCGAATTGGGCATTCTTTGACTTGGATAAAGCATATGACAAGTCCGAAAAAAGATGATTTGGGCATATTGCAGTGGTTCGAAGTCCCAGAAACATTAATAAAATGAATGCAGGTTATGTACAAGGATTCAATGATACAAGTACAAACAGTGTTCTGATTCACAGAGGGGTTCCCAGTGGGAGTGGGTGTGCATCAGGGTTCAGTTCTGAGCCCACTCATTTTCATATTAGTAAACATGATGGAGGGGACAGATCAACAAAGTTGCTGTATGCAAACAATGTGGCATTACAGGTAGACTGTGAACAAGGACTTCAGCAAATGATAGGGGTATATTATGTAAAACTGAATGTACACAGATAAAACTGAGTACAGGTAAAACAGTTGTGATGACAGAAAATGGGGAAAATCAGATGAAGTGAGAAATGAGAAAGAAGGGAAAATAATGGAACAGGTTAACAACTTCAAGTATCTGGGAGGGTGGTTGAGGAAGAAGGGCTTGAGAATGTCACAGCTAGAATCAGAGGGGCTGCAGCCAACTGGTACAGATAGTCAGGGGTAGTGCGTGACAGAAGAATGCCAAAGAAGCTGAAAAGTAAGGTGTACAAACAGTGGTACAACCAGTACTACTGTATGGTACAGAAACCTGGCCAGTGAAGGAAGAGCAGTTCAGGAAGCTAGAGGTGATGGAGATGAAGTGCCAGAGATGGGTGGTAGGATGCACGCTGTGGGACAAGCAAAGAAATAAAGACATCAGAGCAGAAGCCCAAGTATCTCCCATTGCAAAGAAGGTCAAAAAGAGCAGATTACTGTGGTTTGAACACGTGCAGGAAAGCAGAAAACAATCTAGTGAAGAAAAATTGAGACAGACAGGAAGACAGTAAGAGGAAACAAGAGCATCCAGCAAAGAGATTGGTGCATTGTGTGAGAGAAGACTTGCGACAGTCAGACATGACTGTAGAAGAAGGCAGGAGAGAGGTGACAATTGACGTGACATCCCACCCATATAGAAAATGGGAAATAGGAGGTCATTGATGATGATGATGATGATGATGATAGTGATGATGATGATGATAATGATGAAGTTATATTAGCTGATCTGGAGCACTTGCATTTCACTTGGGTCTCACGATAAGCTTTAAGTTCTGAGCAAAATTTAAGGTATGATAGGAGGTTTTTCCATAGATTTGATCCAGCAGTCTGCGCAGTATAGTCTTGTTTTGGAGGTTTTCAGGAAAGGACAAGAGCAGTTATGATTTCTAAGGTTATATAAAAGTGTTTTAAGTATTAGTTTGGTAGTTGAGGAGGAAAGTCTCATCTAAGTCTAAATAGTGGTAAGCCAAGTAGAAGGTCATCTATACAAACCTTCATGTCCTTCATTATAGGCAGCACACACATCCCCGTTGATCTCATGTGAGGATGGCACATCTATAAATGCTCCTATGCTGTTTCTCTTCACATGGTAACTGTTAGCACAATACCTCAGTCATGAAGGTGATGGTATGTCAGTTGCTGGTGGACCCTTTTGTGATGTGGAGGGCAGCACTGCTCAACATTGCAGATACTGGCTCTCAAGGCAACCACAAACACATAATGACCAGCTACTACAGATGCTGTTTTAGCACCTTAGAACATGACCAGTGTACACTGAAAAATGTTGGTGTTAAGACTAGATGATAGCTGCACCTTGTCACACCAGTTTTATACATTTCAGGATATCACTTTTATGTTTGATTTTGTCATTTGCATGTGATGACTCTCATTTGCACGTTGACACTCATTTGAATTCCTTTATGTGGTCATTTCCATGAGATACATTCTGCCCTGTTTTTCAGCTATCATGGTCATGTTACACTACATGTTTCTAAATTACCCTCCCCCATACTTTCCACACATACCATGTTATTTCTGCTAATGCACTCTGCTTTTAATTCTGAATATCCTGCAGTGTATAATGCTAGTGTAGTGTGGTGTATATACTTTAAAGAACTGTATGTAATGCACTTGTGTGCATGCATACTATAGACAGATTGATAGAATGAATCTAATATTTATGGATATAGTGTACCTGTGTCTTTGTGCACTTAGGGAGTGTTACCATTTCTGGGTTTCTGGGTTGTGTGATCCTCATCGTGAAAGTACAGTAAAGGTTCTTGTTGAATGGTTACACCTCTTCACTCATTCATCACTTTTTGTCTCCTTTTGAGAGGTAGACCTGGTAATCTCTGGTGACCCAGCGCCAGGTGTGTCACATGGCACAGACTAAGGTGCCCACCGCTATCCTACATTCTGCAGCACAGCTGTCCCTTTAGAAGGCTGAAAAAAAAACAGAAAGAAAATAAAACACATTAGTACACATTTGTTACAAACAACATTTCAGTTGCAGAGTGCTGCCATGGACATGCTACCTGGACAGTCTCTCACACCTCTAGAAATACGCTTGCCTGTTAAAAACTCTCTTCTTGGATATTGTAAAAGAGAAAAAGGACAAGTCAGTACACTGTGGCTCTGTCAAAAGTTGGTAAGGATACAAACAGGCAATAACCATGTTATAAATGGAGGTTTACCTAAAATGACTGAAATAACATAACATCAACAGTAAAAAGACTGACTGAAAAAGACTGACAGAATTGAACTTATACTAGGGAGGGGTTTATTCCCTTTCTCCATTGCTGAATGACCTTGGAGTTGGTATATATAATAAGCGGGAGGGGTGCATGGCTTGCTCCCCCTGCAAAAACACTGACAAATGTGACAAAATATAAGCACATAAAAACATTAAAAATCTGACAACATTAAACAAAATGTTCAATATTTTTGCAGGGTGGAAAGCCCCCGAGCACTCACCATACCCCCTACTATTTATATTGCATGTCAGTACAGTGACACCTGCCCTACTTGCCAGAACACGTGGCATGCTTCATTGCCCTGACAAAGTGTAATAAAGCATCAGCCTTATATAATGGCCCTTAATAACAGCCAAGCAAGTGCTCTTGATAAGCACAGTACAGCAGATACAAGCAGATCTTATTTTCCTGTTTCCACCACACAGGAGCCTTGCTAAACCCAATGTGTAAAAAGGCTATGTCCACTCTATAAGTCTTTATGGGAAGCAGTACAGTAACCCCATGCATACGGCTGCATGTTTAGACAACATGTGACACACATTTTTAGACAGCAACAGCGGACGAGTGAAAGTATCATTAGCACAGAGTTGCAGCACAATAGGCTCTGCAATTACTGTGTATATGCATAGTAGGACCGGTCCCATTAACCTGAAGATGGGTAGGGACAAGCATGCTAGTACTGCCAAGGTGTGATAGCACAATGCATTATGGCAATGTCTCAGAGATGATCAATCTCAGTTACCTTATTATCATAACTACTGCACTACAAGGCCTGTTTTAGCATGATAAAAAAGGTTGTTGCCATACTGCAGAAGTCCACATTAAAAAAAGTAAGTCAGAAATGAGAATTCAGTGAAGAAAACATTGTACTGCAATATAGGCATAGTGAAAAAAGTCAAGATATTCAATAATGCACTTCTTCTCTGCACTGAGCAGTTATGGTGCTTAGCAACAACAGGGACAGATAGGAAACAGCAGACCAAATGAGGCAAAGGACATGACAGATCAATATTTAGCTGGAGGAGGTGGGATCACCATAACAGAGAAGATAGCACAAGAGTATGATAGATTAATGTTGAGGTCAAAGGGTATCAATGTTATAGAAAAACTTGTAAAAAGGCATTAGATGTAAGTGTCACATGGGAAGTGCACATTGTGGCCTATATTCATAGATTGTAACACATGTTACAGGGAAATAATGACCCCTGTACATAGGTCAATACATAGCTAAGTGAAGAGAGGGAAGTGAGTGGCACAAGACGTGCACATCTCTTCTGGCCATAAGGTCAGTGCTGCAAGAAGGTGGGCAGTGGTAACACGTCTGTTGCTGCTGTCAGTACGGGACAGAGGGAAAATGGTAAAGCACAACAAATATGTATATGGCCACCAAATGGGGGGGGGGTAAGGCTGAGGCATAAAGTTTAGCCGTGGACAATTTCACACAGGTGCGCACACATGCACACACACACACACACACACACACACACACACACACACACACACACACACACACACACACACACACATGTCTCGTCTTGGGCCCATGAGAGTGGAAATGACTGGAAAGGAGGTATTTCTGCAGGCCCTACACACTATTGGCATGAGGATCCTAAAAAAAAGTAAAATTGATAAAGCTTTCTGGGATCCAGTGTGGTAGGATGTGGTCCAAAACATTTCTGCTGTGGATAGCCATAATATTTCAGTAGTACAGGTGTGTCACAGGATCAATGTTATGATACTGCATGACAAGACCACTGCACAAGACATTGCCAGGGACTTCTGCACTATAGGAGGTGGATGCCAACACAGGAACTCATTACAGAGGAGAAAATGTTTCTGATAACCCTGTATATGGCAGGTGACCATACCCTCATACCTAGCATAGATTTGGATGTGGGACTTGGCTGTTGATGGCTCCTCAGGTGTCTGTAAAGGAGGCTAGTAATACCACGTGTATTGCAAGTTGTACAGGTATGCACACATGAGAAGAGGTTATTCAACAGAATATCTATCCATATCTACTCTCCAAGTGCATCAGAGCTGCAGCTATAACAACCTGCACCACAAGGTAAATATGTGCTCATATGCTAGTCACATAATTAGCCTTCACCAATATGTGTAGCATGAGTTGGAGGAGTGGGGCATATGTTCCAGCAGTGTCACAGTTATGTTATCTTTATGCTTCTATGCATGCCACTCATAGAGGGTCAGCACAACAGGATGGAATATGGCTGATGTCAGCAGATCGCTTATGGTTGATGATGACATGCATACAGCACAGTCAGATGACACAGGGGCACTGTTAGCAGCACTATCACTGGAGGGCAAGCACACATCACCTGCATGAGGTGGTGATGGCGGGGCATGCCAAACCTCCAGATCACCTATATTTTAATAGCACTAGACATTCTGTCAGTGTTTGTCCTATCCAGGCTATACAGCAGTCACCACCATAGATGGTAGCCATCAGCCCCACAGCCTCTAATGTGCACACACCCACCACAACAGAGAAGCATGTTGTTGGCTGTCACAGCCATCTCAGGAATGGCCTGGGGGCTTCAGAAGGGGGGGGGGTCATCATCCATGGCAAAATTTCCCATGTATATCCACGACCTGGGTATCATACTTGGCATCAAATAGTGGACGTGCAGGTCAGTGATCCTGGCACAGGCATTAACTACATACAACGTGGTAAAAGATTTTATTTTTTTATATTTATTTATTTATTTATTTAACATTTGTTTACTGGGGATGTCCATCTGGACTAGAAGCCCATTTTCAGAGGAGGCCCGGGGAGAAAAGCTCCAAGTACAATTTCTCAACTACAGCATTATTTAACAAAGAACTCAATAACATCTTAATAAATTTTTAGAATACAATAAAAAATACAATTCTTTAACAACATGCATATAGGAACATTATACAGAGGTTTAGAAATCAGTACTATGGGTACAAAAAGGGCCAATTACACTAAGACCCTTGAAGTTAAAAACTCCAGAAAGTAACTATATATTATATAAAAGGTAGGCGACTACACCTTATAGTAGAGAATGATATGCAGTGAGACATATAAATAGGAGTGTTGTCATTATAGTTGGAAGGTAGGTAGGAGAGATGTGGGTAATTAGAAAGTGGGGGAGTTCAGGCAGCAGACTGGAATGAAGAAAAAATGCTAGTTAGAGGAGAGGAAAAAGTAATATTAGTAGTGATGCCATTGTCAGCCTGGGGATGTGCAGGAGCAGAGCCAGTTATCATTTCAATACATCTTGAGTAAACGTTTAAACATGGGCAGGTTGATGGTGTTAAGAATGTGTTGAGGGTCAGAATTCCATGTCTTAGTGATATTGTTTGAGTAAAGGGTATCTCCAAAACTGTTACAAGGTTTAGAAACTTTTAGTAAGAATTTACTGGAAGATCTTAGGGTTCCGTTATTGGAATGGGTTTGTACAAGACTTTGGAGAGCCAGGCAATTGTCAGGCTGGTAGATGATGGTATGAGCGATTGTAAGTTGGTTGAGGGATAAAAGGTTGGTTAATTCCAGACATTTTAGTTGGTGGAGTGCAGTACAGTGATGGGATCTGTGTGGTAGATATGTGGCAAATTTGGTGATTTTGTGGTAACATGTCTCTAGTCTACTTAGGTTAGATTTTTTTAAGGTTTGTGAAGATAAGAGAGGCATATGGTAGGGTAGACAAAAGGTAGGTCTTAGCAATTGATTGCCTGGTGGTGTTGGTAAGGTATGACTTGATTCTACAGAGAGAACCTAGTTATATGTGGAGCTTTTTAATACTAAGAGATACATGTTTATCAAATCTTAAGTAGGTGTCAATGGTGACACCAAGTAATTTGCTATGAGGGACTGGTTTGATAATGGTGTTATTGGATGAAAAGATGCTAAAGGGGAGAATGTGGTCCATGGACTTGCTATTGAAGAAGCACATACATTTGGTTTTGTTTGGATTTAGAATAAGTTGATAGTTGGAGAGGTAGGATTTGATGGCTGAGAAAGATTTTTTGGGTAATTTCTTGGAGTTGTGGAATGGAGGGTGCAGCACAGATGAGACTGGAGTCATGTGCATATTAGATGATAGTGGCAAGATATGTTGTGGTGTGAAGTTTGTTGGTAAAGATAGTAAACAGGAGTGGACCTAGAATTGGACCTTGTGGGACACCAAGTGTGATGGGTAATAGGGAGGAGAGGTCATTCTGCCACTTCACAGCTTGTTGGCAGTCAGAAAGATAGTTGAGAAACCAGGAGAGGGCTGTTTGTGATGAGTTAAGGGATGACAGCTCATTGATGAGCTTTTGTGGGATATGGTATAAAATGCTTTGGACATATCTAAAAAGATGGAGGAAACAAATTGTCCATCATTTTTGGGTTGGTTTACTGTGCTTGTGAAACTTATGAGGCTAGTTGTGGTGCTGTGCTTGGGTTGAAAACCATGTAGGAAGTTGTTTAGCAGGTTGTTAGATGATAGATGGTCCAAATGTTGACTGGATACATTTTTTCCAGAATTTTTGATATGGGTGATAGGATGGCTGTAGGTCTATAGCTGGAGAGTTCTGTTGAGGAGCCACCTTTGTGTAGAAGGATTATGTAAGAAATTTTCCAGAGCTTGGGGAAATATAGTTCTGAGATTAATCTATTGATCAAGAGAGAGACCAAGTAAGAGATGGCATTGGCTGCAGGCTTAAGATATTCTGTTGGCAGCTGATCAACAGCTAGGAAGGTGGGCTTCAGTTTGTTTAGCAGTTTTTGATTGTACTTGTTTTGATAGGCTTTAGAAAGAAAGAAGTGGTATTATCTTCTGTTCGTGGAGGAATAAATAGTGGACCAATGTTGTTATTTTTTACTAGAGAAAGTGTGGAGTTGTTAAAGGAGTTAAATTGGGTGGCTAAACTATCTTTAGTATTTGTGGTGGGGGGTTGGAACTGAGGAATGGCCTGGTTGTAGAAGCTGTTTAATAGCATCCCAAAATGTAGGGGATTATTTTGGTGTTTATGTTGTATTCTAGTATAAAAAAGTGTTTTGTCGTTCTAGATCTGTTTTTTTAATTTGTTTCTTAGTTGCCAATAGCTGTCAAAGGAGGCTTGGTTTTTGTTGCCTTGATATTGGGACCAGACTTTGTGTCTCTTGTTGAGTAGCTGCTTGTTTTTTTTTTTTTTCAGTTAGCCATGGAGAGTAATTATATTTAACTCTGATCTTTCTAAGGGAGACTATACTATTTAGAGTTTCAAGGAATTTGTTGTTAAAATATTGAAAAGTAGAGTCTAGATGGAGATGTTTAGTGGGGACTAGTCACAGTACTGCAGGAGTGATTTAGCAGTATCGGGTGAAAAATTTTTGTTGCACACTTTTTTGTATATGACATTTTTAGGGGGGCATAGGCAATGTCTAAGTAGATATGCAGGTAAGTGGTCACATGGTCTGGGAGACATCCAGCGTGTTAGGCTACAGAAGGTTTATTGGATAGTGACCACCCTAGATCTGACTGTTTGTTGCAGAGCTTATTTATCCTAGTTAGTGTATCATTTATCTATATCCATACAAGTTTATGAAGTTAGAGGGGTTATCAGAAGAATAAGTATACCAGTCAGTATTGAAGTCTCCCATTATTATGGTTTCCTAGGTAGATGTGGATGATGACCAGGAAAGAAGGTTCTGAATTATGGCTGAGTTGTTGCCAGGAGGAACATAGACTGATATTATGACAATGTATTTTTTGGGGTTGACTTTGAGTCGGGAGACTACTATTTAACTGTTATTGAGGTCTAGAGGGTATACTTGTAAGTGCTCAAGTTTTAGAATATCTTTATATATTATAGCTAGACCTCCATCATACTTGTGTATTCTATCTAATCTATGGACGCTGTAGCATAGTGGTAGGATTTCATTGTCGTTTATGTGGCGTTTTAGCCAAGTTTCTGTTGAGACTGCTATGCCAGGGGAGTAGAGTGAGAGGGAGGCATGAAATTCATGTATTTTATTTATGATGCACCTAAGATTCATATTAATGAGTTGAATGTCAGAACCATTTAGTGGCACGTTAAGTGATGAGTTGATAGTGATGTTTCATTCATGTATGAGGTACTTGTGTGGGTTTAAGTAGTTGTTGCATAGGTTTGGGGCCTGGATTTGGGTGGATGTCGGCACTTAATTTAAGCTGTGGTTTTATGTCTAGATAGCGAGCATGCTGTGTGACCTGCATCAGGATGTGCAACAGCTGCATGGCCTGAAGCAGAGGCGTAGCTGGGTTTTTTTGCACCTGGGTTTAATCCCCATACTGGTGTGTTGCAACTTCCCAGTTCTGCTCCTCCACCAGGTAGCCAGATACATGCCCCTCCCTCCTGTCCCAGCTCTTCAATGGAAGAGTAAAAAAAAAAAAAGTGGTCCACAATCTGGTGGCTGGTACTCCTGAAATGCAGAAGTCAACCAGACATTTCAAGCTGGCGCAAGAAGTATGAACAAAGCATAAAATGGGGACATATTTTAAATATTGCTCTTATAAATTTACAGAGATACTAGAATAAAATGATTTGTGTTAGCATGCATTTTCTGAAGGACATGTAGTCTGAAAATCAAAGTATGGCATTATTTGGTGCATTCAGTCCTCATTGATTTGCCAGAAAACCATACATTTTATGAGGAATAAACTAAAAATATGAGGCAAAAATCTGGATAGCTTAGAGGCATGCCCACCCCTCCTCAGCTGAGGGGCAATTTAAAAAAAAGTTTGGGATCAAGTAACTGGAAGTCCTGAAATGCAGGAGCTAATCAGGTCCCATTTCTACACCCTGTCCCTGAACCTTTCTCTTCAGCTGGAAAAAAAAAAAAACAGGAAACAAATCTTTTTTGTTTGCTTGTTTGTTTTTATTTTAAAATGAAGCAAACTGCTTGCTGCTACAGTTTAGACCACAGAGGGAGCACTACAGCTGTCATGTTTGACTGCAAAAATATCAGCTTTTAAAAGCCAGTATGCATTAAAGAGTGATTGAGATTGGCTGATAACACCCCCCCAGCACTTTACACACAGGACAATTGCCCATTTCTCCCCACCCTAGCATGCTGGAAGGCCAATCTGTAACACATGTAGAGTGACATGATATATAAGAACTTGAAACAAATACTCTAGATCAGGTTACTGCTATACAACATGGTATCCAGTGCTGCATCTATGAAGCATGTGGCAAATGACCTCCAACGTGCCTCTACAGGCCTTAACTGATATGGCCATAGCATCCAGATACACGGTGGATGGTCACAGGCTACTCTTACACAGATAGCACTCACTGTTCTGGAGACTTCATCACTGTCAGCTCTGGTGATGGTAGCTACCCTACTTGAATGCTAATAAGGACATCAGAGACCTCCAAACACTGGCTCCATCCTAGTTTGACTTTGTCAAAGGAAAGTCCTGCTTATTGAATCTAGTGGACTTATTTGAAAAGGTTGCTACGGCAATGGATGAGGGGAAAAATGTGCATACTGCCTACCTAGATCTCTCTAAGGCATTTGATACAATATCTCACTCAGTCATTGTCAACAAACTTACAGAACTAGGTATAAACCCATTTATAACACACTAGACAACTAGATGCCTCACTGATAGGACCCAGGAAGTTAGAATCAGTGAAGCCACCTCCACAAAAAAGGCGGTCACCAGTGAAGCCCCCCAGGGCTCTGTGCTAGGCCCACTCCTCTTTGGAATCTACTTCTCGGATGTCAAAGCCAATGTCAAGGCCTCTGGCTAACTAAGTTTGCAGATGATTGCAAACTGGGAGCAGTTATTGAATCCCCCCAAGATGAGAACACTCTTCAGGAAGGTCTAATACAGACAAATGATTGTTGCCAAACCTATTGCTTAAAACGCAGTACCAAAAAATGCATTATAGTACATTTTGGGAAGGCTGCCACCCCAGGTAACTATGTCATCAATAAAACAGACTTAAAAGTTAATTGACTAGTTAGGGATCTGGGAACTCATGTAGATAGTAACCTCGCCTTCGACCAACATGATCTGGCTCCTATGTCATTGATGGACAGAGGCAGTCAGCAAACACTCCCTGTCAATCAAATATAAATACATTTTGTGGGTCACATTTGGGTTACACAGCTAGGCTTTTAAGGGCCCTAGTGGTTGTTAGCCTCGTATACAACTATGAATCTGTGAACCTATGTAGTCAGTTTTATGGTCATGGCTGATGATGCTCATCTAGCTCCACTTCTGGGATGCTTCACCAAGCAAGCCAGTCTTCTTTTCGCAGTTTTGCACTGTCATTGTCTCCTGCTAGTCATAAGAGTACAATGTCTGGACATAGCCATCTTCAAGGTCATAAACGTTGTCCATCTATTGGTTCCCAATGTGTCACATCAGAGCTCCCGTGCATGAATCTGAAGTGCTACATTACCTCTCCTGCAGAACATACTAAGTCCAGAAAATTCAAAGTCACATAGTACACCTGGCCTTGTAAGCTTCATACCACCATTGAATGGATGTAATCCCTGACTCCCTTCAACCTGCCACATCTAAGTAGCTACCACATCCAACTCTCGACCCTTACCCATATGATAGCATTGCTGTCATCTGTCACTGTGCCTCAGCCCACAAGTGAAAATGATGATGACTGTACCATGGGTAGGTAATGCTACTGTCTGATGCACAAACAGTGGCACTCAGGAAAATGGGTTATGTTTTAAAATTCCTACATAATGGCAGTTCTCCTCTCTGCTGTCTGTAGAAATCATATGCAAGTGCATCATGTCAAGGAACTAGTGAAAGATTTACAAGTCTGGTGCTGAGAAACTCCTGATTGTGCCCAGTGTTAGATGCTGAAGTAAATAGCAAGAATGTTTAATGCTACACAAATCTTTATGAGCACTGGAACAGGCAGTCAAAGCATCAACCGGGATTTGATGGGTGACCGACACATATGTTTTAACTGCTGAGTGGTGTTTCTGTCAACAGTGTCCTGGTCATGGCAGTGATAATATGTTAGCCCCTGGCAGACCTCTCTGTGATGTGTAGGGTGATGGAGCTCAACATCATAGACAATGACTCCATGGTTGGCCCTTAACAATTGCTACATAGCTAAGGCTGCTGCTATTCCTAGCATATTAGTTTGAGTAGCACTGCTGTGCATAGAGAAATCACAGTGTTCGTAATGGGTGAGTGCAGCAGCTCATAACAATGGATTTATACTTTCCTTAATTGCACATCCATGTTTGATTTCATTATTTGCATATGCAATGACTCTCATTAGCATGATGGCACTTGCATGCCATTATACAGTCATTTGCATACCATAAATACTGTGCTATTTCTCATGTAGAACAATCCTACTATTTGTGTCTCTAAATTGCACACCCCCACTGTAACAATAACCTAATAGAACATATATTGTTATTAGAGCAAGTTTACTTAAACAACTGTACTATGTTCAATGTTTAGATCACTGTTGCAGTAGCATAAGCTAAACAAGGAGGAAGAAAAATAAACTAAGAATCCAGGAGCCCCAGAAGAATGGTCCTGGCAAATCTGTTCTGGATCTGGATAAGGAATTCAATTTGCAGTGCTTTATCGATATTTGTACAGAGGCCTTACCTTGCCTTTAAGTGCCTTATTATGGTGAGTATAACAAAAAGCCACTACATGAGACAACCATCTGGAAATAGTCTATTTTGATACTGGTCATACCTTCCCAGGAGATCAGCTTTCCTCAAGACTTGAGTTTTGTCTAGTTACTATTTGAGTTACCTGTGGGCATCCAGAGTGTGAATAATCTTTTCTCCGTTGTTCTTTGATTCAGACAGTATGACGTTGTCCTGTTCGATTCTCAGCTAGAGCGTCTTCTGCGTGGAGACATGCGTGAATGGGCGTACCTTCGTTGAAGGCTGTGCTTCAGAGCTGGCAACTCGGCATGTAAAAATCTACTGCCAATCATTAGCGGACCGGGGTTCCACTGTGGCAACCACTAACCGGGAAAAGCCGAAAGACGCAATCAATCTTTGGTTCAGAGAAGAAATAATAGTCCAACTCAAAGCAAACTTTTGAGACCACTTTACATATAAAAGAAAGGTTAGTTCTCAAAGAAACCCTGTCTATGTGAAAAAAAATGAGGTAGAGTTTTCACACCTTAAGAATCTGTAACTCACTCTCCTAGTACAAGTAAGAGTAATGAATCAAACAGTCTCCCATGTTAAGAACATCAATTCAGCCTGATGAGCTTGTTCAAATGGAGACAGAGTAAGCTTCTCAAGCAGAATTTCAGATCCCAAGGAAGAGCTACCTGTTTCCTAGGTGGACAGATATGCAACATTCCTTTCAAAAACTGTTTAACTTGAGAATGGTTAGAAAGGGGAGAGTCTAAGGACAGACAAGCAGAACTGGCCAACAAATGAGCCGTCAAAGAAGAAAAGACACTCCTGAGGACGGTACCTCACACAAGTAATAAAGACCAAAATATGACTAGGCCTGAAGCAGGTCCTGGTTCTTGGACTGGCTATGATTTTCTAGTAGTAGTTTTTTTCACCTCCTTATAACCTGCTCTGCGTCCTCATAAAAGGGTATAAAAATTCTATCATTCAGGCAGTTAGCTGAAGAGTTTACAGGTTGGGATGTATCAAATAACTCTTGTCTTGTGTGAGCAAATCCAGTCTGTGGGGAAGCCTAAGGAAATTGCCCTTGGCCAGACTGAAAAGAAGGGAGAACCATTGTTGCATGGGCCAAAAGGGAGTCACCACCACAATTTTGGAGATTCCTTCTGAATCTTCAGATGAACACTAGATATTAGTGGAAAGGGGGGGGAAGCATTCAGGAACATTTCCATCCATGGGAATGAGAAGCCATCTGTCTTCCAGTTCTGTTTGCAAGGATTCCTGGAGCAGACTTTCTTTTGTTGTCTGTTTTGAGGGGAGACAAACAAATCTACCTGAGGTTCCCCCAAAGCTGGATAAATTCTTGGAAAATCCCAGGGTGGCATTTCAATTTGTGAGGGTCTATACTGGTCCTGCTTAGCTTGAATGCAATCAAATTTTGCTTTGATATAATGTATGAATCCTGAAGAGAGTGAAACTGAGCTGAGCTTCTATCTCAAAGACTATTATAGCAAGTCTGCAAAGAAAATATGAACTTGTACCCCCATTTTTTTCCATATGACATCACTATGGTGTTGTTTGTGTAAACAAGTAAATGTCCTGTAGACCAGACATGATTTAAGGCTTTCAAAGCATTGGAACTGCCAATATCTCTCTCTCTGGCATTTATGTGTTCTGTCTGTTGTCAATGTACCCCAGACCTTGCACTTTCACCTTTTTCTAAACCGCTCCACATGCCAAGTCTGATTCGTCTGTAAAGACAGACTAGAGAGGGGTCAGAAAGAAGAATGGGAGAACTGAAATGTAATATATTTGGTCTACATACCAGAAAATCTCCCTTCTTACAAATACCAAAACAGGGATCTGAAAAGACAAAGATGCTGGGTCCAGACTGACCTGAGGTGCCAGTGGATTTTTCTCACAGGGAGTATGTATATACCCTACACTGATCGAATATATTACAGTGACCATGAATCAGTGGCAGACCACTTTGCAATTAAGCCATGATAAAGGACAAATTATTATCCCAGTCACCACTGTTATTCTGTCTTGCCTTTAATCTACTAAACTGTCTACTTAACAGCTTAGGCCATGGCTATAATTTGGCTCCTAGAAAACAACAAAGTGTTAAGACTTCTCATCTACTCTTTGTTGATGATTTAAAACTGTATAGCTCATCAGATGAGGAACTGAAAGCACAACTGCTAGTTGTCAAAACCTATTCAAAGATCCTTTTGTGCTCTTCCCCTGTAAGTGTGTGAACCTTGTATTATTTGATTGTTTCTCTCCTAACACACTGATAGTTTTACTACAGTAGATTCTAATAGTAAATAAGTCTGTGTAAACTGCTTTTCCCCATGTAAAGGTCTGTTTAAACTGTGTTTAAAGCATTTCTGCCATTTATGTAACTGTGCTTACCTGTGATTCTGAACGCTACCTGTGCAGTGTGCTCTCCCCTGCAATGTGCGTGTACTTTGTATCTTGATTGTTTTCTATTGTAGCTTACTGATATTTTATTACGGCAAACTAGATAGTACTTTAAAGTGTGTTGCAAACTGTCTTTTTTACAGGGATTAGATCTGTTTAGGCTGTAGTTTTGCTGCATATTTGCTATGAATTTAAATATGCTGTAGTTTTGCTACATATTTGCCATGAAGTTAACTGTGCTCCTAGTTTAAATTGCCATAGCTGGTTTTTACCGGGATAGGAGTGTTTCTGTATCAGACTGAGCTCCTGAGATACTGCAGTTTGTAGGTTTATTTGCCAACTATTTACCTTTTTAGTTTTACCGCATACATCCAAGACTTCAACCACGTGGCTTCCCATAGCGTGCTGTTATTTTACCCTTAAACAGCTACGCAGTTGACTAAAGTTAACTTCATATGATAAGCAAGAATATTGCAGTCCGTATGTTAATGTACTACCCATAGAAGTTTTTTTCCCCTCTTTTTTCTTCATTCACAAATATCCAAGATTTCTTCCATGTGATTACCCATAGCATACTGTACCTTACCCTTAAACAGCTACGCAGTTGATTAACGTTAATCTCGTATATTAAGCAAAGCCTGAAGCAGCATAGACTCCGACACTGTGTGCAGCTGTTTCCCATGTCGCAATTTGACTACTTGTTATTGTTTTTAGCATTTTTCTTGTGACATGATATCAGTTATACATACCCGGACGTTATGCTATGACGGCTAACACCATTCTAAGTGCATAACTTCTAGGCTGCTTAGCATGTGATACAACGCTCAACTATTATCCCAAGTCGCTAGTTGTCTTTTTTTTCCTATTTTTGTATTTATAATTGTAGGACTTTGTACCTATAATATACAGCAGCTTTACTGGTACTTCTAATGCCGCTAAGCTTGATATTTAGCCTGTTACTGTCCGTGTGGCTAGCTTAATCAGTATTTCTATACATAATTGCTAATACTAAGAATCCCAGACTTTGCAACAAACTGATACTGTGGCTTATCTGCTAAATCTCATGCCGCCAGTCTGACAATGGTTGCTAGTGTCTGTATAGCTACAATAATTTAATTTCTAGAAACTCAAACATATCTGTCTGTTCTAGCGACTACTTGTACCTAATAGTTGTTCTGAATTAATGAATGTTATTTACCTCATAGTGGACTTGCTATTAATCTGTACTATCTTTGCTCCATTTTTTCCTTAGTACACCCTGCACCTAAGGATGTATAATATCCCTCCCAAGTGCCTATTTTCCACTCGGCAGTCAGATACTGCATATAACAGTGTCCGGGCTCCATTTCAACTATTTTTGGACCCTTTGCAACCAAACCTACTTAATTGGCAATATACCATGTATGTCTAACTGTTCTAATATCTTTGTAATATATTTCAACCACCTTAAATTTAAAGAAAGCTCACTGCAGAGTAGCTCCCCGTACACCTCTACTCCTCTCTAAACTATAGACCCACCGTGCTGTCCCCATTCTAAATATGGTAACTTCCCTTATACCCTGAAAGCGCAACTAGTCCTACTTGTGCTAAATATTGTACTCTGGCAGTGCTTCTTCTTGTGTGCTTATAAACTTAGAAAATGCTCTCTATCCACCCGTCCTGCTACCATCTCCCCTCTTTCAACTGAGGCACAAATTTCTATCCCTAGCTCTTAAACTATTTCTATCACCAGGGGAAATTACTTTGCCCATACTGATATAACAGTCCAACAGAATTAGAAAGTCCTAGCGCAGCACATCACTAAAGTGTAAGATAGTATTAAAATATTTCCTGTAACTATATCCTGCATTTTAGATTAGATAGCCCTAGCATTGCACAACATTATGGTGTTTGATATTATATTGTCTTGAAATTCTCATCTGCAGTTTATTTAGACTGTGGAGGTAGTTTTTTGTAGCACAAATTACTTGGTTTGGTAATCTTTCAAATCTGGCTCTTCCTGCTCCGGGCTCACTATGCTCCCCTACCCTACCCCCATTCCCACCCACCCCATATCAATTACATTTATTCTTTTACTTGATCACTTCCCCACTTCCAATTACCCAATTACCACCTGCCACTTCCCCACCTAGTCAGCACCTTCTCATTTCTGCCTCACACCTACACACTCCTACTAACAAATGGCCCCTACCAGTCACACTACACATTACCTATCGTGCTTTCTCTATATTTCAGTCTTCAGTTTATTTTTCTACTTTCTGGCACAATCCACCTCTATACACATTACTTTATACCTTATACTGAATACCTCCTGCACAGAAACCCTTCCTTGGAACCTAAACAAGCTAAGCTACTCTAATATCTCTCCCTCTCTACTTGCATGTCACACCATTATCTCTACCACAATCAAATTAATACCAACTACACCTAGAACTAAACTACATCCACTGCATCTATATAAAAGCATCTCCTACCAACACCAATCCAATTTTATCACCCATATCTTCCTGTTGTTAACACTAAGTGGTGATATCTAACCAAACCCAGGTCCAATTCACCACTCAGCATGCTCCACTAACACAAATATTGATGCACTTCATTTTATAACAATCAACACTCATAGTATCTGCAATAAAATAACCAAATTCTATGCCTGGCTAACTATCCACTCTATTATTAATAAGATAACAGAGGAAAGTACCATGAGCTGCTAGAAAAAAAATCAGCAAGGAAGTCCTTAAAATCCAAGAATTTAATGCAACGAAAAACAAATAAGACAGGAGACTGCAGTAAGTGAGCGCTTTCACGTTTGAATCAACGCTTCTTCAGACTTTAACATAGCAGTCAAAATGCATGTGTTTATATATAGGAAATGATATCACTATTAACAAATCACAACACAACAATAAAGTGCATAATTAATGAGCTTAATGTAATAACAAAAAACAATATTTATATTGCAAACACTTATGAAAATGCTATAAATATACTATAAAAAATTTCACTTTAAAAATTCACAATAATGCATACGTGAAAATCTCAAAAATATAAATATATTTCAAAAAGTAAAAGTGTAAAAACAACATGATTGATATAACAGAACCTATATAATGCATGTGTATAGATTGATCAATAATAAAACTAATGTCTCAATGGTCTACTATTCAAAAACGGTTTGAGATTGACCCTGACATCTGTTATATCAATCATGTTGTTTTTACACTTTTACTTTTTGAAATATATTTATATTTTTGAGATTTTCACGTATGCATTATTGTGAATTTTTAAAGTGAATTTTTTATAGTATATTTATAGTATTTTCATAAGTGTTTGCAATATAAATATTGTTTTTTGTTATTACATTAAGCTCATCAATTATGCACTTTATTGTTGTGTTGTGATTTGTTAATAGTGATATCATTTCCTATATATAAAGACATGCATTTTGACTGCTATGTTAAAGTCTGAAGAAGCGTTGATTCAAACGTGAAAGCGCTCACTTACTGCAGTCTCCTGTCTTATTTGTTTTTCGTTGCATTAAATTCTTGGATTTTAAGGACTTCCTTGCTGAATTTTTTTCTAGCAGCTCATGGTACTTTCCTCTGTTATCTTATTAATATTGTGCATTGTGTTTCGTTGAACAGAGGGTGTTTCGCACAGCAGATATTGGTCATTTTTTTCTAACTATCCACTCCCCCAACATTGTAGCTGTAACTGAAACTTGGCTAAAGCCACATATTACCAATACTGAAATCCTCCCTCCTGGATATAACATTATTCGTTCCAATAGACTGCATAAGAAGGGAGGTGGTGTAGCATTAATTTATCAAGACTCCCTACAAATAACAACCCACCCTAAATCTACTCCCACTTTTGGGAACTTAGAACTCCTACTTGCATCCCTACATCTAAATAACAATAAACATATCTGCATCGCAGTAATTTATATTCCACCAGGCCAAAACACCCATACACTTGAAGGCTTTCTATCTTGGATAAACTCAGATATATATCACATGAAACCATAATTCTTGGTGACACTAATATTAACTGGTTAAACTTAATCTCTCCTTCTCCTACTCATAGTCTAAACCTACACAGTTTCACATGACATATCACCACACCAACCCATTGACTAGCAACAAAATCTGAAGCCACCCTTGATTGGATACTAGTATCAAACCCCCAAAACTTTGTAAACTCTGGTACCCTACCTAATACTCTAAGTGATCACCTCCCAGCCTACAGCCATAGATCTCATCCCCAAATTACCAAGACACATACCTATAGAACCTCCAGAAATCTAGCGCACTTTGACCAAGACCAATTCCTAACCATTTTAAAAGCTCAAAACTGGAACCTACTTAAAACTCTCCCCTTAGACGAAGCTGTAAATGTTTTTAACAAAATTATCCTAGATGTTCTAAACAGCTTAGCTCCAGTGCGCACAAAATGGATTAAAATCAATCATGCCCCCTGGTTAACAAAACTAACTAAACAAACTCTCACCCTTAGAAATAAATACTGGAAAATATGGCTAAAAGATTGAACTAGACAAAATTAACTAAATTCTAAGCAACTTCGTAATAAAGCAAAAAAAAAACTAGTTATACTTGATAAGAAAACCTTTTTCTCCTCAAAACTGTCAACCTCCAACAATAATCCTAAGATGTTCTGGAAGTCACTCTCCTCTTTATTCAACCCAGGCAGCATACAAACCACTCCCCTGCACCAGTACAAACTCCACAACAAATTGCTCATGACTTTAACACTCACTTCATCACTACCATTCAAAACTTACTCAATCACCCCCCACCAGATATATGCTCTAATCCCCAAAATATCACTCACCCTCTATCATCCAATCATACCCAACCTAAAGGTTATGATAAAATACTTCTTCAGTACAAAACTTTTCACTTCAACCTGTACCTACCTCTGCTATATTTAAATTGTTGAACAAACTGAAACCTTGCTCACTTTCCACTGATAACCTCCCTCCTGAATACCTGCAACGTGCAGCAAGTGCAAATGCATATCCAGTTAGTATTCTTATTAATCGATCCATTACAGAATCCATCGTCCCCACTCTATGGAAAAAATCTATAATTTCCCCCCTCCATAAAGGTGGTAACTCCCACGACCTCTCTATCATCCTATCTCTATACTCTCTCCTCTATCAAAAATATTAGAAAAATGCGCCCATAAGCAATTCCTGAAACACCTATCTGATACTTCTCTTCTATCCCCCACTCAACATGGCTTCTGCCCAGGACACAGCACTATTACCGCTCTACTCTCCTTTTCAGACTCTGTGAACAAAGCCATTGATGCTGGACATCCTACCTCAGTTTTACTATTAGACCTCTCCAAGGCTTTCGATACAGTGTCACATACAAAGCTGCTGTGTCAGCTATCAAACTTAGGATGCTCCCCTGATTCCCTTAACTGGTTCACCTCTCATCTACACAATAGGGAATGATCTGTTAGGTGGCAAACCTCTCAATCCAATTTCCAAAAGAACAACATGGGAGTCCCACAAGGATCCATACTAGGACCTCTACTGTTCAATATTTTTACAAATGATCTACACAAAACCCCCATATCCAAAGCTTCATCCAGTACGCAGATGATTCAACACTAGTATCTACCTCCAATAACTTTACAAATCTCCTTACAAACACACAAAAAGCATTCACCTCAGCTGAATCATGGCTCATTGATGCCCAATTAATGTGAAATCCCCAAAAGACAAAGTTATTACTTTTCTCTACAGTCAACCCCAATATTGATTTCAAAATCTTTGCAAAAGATGGCACTGAAACAGAAGTAGCAAAAACAGCCAAATTATTAGGAGTAACAATAGACGACAAGCTCAGTTATGAACCCCATATTCTAAATGCAATAAAGAAAACACATATTAAATTAGGCAAACTATACCGACATAAACTTTACCTGGACAACATCACCAAAACTAAACTAGCCAGCACATTACTCATCCCTTCTCTTCTATATGGCTGTGCAATTTTTACCAACCTACACACATCCCTCACAAATAAACTACAATCCATGCTGCTATAAAATAACAAAATTTGCCACCGGAACATCTTATCGCTCTCATCACTGCCAAGCTATCAATAGTCTTAATTGGCTAGAATTTTCCCATAACCTTCAATATACCCAACTTACCATGGCACACAAGTTAATGTATAAACCTGATGAATGCCCTGCACTTAACTCCATGTTACAAATATATATTCCTACAAGAACTCTGAGATCCTCCAATAAATGCCTACTAGCCATAACTAAACCCAAATAAAAGGGCAGGAAAATGCCTGTATTCCTATGCCATTGCAAAACTATGGAAAGACCTACCATCCTACATAACTCAAATTGACCATACTAAAACCTTCAAAACAGCCTTAAAATCAAATTACCTAAACAGCCCTTCATGCACCTGCCACATAAGGAAACCCCCTTAAAATACATATTTACCTACAAAACCTCCAAGTTTGATCTGTAAACTCCAAAAATTGTGCAAACTAATACAATTGTCCACTATGAATGTTTCTCCTAGTGTACTCTCAATGTAAAAAAAAAAACAAAACATTCCTATACTTCTGGAGGACTACCTGTTATATTTTTGCCTCCTAAACTGCTGTTATAGAATAGTGTTTTTATATCTTTCATTTTTGTACCTAGCATTGTTTAAAATATCTATTTTACACGTTATTTTTAATGTTTTTACTACAAAGCTTTTCTCCCTGGGCCTCCACTGAAAATGGGTTCTTTAACCCAGTGGACTTTCCCGGTCAACAAATGTCAATAAATCAATAAATAAAATAAATAAATCAATTTTCAGATGATATAAGAATGTCATTTGGTCTTGATAAATGTGCAAAAGCAACCTTTAAAGCAGGAAAATTGCAGCATCAGGAAAACATCAGTTTGGGACAAGAATGTGATATAAAAGAACTTGAGCAAGAGAAAGTGTGTATAAATATTTGGGAATTGGTGAAGGATCAACAATAAAACATTAACAAATGTGAATAAAACTTAGTAAAGAATACTTTAGACGACTTATATTAATCCTGAAAACAGCATCGATATATAGGAACAAAATCCAAGCTTTATTTATTTTATTTATTTATTTATTTAACATTTGTTGACCGGGAATGTCCGACTAGGTTCCACAGAGCCTGTTTTCAGCGGATGCCCGGGGAGAAATGCTCCAGATGCATGTCTTTGGAATGTATGAAGCTATAAACTAATTTGCTCTTCCTGTCCTAACTTACACTTTTGGAGTGACTGACTGGCCCCAAAACATGTTGGATAGATTAGACAGGAAAACAAGAAGGATGCTTCAGGCTCACGAAATGATTTATAAAAATCAGTGCATACCAAGATTATATATTCCCCGTTCTGAAGGAGGGATGGGCTTCCTTGAAATTGATTACATGTATAGATCTGCAATCGTGGGACTCCACACATATCTACTGACCTCACTAGACCCAAATGTAGTGAAAGTTTTGAAACATGAGAAGAATAAATCTAAGATGCCTTCTCTACTTAATCTAGCAGAAGCAAATCGGCATCAAGCAGGAATGGAAATCAAACCAGAAGTAGATAAAAATCGGGCAGCAACTGAATGTTCCAAAAAAACAAAAGAAAGAATATAAGGTGAAGGACCAGATGAGAAGGCAAGAAATGTGGAAAATGCATAAACAGAGTTGCATGTACAGAAAGCTTCTGGAAGAACCTCATGTTAATCAGGAATGAATGCAGGAATAGTTAAGGAGAGGTGAATTCAAACCAAGAGATGAAAGGTTGATATTGGCAGCCCAAGATAATGGGCTACATACACGTTGGTTTACAAAGTCCATTGAACATGTGGTAGAAACAGACAAATGTAGATTTTGTAAAAGTGAATTGGAAACAGTTGCATACCTCATTGCTGGTTGTGACATACTAATGGCAGAAGGACTACATACTGAAAGGCATAATAATGTGCTAAGATTGTTGCACTGGAGATTGTGCAAACATTATGTTATTGAAGTGGCTGAAAAACCCTGAAAACATGAACCACAAAGCATCATAGAAAATGATGAAGTCTACATCACATGGGATCACTCATTACCAACAGTTCAAAAGATAGATGCTAGAAAACTGGATATAGTGGTCCAAGAAAAGAAGACAAGAGTAGCATTGATCATTGAAATCACCACACTCAGTGACTACAGTATCCTGCGTACAGAGAGACACCAAGTTATAAAATATCAGGATCTGCAGGCAGAAATGAGAGCAATGTGGAAGAAAGATACCCAGGCAGTTCCAATAGTAGTAAGAGCATCTTGGCAAGGGGAATGTGATGATGTGCATCTTTTAAGTCTAGCTTTATGAAAGAGTCATGAACTTTGGAATCCTGACAATAAAAGATTTAGAAAAGAAAGGTCCAGCACAACCCTCCAAGATCCTTCCTTCTTTATTACTAGAAAAATCATTGAATGAAAGCTTGTGATCATGTAGCAGGGAGACATTGGTTATGTTAATGTCCATGCAAGAATTAGCTGCAGGATGAGAGAGGAAACAAGGGGACTTTGTTTATAGGGCAAGGGGGGCTCCTGGGATAGAGGGAGGGAGGGTTTCCTATTGCCGAGTGTAACCATGCTGAATTTCCTTTAAAATTAGTTTGTTTTCCACAATTTGATACCATAAGGGAAGAGAAAGCCTAGGACAGTTGGAAAGGTTGTCCTGAGAGGGGGCTGTAGCCTGAACAGGCAAATAGTTATGCTGCCTATTAGGACTGTCCTTGACTTTTAGAGGCTTGTCCTTAATTTTTGTAGCCTCCTTGACATAATTTAAACTCCTATTTGACAGCTCCTTGTTGCTGAAATTGCATATTAAAAAAGGAGTTGAGGTTGAAAATTTTGAGTCAGCCCCTGAATCAATTTTCCCATTTCATTGAACTTCTTGAAGACCTCACTTGCAGAAGGGCCAAGTACAACTTCCCTGTATAAGTGAGAATTTAAAGTTTCAGTTTTATTTTTTTCAGGAAGGTTGTAAGAATGAAACCAAGCCAATCTTCTCATTAGTGACCCAGAAGCAACAGCTCCAGAAGAAGAATCAGCATCACCATAAGGACACTTTGAACATGCTTAGAAGCATTAAGAATCAGATATTAAAGAGGCATTTTACCTCAGAAGAAGAAAAGCTATTAACTTGTGTGCAATCTCAAAACATAAAAGTAAAAACTTTAACATATGAGATTGATAGTTTAAAATCCGAAAAGTTAAAGTGGCAGAAGAATAGACTCCCCAACAATATCTTGCCAAAAGCCTTATCATCCTTATCGGAAGGAATGGGGTTAGCAGCAGCAATCTATTTAGCAGAAGCAGTTTTCAACAGGGAAATCACTGCTGGATCTGCTTTAGGGTTAGAAAACAAATACTTATGAGTCCGAGTTACCCTGTATAACTTGTTCAATTTTCTGGGGGCAGGTGGGTGACTGTAAGGTAAACTAGAACCAGTGAGAAAAACATTATCTAAAGTAGGCAAAACAGGAGGAACAGTTAAAGATTTAGGCATATCCAAATATAACAAATCATAATACATTTTCTGAGCAATAAGAATTCCATTAGGCTCCTCCTGAAAAACTTCTCCATCTTAGATGAAGTCTCAGAAAAAAAAATCAACAGGAAAATCTGAAAATATACTTGCTTTAGAATCAGAATGTTTAGATTGAAAAGAAGCTCCTGAAGTGCAATTATCTCCCTGCAGTTTTTACTCTTCTGACTGAAAATCAAAGTCAGAAGGACAGGGAACTATTTATTTTCTTGCCTGAAGAAGTGGAAGGTAAGGAAAATGCAGTAATGATTGTGACATCCCCATGCTGGACTGGTAATCAAGGAGCCTGAATCCTCACCACTGACACTGGAGAGGAATGTTCACTTATTATACAAATGGATACTCTCAGTATTTCCAGATGCAGACCTCCCTGCATCATGTACAATTTCCCTTAACAGCACACAAGGAGCACACTCAGCCCGGGATCTGGATTTCTCTATATCTGTCTCCCTCCAGGTCCCAAGTAAGACTCTCCACTGGTACAGATGTAGGGTTAGGTCCTCAGCCAAGTGTCCAAGCTAAGTCCTCCAGCACCCTCTCTGTGAACCCAGTGCTTTATGTCCATGCCCCAAGTAACTGGTACACACACTCTTTGAGATTTAATTTTCACACACACACATATATACACATACTCACCTGGGAAAGGCTGGCACAGATTACCCACTCTGCCAACTTTGCCCAGACTATAAGGTCGATTCACTGCCACCAGTCAGTTACTATAAGGGTCTTAAAAAGGTATCCAATAATGATGAGTAGAGTTAATATTAATACACATGGTAATGTTGACCATGACAGCTAGGCCTTCTGGAGTGGCCCACACAGTGTCACCCAATAAATATAAGCACTCTTAAAGGTTAAGTACTTTCTAAAAAGGACCAGCCACAATGAAAAGTTAAAATATTTTTAATAATAAATAATAAAAGGACAAGAAAATACTAAATATATATTTACAGTAAAATACACAGTTCAAATCACAGAAGATAATGAAAACAACACTGATGGACAGACTCATACAAATAAAGAAAAACAATCTCTAAACTAAGCTTCACTATATTTCTGACTGAATCTAGGAGAATTACTATTCCCTAATAACTTACTTGATAGAGCAAGGCACAATGAAATACATGAGCAGTCGTTCTAGTCATGGTCCCCAAAGCAGAATACACCCTACTCAGAGGCTACTCCCTGTAAAATGTAGTATCCAAGAAGGCTTGCAGAATGACCTCATCTGGTCACCTGACAGGAATTTAGTATAGACAGCTACAATACACATCTTAAACGTTTATGGCAGTGCCTGGGGCTTCCCCCCTTTTTAGTGAGCTAATGAACAAAGGCTTCTTCCAGACCTAATGTCTCTGGTTCTATTCAGCACTGTGGGATAACATTTTAATGGTTTAACAGCTCATTTACATTTCCCTTATTTTTCTTAAAATAAGCCAGCTGGTTAACCTTTGCTGTCCCAGTATCCTCTATTAAAAACATATACATTTAATTCAGTTACAATAATACATGTACATTTCTTTTTCATTCCAGCAGGGTGCGATGGTGATACATTTTAACACAAGCAAACCTCCCAAATCCATTTTCAACACAAGCATCTGTAAAAATCAGCTTGATATACAAATGACTATTAATTATTTACAAAATTCCAGTTAGCTGTGCTGGCACAAGTCATACATCTACTACCCTACTTCTCCTGGCATGGCTGGCAGTACCTCCTATTGTCACATTGATCTCCTTAGCAAATCTTCCCTGTCTATACAAATAGAAACAGAAGAAGCCAAGATTTTCTCACTATATTCGCTTTTCTTGGGAAACTCCCTGGTAAAAGACCAATGCTAAGTAGTCATACTCATCCCAGATTCAAGTTCCCTATTCTGGCTTAGTGAAAAGCGTTTACACACCTTTTCCACTGACACTGACAAGAGTAGTTCTCCCTTGCCTGACAATGGCATCCCTATAGCTAGAGACAATGTGGCTATCTCCTGGTCCTTGGTGACTGTAGGTGCAATATCAGGGAGACCTGGGAAATTGATGAGAGTTCTAAGGAACCAAGACCAGCCACAACAGAGTCACCCACCAGCAGCAGAGGCACAACAAGAGCCAGCTTGACATCTTAAGACTTCCTAAAAACTTTTTTTCTTATTGAAGACATGGGAAAGTAAAACCACAGAATATGGTAACTGCTCGATAGGTTAGCTGTGAATGAGACCTCAAAGGCAGATAGTGGGACACAACCCGTAGGAAAACTATCAAAACAGAATTTTTACATAAAAAGTTCACATAAGCATTTACACATAAACTTCCTTAGAAATGCTATGACATTCCCAACAACATTCCAGTTCCCAGCAAACACAATGTTTTAGTCAGAAAAATACATGTTTTCCACAAAAACATACATTTTTAGGAGAAAGTTTTCTCCAACAGGGAACTTATCTACCTAGCCTTGAAAAATCACTAGCTGGCCAACAGTTCCATGGGGTCTGCTGAAAAAGTGTTGTTCAGTGGCAAATAATTTGGCACACTAATACCTAGTCTTGTGCAGGGCAACTACACTGCACAGTGATATGCACTGCCCCCCAAGAGCTGTAAACCATATACCACTAACTTCATTCAACTTTATCAATGCAACCACCTATTCACTAAAAAGAGCATGTTGCCATGGATATGAGCTTTGCTGCTATCTTTGTTGCCAGCTTGGTGAATATGGACATCCTGAGGCAATGTCCACAAACTCAAAGGCAGTGTACAACAACTGTAAATAGAGTTTCGTCAAGGGTAGATCATGTCCACTTAACATGGTGGACTTCTTTTGAGAAGGTCACCAAGGCAATGGATGAGGGCAAAATGGTGCATAGCTTGACCTGGCTAAAGCATTTGATACAATTTCCCACTCAGGCATTGCAAAACAAACTTACAGAACTAGGCATAAATCCCTATGTTATTCACTGGATGGACAGCTGGCTCTCAGAACTTAGGAAGTTAGGATAGGCAAATTCACCTCCACTAAGATGCTGTAACTAGCAGAGTACCCCTAGACACTGTGCTGGGTCCCCTCTTTTTTGGCATCTATATCTTGGAAGTCAAAGCCAATATCAAGGACCTGTCGCTAACAAGTTTGCAGATGATTGCAAACTAGGAACAATCACAGATTCCTAAGATACAAATATCCTCCAGGAAGGGCTACCAAAGACAAATAAAAAGTGCTAGTGCCACAGTTTAAAACTCAGTGCCAAAAATGCATAATAATGCCCTCTGGCAAGTCATCTGCCAATGCAAATTCCCCTCATTGTTAACACATCCCTAGGAGTAGACCAACCAGTAGATAGGGATTTGGGGACATGTATAAACAGTAACCTGACTTTTGACCAACATGTCTCCAGGGTAGTAAGGAAATTAATTTGTGTTGTCTAATTTATAAGTAAGGGTATGATATCTAGGTTCAAGGAAGTTATTGTTCTGCTACATTCAGCTCTTATCAGTCCCATCATTGAGTTTAATGCCCCTTTGGTATGTATCTGTCCAGGAACATGCAGGAACTGGAACATCCACAAAGATTCATCACAAAAAGAATACATGGCATAGAAAGAATGTCCTTTGTGGATCGCCTCAAAGCTCTATCAATCTTGTCTCCTACAGACTATGTTTAGCATACAAGACATTCTTGAATCCTGCTCTGCTGGACCTTTTGCATAGCAACAAAACAAGTAACATCAGAACTACACAATCCAGAGACTTAAACCTTGATTGCAACATAAATAGGACATGTTGGAGGGACAGGTATGCATCTCAGAAAATACCCCTTCTCTGGAACAGCCTCCCCATCCATGTAAGGCAGAGTTTGTCCCTAACCTTATTCAGTGTAACCTGGACCAGTGGATGGGAAACAGAAAATTCACCCCTGGTCTTGCATCTATGCCCCTATGGACAGAGATAGCCTATAAATGCTTGACCATCCAGGCCCTAGCTTTCAAATACCGCTTAAAATAACTGCTAGGGCATCAAAATTTGCAAGGATAACTTGGGAAGAATTGCTAGGCTTAAAAAAACCCTTATTGTCATTAGTCTTGTATACAACTATGAAGTTATATTGGAGCTCCCCTAAAGCTCCTGACAGTTACAATTCACAGAAGCACTGTTAAGCCTTTTAAGCTGGCCAGTCACGGCCGGTCACTGGGTAAAACCTAAATAGCTTGGGCTACTGCAATGCTGAACATCATCAGATTAAGTTGGATGAAGCTTTGATACAGTTTCTGACCATTACATTGACAAGTCATAATGATTAAAACCACAAGAGTATTTGAAAATGAATTATACTCGGCCTAGTATAGCCTGCACATGCTCAAAGTCAAAAGAAACAACTGTGAATTTTTCAGAAGGAAATATACTTCGGGACTATCATACTTTGGGAATATTTTTCACCAAAACAAAAAGAGGAAATCACCAAATACAGGTAAAGCTGTTTTAAAAGCAGTTAGGTTTAAAAATGTTTCACAGCTGCACTTCTGTTTTGCAGCCTTTCAGTAATGTTCAGGTCTATATCAGTTAATCGTACATCCTATTTAGTGAACGCTTATTAGTCAAACACTAACAAGTGAAAACACTAAATATGAAATGTTAATTTCACTGAAACCTTTCCTGGGAAACAACCAGTCAGCCATCATTGGGGATTTCCCCTTTTCCCCACTGTAGTGCAATCTCAGAGTTGGTATATTTTGTTAAGGGGAATGTGGGGGGGGGTGGATGTGATGTTTTTCTGTGGTTCGCTGGGTTGGCCAACTGGTTTTTAACCCAGCAAAACATTTCACTGAAACAAACATTCAATATTTAGTTATTTAGTGTTTTCACTTATTAGTGTTCGACTAATAAGCATTCGTTAAATAGGATGTTCGATTAACTGATATAGACCCGTAATGTTCCACCCAATGAATTTCATACTGCAGAATGGCTTAATGCAGCTGTGGATGGACTGATGCTAAATAGGCCCTCAGTCTGGCAAAGTACATGATCACATCAGATAGGATACTGATGCATTTTGATCCGGCTACACCTATGCAGCTTGTACGTGCCACTTTACCTTATGGAATTGGCGTTATTTTATTGCATACATTCCTGGATTGCGCAGCAAGACCTATCACTTCTGTTATCATGCATTTTAATGCGAACTGAAAGAAACTATGCAAACACTGACAAAGAAGCCATTAGCCTGGTATGGGGAAAATGAACATTCCACCAATATCTGTAGAGAAAAGTTTTAAGCTGGTAACTAATTCCCAGGCATTGCTATAACAAAAAAAAATTCATAAATAATTGCAGCAATAGTCTGGGGGGGGGTGTGGGCAAACAGATGGTATCAAGTATAAAGGAAGTAAACAAAATTATAATGCTGATGGGCTGTCTGGGTTACTATATGAGGGTCTCAGCATTAGCGATGCATTACAACTGTATTGCAGGATCTGTAGCTAAACATTGTACAGCCAAATACTAAACTAGATATCACGGACCCTGTTAAGTAGAGAAAGAATTTAACCCCCTCTTGAATAGGTGCACTGAGGCATCTGTACCAGTCCAATGTAGGAAATGTAAACATAATTACAAGTTCAAAATGAAGCCTGCACGGTGGAACCACCACATCAACAAACTATCAAAAAAAAGCTCTTGGTCTTCTGTTAAATATGTCTACTTCATTATAAAATGGCTTTTAAGTTCCTCACACGTACCATCAGGGTTGCAAATAATTCAAAAGATAACCACAAGGCCTTCAGCTATTTTAGGAAGCTTGGAAGGAATCAACAATTCTACACTAACTGTACCTCTAATGATATTTTTTTCTTTGAACTCAAGGGCATTGCTAACATTATTGTGGACAAATTATCTTCCACCTTCACCACACTCACTCACCCATCCCACATTCCCCTTCCTATACTCAAATAACTTTGCACAAAGTCCTTCTGGCACTTTGACAATAAGTCCCATCTAGAAAAACCTCTCCATCACCTTTTCAACCTGAGATCTTCAACTGGCTGCATCCCTGATGTGTGGAGAACAGCTGTTGTGCTGCCCTTGCACAAAAGTGACCCCTCTACTGACCCTAGGAATTACAGGCCCATTAGTCTCACTAGTTTTATTTGCAGCGCTATAGAACATACTAAAGTTAACCTAATAAACAATGATACTGGTTACATTACATCCCTAGATCCATGCTAATTTGGCTTTTTAAAAGAGAGATCCTGCATGCTCAGTATGGCTGAGTTTTTTTTAAAGGTCTCTGAGATCACTGATAAGGGGCATGCAATCCATGATGCCTAAATGGACCTTGACTTTGACACTGTCTCCATGCTTGGATTGTTGACAAACCCTCCCAAGTCAGTATTAACCTACACATAGTTCACTGGTAGATAACTGGTTATCTGACAGTGCCTATTTGTTAATGTCAGGAATATTTGGTCTAGACAGAAAAGCATCACAAGTGATGCCCCACAAGGCTCTGTCCATGAAAGTTGATATCTATGAACAATAGTTTCAACCCTACCCTGTTACCACTGTCAACAATGACTCCTATACATAGGTGTATACAAATGCCCTGTATAAACACCTATATAAATGTATAGACTCAGCTGTACCTGAACAGATCAAAACAAGGTCCTCACAAGAAAACAAGACACCCTGGTGAACATCAAGCATAAATAAGTTATACAACAAGAGGAAGAAACTAATGTCCAAGAACAAGAGGGAACTGACTCAGCAGAAGAAGAACACACCCACAGCTTGAACAAGCAAATTATATATCTTGTAAAGTCCTCTAAATCCAATTACAAAGTTAAATTAGCATCCCTATCTAATGATAATCACAAGGCATTCTTTAGGTATGTCAAAAATCTAAAAGGGAAGCCCCAACTTTGAGCCAAACTAGTAGTGAACAGTACCACTCATACTGAACCTGAGGACATTGTCAACCTGCTAGCAGACAGATTTGGTTCAAACTTCAACCCCTGTCCCTAACAGACATACCCCAAAGCATACCTGTCACCAGTTCTCTACCTAGTGTCTTCAAAGAGCAGGTCATAACCACACTCTTCATTGCCAAAAACACAGCCTCTATAGGACCGGATAATATCCCAGGCTGCCTACTAAATGGTCTAAAACAGGACCTAGTAGAACCACTTGGCACTGTCTTCAACTACAGTCTAAGTACTGGCTTTGTCCCAGCAGTGTGGAAAATAGCAACAGTAATTCCCTTGAATAATGGGAGTCCATCAACCAATCCTGGGAACTATAGACCCATAAACCTAACCAGCCTTATCTGCAAGGCCATGGAGAGAATTATCATGGACCTTAAAAACAAAGACATAGGTGACCTTTAAATTCTTGACCCAACCCAGTTTGGCTTCATTAAGTGTAGATTGTGCTTATTAAATCTTGTGGACTTCTTTGAGAATGTCACCAAAGCCCTAGATGAAGGCAAAAGAGTACATGCAGCCTATCTTGACTAGGCCAAGGCTTTTAGCGCAGTTCCTCACTCAGGCATCATTGAGAAACTCACCCAACTGAGAATTAACCCATATGTCATCAGATGGGTAGCCAACTTGCTCACCAACAGTACGTATGCATTCAAAGTTGGAGATTCCACCTCTACCAGCAGACAAGTTACCAGTGGTGTACCCCATGATCTTTGTGGGCCTCCTACTCTATGGAGTCAATTTCTCAGAAGTCCAAGTGAAAATAGATGGCCTGTGGCTTACCAAGTTCACAGATGACTGCAGACTGGGTGCAATCACTGAGTCCCCCAATGATGCTGATATATTACAAAAATGGCTTACACAGACAAATGATTGGTGCCAAAGCCACAGACTTAAACTAAAAGCAAAACAATGCACTATCATCCCTTTTGGCAAAGGGGAAGTCCCTGTAAACTGCAATATTAACAGTACCCCCCCTTAGCTCAAACCCTGTTTGCAATCTTAATTTCAATCACTATGTGTCCACAGTAGTAAGGAAGGCCTTCTACACTGCACATCTCATAAGTAAGGACATTGCATCCAGAGCTAAGGATGTTATAACTCCCCTATTCTCATTCCTCATCAGACCACTAATAGAGTACAATACTCCCTTCGGTATGTACCTAACCAGACACCTGCAGCAGCTGGAAAGACCTCAGAGGTTTCTCAACAAGACAGTTCGGGGCCTGCAACACATGACCTCCAAGGACAGACTGAAGTTCCTTTCACTGTACTCTGTATTTTATACTCTGCTGAGAGGCAACTTGTGCCTGGTCTACAGAGCAGTCTCAGACCCTGCCCTAATGGAAATGCATATCTGCAAGTCAAATGGGACAAGATTCACCTACTCTAGGGATCTTAATGTAGCCTGCGACATTAACAGGACATGCTGGAGAGACAGATTTGTCTCCCAGAGATTGCCACTCATCTGGAACAAACTCCCAGTTCACATAAAACAGAGTTCCTCAATTACCCTATTTAAGTATAACTTAGACAACTGGATGAAAGACCATAAATTTACCCCAGGGGGATGTCACCTATGTCCCTCTTGGATAAGGGCAGTCAGAGCTGATCATAAACTCGTGCTGCAAATATAGACCATACAACTTGCTCAATAAGGGAACAAGGGTATAACACGGCTAGACTTATAAAGGCCCTAGGGCCAATAACCTAGTAGCCTCCTATGAACCTATGAACAATGAATAACCAAGTTTGCTGATCATTGCAAACTGGAGGCAATTATTAAAACTCATTCTAATACTCAAATTCTCTAGCAAGGGCTAAAACATCCAGATGTTTGCTCTGTTAATTATGGGCATACCCTTAATTCTAAGAAATGCAGTGCAGTTTCTTTTGGTAAATCTAGCATTTGGTCTGCCTACCATAATGTTCCACCTAAATCTGACTGGCACAGTCATCAGGGACTTGGGTACAATTGTTGACTATAGAGTTTCCTTTACCACTATGCCATTATGGTGGTCTGAAATCCTTCTACTTGCACAATTTATCCTTTGCGGTATTTCAACAAGGTCCAAAGAAGTTATAGTCCCAATTAATTCCTCTCTTATTAAGACCATCATAGAATACAGTGTCCCCTATGGCATGAATCTCACTGAGCAACTAAACTGACTTCAAATACTTCAACATTTCCTCATCCAAAAGATCTCAAGACTCAGTACCCTTAGCTACTCCAGTAGATTAAAAACACTGCCCCACTACTCAGTGTCATATAGATTCCTGATGGGTAATAGCTGTTTAGCTTTCTGTGTTATAAATGTCCCAGCATTCATTGAACACCTTCAGCTAAACAGAACCAGTGGCAAACTAATCACCTATAACACCACACCACCAAACAGAGTGACAGGTGCCTAGCCCAATATAATCTCCATTTGTGCACTAGGCTGCCTTTACATATCAAGCAGAGTACTTCCCTAGCAACTATTAAAATCAGTCTGGATGACTGTACAGGTAATCACCAATTTTCATCTGGGATATGTGAGGAAAAATCTTCTTAATGGGAGATATTGTCAGTATCGGGTGATGTGACTCACCTTCTCAATGGTTTGCTCAGCTGTTAGCATAGTAAGAACTCATGAACCTGTAAGCATAGTAGTGACTTTCATAGACTTACACAAAACATTTTTGTAGGGTGGCTAGCCTGTCTGAACTCCTATCCCCATATGTCTATAAAATACTAATTCTGGCATCACACAACCTTGAGCGTAAGGAGAAATATCGTTATACCCCCACCCCACCCACAGGTTTGCAAGCTTACTGAAATAGCTGCCTGAGCTTCAACTTTACATGGGAGTCAGTTTAAAAGTATGAATAATCCAATTTTGTATAACTATGGTGCACTATTTACCATATATCACAATATTTTATTCATCTTTTTGGGCCATGATGCCTGCCATCCATGGTGATCTACTGGAGTATTTGTTCCCAGCACATCCATTTCCAGTGGGGAAAGAGATGAATATAGAGATCATCATCCAATCATCCAGGTATCCATCATCAGAACTTTTGTTTCCTGTTTTTGTTTTTTGCTTTTAACACCATAACCCTACTCCCCAGTAGCTGGCATGACCACCTGCACTACCAAAGGGGTCCTACACCTTCCCCTTGATGTGTGCATACAATGACACACACACACACACACACACACACACACACACACACACACATATACACTTTCAAAGCTACAAAGGGCTGCAATCACTGACCCGCAGTGGTGGTGCTGCGGTAGCATTGTCGCCTCAAAGTAAGACGCTGTCCGGTTCGATTCTCAGCTAGCGCGTCTTCTGTGTGGAGACATGCGTAATTGGGTGTACCTTCGTTGAAGGTTATACATCAGGGCTGGTAACTCAGCACGTAAAAATCAACTACCAATCATTAGTGGACCAGAGTTCTGCTGTGGCGACCCCTAACCGGGAAAAGTTGAAAGACACAAACAAACAAACAAACAGAGGGCTGCAATCACTGACTTAGCAGAGCCATGCCCATGTTCCTAATGCTGGTCATGTTCTGTGCCTGATAAGCCTCTCCTGCCAAGATGGGTAAGACACTGCTAAACACTTACTACCATCCTCACTTGCCCAGCTCTTCCTGCTTGATCCACTTGCACAACTCAGGTAATCTAGATTACAGTCACATATTTACCCTTCTGTGTAGCTAAATACACCATATATCTCTGCACTGCACATTCTCTGTGAAACAAACTGGCCATCACCAGTACGTATACTGACAGAGAGACTCTCTGTGATCCTGCGGTCTCCAAGGTGCAGTCACTGGTGGTAAGAGGAATAGTAATGAGACATATTCAGAGTTAGAGCATGAAAGAAACAGTTATTTGTTCTCCAAGGCTCATCATCTGTATCAAAGGTGGCTGTGCATAAGAAATTGCTTTTGCAAGTCTTGGAGATGACTCATATGGGCATTCTGACCAAGTTAACAAGAAATCAGATGTGCTGACTCAGTGCTGACAAACACATTGAAGATGGTCTCCTAAGTGTAATTACAAACACATTGAAGATGGTCTCCTAAGTGTAATTACAAACACATTGAAGATGGTCTCCTAAGTGTAATTACAAACACATTGAAGATGGTCTCCTAAGTGTAATTACAAACACATTGAAGATGGTCTCCTAAGTGTAATTACAAACACATTGAAGATGGTCTCCTAAGTGTAATTACAAACACATTGAAGATGGTCTCCTAAGTGTAATTACAAACACATTGAAGATGGTCTCCTAAGTGTAATTACAAACACATTGAAGATGGTCTCCTAAGTGTAATTACAAACACATTGAAGATGGTCTCCTAAGTGTAATTACAAACACATTGAAGATGGTCTCCTAAGTGTAATTACAAACACATTGAAGATGGTCTCCTAAGTGTAATTACAAACACATTGAAGATGGTCTCCTAAGTGTAATTACAAACACATTGAAGATGGTCTCCTAAGTGTAATTACAAACACATTGAAGATGGTCTCCTAAGTGTAATTACAAACACATTGAAGATGGTCTCCTAAGTGTAATTACAAACACATTGAAGATGGTCTCCTAAGTGTAATTACAAACACATTGAAGATGGTCTCCTAAGTGTAATTACAAACACATTGAAGATGGTCTCCTAAGTGTAATTACAAACACATTGAAGATGGTCTCCTAAGTGTAATTACAAACACATTGAAGATGGTCTCCTAAGTGTAATTACAAACACATTGAAGATGGTCTCCTAAGTGTAATTACAAACACATTGAAGATGGTCTCCTAAGTGTAATTACAAACACATTGAAGATGGTCTCCTAAGTGTAATTACAAACACATTGAAGATGGTCTCCTAAGTGTAATTACAAACACATTGAAGATGGTCTCCTAAGTGTAATTGTGGTGTGAAATGCTGCACCACCACTGTCCGTGATGCACAGTGTATTTCCTGTAGCAAGGGGCGCTCATTCAAGGCAACCTGTAGTAGTCCCCACGGAATCAGTGACTGCAGAGAAACAATTGCTATTCTGGGAATAGTATTTGCAAGAAAAGGATAAAGTGAACAAATCTGTGAGTGACAAAGAAACCCAGTTCTCAACAGTAGAGTTTAAAACCATTGCAAAGAGCAGTGGCATTCAACAGTTTATTTCAGTTCCTCATTATCCAGCCACTAATGGGCTGGCAGAGAGCTGCATATACGTTTCTAAAAAGGCAATGAAAGCTGTGTGCAAAGAGAAAAAGATGCCATGACAGAGATACAATGCATATGAATACAAATAAGACACCTGCCAGTCTATTTCTAAATAAGGACACTAGAGATCATAGCTGAGCTCCTGAAATCTGATATTCACAGATATATTAAAAACAATTTCAAAGTCTACATAATAAGCCCATAATAAGTTTTGTCACAAGTTGATATATTTTGGAAAATCACAGCACTGAAGCCATACTGTTGTAAGAACTGGTCTTTTAATCTACAGTGAGGGCATAAGACAGTGTGTCTGGAAAATACATGTAGATCAAGTCCCTACAATCAAGCAAGCCAACCTGAAAGCCAAGAGAGTTGTACCAATAAAGCAAAATTATGATGACCTCCAGCTTATGGTTAAATACAAAGATGATACCTGCTAGGACTGCTAAAGGATGGGCATCAAACTCCATAAGCCAAGATGAATGAAAGCATTGGGTCAGCTGGGTCAACCCAGAATAAATTATTAAGGACAGAAGGCTAAAATGGGACTTCCTAAAGGGAGCCAAGCTGAGGTCTACCCAGGAGCGATGAGAGGTCCACTGACAGCCTGTATTGTCAGACACATAGTGTCAGAAGATCAAAGACCTCTACTGAGAGTTACACCAAAGAACTCACTGTGTCTGTGGCAAATAGCCTTAGGAACTACATTGATGTTATTGTGAGCATTGCAGAAGGAATTACATCTTACAAAGACTGCATCCTGAGCTCTGTAGAAAATGTTAAGAGAAACATTTGTAAGGAAGGGAGTACATATTGTAACATTTCAAAAACAAAAAGTGTGTAACAATGCTACAAATTAACACTGTAGTGAACTAATGGTGCTTTGAATTACACTAATGATAATTTCCCTTGCAAATGATGGAACAAAGCTCAGACATGTACAGACTTTGACTGATGCTAAGCCAAGAACCTGCTACCAGGCTGAATCTATGTCTACCTTTTTCCTAATATGTATATCCTTGTAGGACTAAATTGTACATGCATAACCCCATGAGAGGACATTTGTATTCAAGGGACAAGCAAACCAACACATGATGAGCAGAGCTCTTTGCTCCGTGTATTGATCTAAGTATGCAGTATGTTTTAAAGGGCAAAACTGCATCATTACTGCAAGCCATGTCAGGAAATAGCCATTCAGCTGTTTGAGAGTTGTCAAGGAAGAGTTTTCAAATAGGAGAGGAAGCTGAGAGCTGTGGAATATGGTGCCCTGAGAATGTTCCCAATGGAAAAGATAAGAGAATGGGCAGTATCACATAGATGCACCCCATAATCATGTATACCAGTATGGTGAAGACCTGAAGGTGAAAACTACTGGGAGAAAGCAGCTGCATGGGTTGCAATTGCAAACACAGTCTTCAGACAGGCATTATTATGAAACTTTTGTCAGAAGAATGCAGCAGTGGCCAGGAATTCATTACCATAGAGTTTAATGGACTGTATTTCTATTACTAAAGATTGGTCAGATCTACCTGGGACAGGTGCTAAAAGTAATGTAGACATGCAGAGCACAGGACTAGATGTTACATTAGGACAAACATGGGGGGGGGGCTCACAGCCACTCCTCTATCAGCACCTATAGAAGACAAACTGTATCATTTTACCCGTGTATGTCAATGCAAATTAAATAGTGATATTACCAGGCTGAAAGCCATTTCATACACTGCTTACTGAAATCCAGTTGTACACCACAATTTCACAAATCTTTTCTTGCAGAATAATCTCCTGCACATCTAAATTCTCAGCTTTAGTCATCAAAAAGATGACAGGATCCTCAGTTTGTTAGATCAAGGACATATACAGATGGCATGCTGCAAAACTTTTTTTAATATAGGCAGGTGATTTACTGCTTCTGATATACAAGTCTGTTATTTTTCCTTATAAAACAGGATTTAAAAAAAAAAGCTCAGATAACTATTAATTCTAAAGAGGGATGTGGTGGCAGCTATTTTATGTTTGCTATTGTTGCTTCACAGTTCTGCTAGTGTCTCTAAACCACAAAGGTCATGTGCTGAACAACACACTGACATGAATATATTGGTGAGGAAATATTAGATGAAATGCATTACACATTGCTTACTAAGGCACATGAATGCATGTATTTATCTAGAAAATAAAACCTTACCTCCACAAATACAGGATTAAGACCAGAACAGAAATTTCATTATCACCTCATATTTACATGTACCAGCAAACTATCAATTCTGCTTTTTTATCAATGTGCAAAAGAAAAACTAATTTCCCATTGTTTAAGAGGAGTGCATAAGTATTTGGCACCTCTCCCACATAATACTTTCTGTTTTGCAGAAACAATGATAGATGATATTTTGCATGAAAGCCAGCATGCAAACAGCCTGGATTTGAACTGAATTTCTCTACTCTCATTTAGGCCAGAGTATCTAACAGCTGCTGTATGTCCTTGGTCAGCTTGTTTTGTAATCCAGAATACAGCAGTGTCCCAAACGTCACATCAAATGTAGGGTCCAAAATATAATAAAAACACAATTACAGTCAATTTCTTTACAAGTGTCTGTATTTTAATAAGAAAAAGCAAGATACTCTCTAGTTTATCTGTCCAGCTGGTGTATGTCACATTGTAGTGTTTTATATGTTTTCTTTTAAGAGACATTACCATCATGGGCAGGACTTATTCCTGTGGCTATAATGGAGAGCTTTGTATGTGCTGCAGCAAGTGGAAACTGTACATCTTTACTGGTGGGTTTCACAAAATATGCAAGAAACTGATTCAAATCAAATTGTCATTTGATGCTGAACAAAGATAAAAGTGTTTTCTCTTGAGAGCTGCTTTACTTCTGTAAAATCAGATATGAATTGGCTGCCAAGGTCTGCACTTCTGAGTTATACATTGATTTTGGTCAAACAGTTCCTCTTACTAGTTTCTATACATTTTATGACACAGCTCTTAGGAATGTGATGAATTTCACTTTTCTGTCATGAAATTATAATCCTATGAGAAGTCCAGATTTTCACCAGAGGTCTGGAGTATGTATTCTCCTCACAAAAATAGTTTTAATCATTAGATGATTTAATCTTCACAGAGTGATTAGAAAGCTGACACATCAACAAATAATATATCACTAATGCATATCCCTGCCAGCTCCCTGTCAGACACCAAAAGTAATGCAATACTTTAACTCTGATAATTTATATAATTGAGTTGCTGAATGTGGACATAATTCTGCATGAAATGCAACTTTTGTAAATATATTTATAGAAAGAAAAGCTTTATGCACCCTGTTGTACAGGAGTTCTTTTTAAATGTATATGCTGATAGTGATTCTGAAAATATTATTTACATAGCAACATACCACTCAACTGTCCAGATTTTTTATCTCATATTTTTGTACCATTCCTCATAAAATTTGTAGTTTTCTGGCAAATCACTAAGGACTGAAGTAATTAAATAATGACATACATTTGAGTTTCAGACTTTAGATCCTTCTGAAAATGAAAGCTAACACAAAACATGTTATTCTAGCAACTTTTTAAGATTATAAGAGCAATATTTAAAATCTGTTCCTATTTTGGGGCTTTTGACCCCAATTATTTTGGTCTTTGTCCAGATTTATTGTGCTAAGAGGTTGAGAGGTGTGCATAGTGATCTGTATGTCTTGTCCAGCATATTGGAAAGAAAACTAGGAAACTAAAAAAGTGAGTATGTGAGTATTTATCTGACACAAGAAGACAAATAAGAACCAATGCACTTTATAAACATGCACACAAGAATGGTAAATTACTCCTCAGGGGAATTTTGAGAGATAGGGGCAGGAGGGGAGGACATTGGGGATAGAATGTTGACATAGTCATTCTGAAGTATTGGACAGTCCCTTGTCTGCCTGTGTTTCCTGCTTGCCTTGAATTGGCAGGGATTGCTTTTTTTATTGAAAAGAGGATTTGGCAGATTTATAAAGAGAGGCTTGAAAAATCTTAGAAAATCCCTGAATTAACTTTCCTCTTTCATCAAACCATTTGAGGACTTGAGTAACAGAAGGACCAGACAAAATCTTCTTATTCTAAAGCAGAATTCAGAATTTCAGACTTTATTTCATCAGCAATTTTTTGGTTACATACCCAGGCATATCTCCTAAAAACTGCTGCAGAAGCAGTGGTCCTGGACACAGTATCTGCACAATTATACACAATCTTCAAAGCATGTTTAGATACTTGAGAAAGATTATAAACAATAGGAGTCAGAAAGGAGATATCCTCCAAGGGAACTGAGGCATGGTATGCCCTCAAACTGTCTGCAAAAAAACAGAATTAACCTCCACATATGTGCCTTCAAATTAAGAATTATGCAAGTTAAATTGAAAGAAGAGAACATTCTCTTACCAAATCTGACCAACATCTTGTCTTCTCTGTCCACTGGGGAGGTGCTGGCATTGACTAAGAGTCTGCTGCCAGCTGGTGAAAACTTAGATATAGCAGCCATATCTGATCTCAGATAAGAAAACAAAAAATGATTAGTTTATGGCACTTTATACATTCTATCTTCCTTTTTGGGAGGAATGGAAGGTTGAAAATCTGGATTATTATTATTATAAGAAGCACTAAACACATTCTCCAAGGCTGGAAAAATATGAGGGATGGGTGTAGAATGAGGTATATCCACACATAACATATCATGATATCACCTCATTTGGGGGGAACATCTACCTCTTCCCACAAAATTACCTCATTCATCATGAAAATAGTCTGAGAGAAAGCAATCCCCCTAAAAAGGATGTGGAGACGACCACATTTTCCTCAGAATTAGAGTTATGGGCTTGGAAGTCTACAGGAGAATTAGCCCTGTCTCTATCTACATCACAATCTTCTGAAAGATTTTCCTCAGGAATTTCTTTAGTGACTTTGCCCTCAGGTAAAGATTTCTGAGCACCAGGATTAACAGCCTGTAATGATTGCATGGCTAATGTAAGAAAATAATGCTTTCTTACAGGCACCATGTTTTTAGATGAACAATGTCTAATCTTCTGTTTTTTCTTTGCAGGTAACACCCTAGCAGAATACAAATTCAGAGATGGCAGTTCAACACTATCAAGAGGTCTGTTTCCCCCAGTCACCCCAAGAAGCACTCTTCCAAGTGTCTCTTTGACCCAAAGAAGTTAGTTCTTCAATGCCTGTACAGTACACTGGAGCTACAGAGAATATGGCTGACCCTCGGTCCTTGGTGGATAAAAGGACTACACTAGAGGAATCCAGAGAAGCAAGGGAGTGGTGGGAGGAACACTGGTTAACCACTACAGATTCAATTACCACTTGTGCAGATCCCTGGTGGTGACAAGGACTCATGACTTTCATGATTCTCATAAATCTTCTCATCAGAATACATGAGAAAAAGTCAGTGGTTTGTAAAAAACACATGGACCCAACATCTTCATCCTACAGAATCTCAGATTCCAGTTTAGGGCTTTGTCAAAAAGGAACTGCACTGGTTGAGACAGCAAATGGTTCTAATTTCAGGTATCTCCTTTTCTCCTCCTGCAATGCATGTGAAATGCCTCAGACAGGCCAAAGCATACAAATGTCAAAGACATGTTAGCTGTGATCCATGCCTTAAAATCTCTTCATCATCTATGATCCCCTAGTCTTTTTCAGGTGATCACTGACAACACCACAGTGATGTGGTACATAACAAACAGGGGGGCACCCGGCATCTATGCAGGCTGGCTATGATGGCTTGGGAGGTAGTTTAACAGCACTCTTTAACCCTCCAAGCATCTTACATTTCATCAGAGCAAAACATCATGGTGGACAAGCCGAGCAAGTCCAGGACAGACCCTCAAAAATGGAAATTGAACAAGGGGGGTCTTCAAATAGGTAATAATCTGTTCACCTCCTTCCAAAACAGGCAACGGAATAAATTCTGCTCCAGGGCTGCTTGCAAGTAAGCCAGGAAAAGAGATGAATTTTTATTCCTGTGGTCTGGAATGTTCCTTTATGCATTTCTACCCTTTACACTTATACCTAGGGTAATTCTGAAGATTCATAAGGAATCTCCAGAAATCATTGTGGTGACTCCCTTTTGGCCCAGGCAACATTGGTTCCCCTTCTTATGGTATTGGTCAAGGACAATTACCTCAAGTTTCCTCACAGACTGGACCTTCTTACACAAGACAGAGAGAGTTTGATACACCCCCACTCTCAAACAACTTCAACTGACTGCCTGGACAATTCAGTTTTGATTTCTTTTAGGGTTCTCTTTCATGAGGATGTGCAGCAGGTACTAAAGGAAGCAAGAAAACTTGCTAGAACATCTTATATCAGCAAGTGGGAAAAAAAATTCTAGTTAGTGCCTGGCCAGTAACCAGGGTTCCATCATGGATTATGTACCACTGGTTCTTAAATATTTGTGTGAGATACTCTCTTCTGGCCTATCTTATTCCTCTGTTAAGATGCATCTTGTTGCCATTTCAGCCTGTCTACCCATCAGTTCTCCCCTTTACTCTTTGATTTTGGTAAAACAGTTTTTGAAAGGCCGGGGCTTTACATCTTAGGCCTCCTAGAAAGCAGGTGGCTCCTTCCTGAGATCTTCACTTTGTGCTGGAAAAAGTAACTATGTCTCCTTTTAAACCAGCTCATCATTGGGTGGATTTAAGGTTAATTAAGTGGAAGACTGTACTCTTTATTGTTCTGACATCTGCAAGAAAATCATCTCAATTGCAAGCTCTCATCATGTGTGAACCTTATCTGGTCTTCCCTAGATAGAGAGTCTCATTAAGAACAAATCCCCCATTTATGCTCAGCTTTTACTTTGAGTCAACCCATCAGTCTCCATGTGTTTTATCAGGATCCTCAGAACCAAGGAGAAAGGATGCATAGGCAGCTCAGGTACAATCTTGGCAGAACAAAGTCTTTAAAGCTGTTCAGATGTTTTTTAATCTAATAATGGGACAAAGGGACAATCCATGTTTAAATAGACTTTTTCTAGGTGGTTGCCCACTGTTATTGCCTTTTGTTATACCCACCATGATAAATCAGCTCCAGGCAGTATCAAGGAGCATTCTACTTGAACCTTGGCATCTATAATGACATATTGGAAAGGGATGAACTTTGAATACATTCTAGAGACAGTAGCTTGGTCCTCCATATATATTTTCACAAAGCATTGCAAGCTGCATTCCTTTTCCAGGTCTAAGACTGGCTTTGCAAGTACCATCCTCCAGGGGTTCCTGGATTCTTATCTTTCCTCATCCTCCTAGGTTGGATAGGCTTTGATAATCAATTCATATAGCCAAAGGCTACTTCAGTAGTGAGAATGATGAACATAGTCAGTTGCATAAGTTTCAGTTACCATAATAGTAGACATTTGAATTCCTCACTCTTGTAGTAGCTGCACCAACCTGCCATCCCCCTGTCTGTTATACATAGTTAGGTGTTGGGATATAAACTTTTTACTTTTCTGTTGTATTTTAGTGGTTCAGGAGGAGTTTGTATTTTCTCTCTCTTCATGGGCAAGACATTCCTGAAGATTTCTCCACTCTGACTGCTTATTTCCTGCAATGGGCTGACCAATCAGCATTGAGAGTGAAGGTGTGGGAGGGAGCTAGAGCTTTGTGAAGCTGCCCAATCGTTTTATCTTAGACTGGACACAATCCATATAGCCAAAATTATACTATATTGTAGCAGTGAGGAATTAGAACATTTACTGTTATGGTAAGTGTAAAGTGCAAGACCTTACTTTGTTTTAATTTTGATGTTCCACAAAATGCACATTGGAATTGGGGGGGGTCTGGTTTGAAAGCTAGAACAGAATTTATTAAATATCAATGGAGATCTAGAGTTAGAGAAGATAAATATCCCAGAAATGGATGTTAAACTATTAAGACTGTGTTAAAAACTTAGGCAATATAGGAGGTTGTACTAAGGGTGATTGGTTAATTATGACCATCAGCTTTTAATCAAAGGTATTTAAACTGTGTCTTGGAGTTGTTGTTAGATGCCTAAAGCTTGCCTGTTGCATTTATTTATTTATTTAGTTATTTATTTATTTGTTTCATAAATTGCATATTTTTCCAGAGCTGGGATATTTTTATTTGATTGAGGCTTGTTTCTGGCTTGGTTTGTTTGCTTCATAGGTTCATAGGTTCATAGGTAGGTACTGGCCTGGGCTATCTGCCTGAAGGCATATAATAGCCCAGCCATGTTGTGCGGTACTCACCGCCCCTTTGGTTATGTCCCTAGTCCCTTGATCTAGCAGCTAGTACCCTTGGTCCCTATCTAGTAGAGCTGTTGGTATGATCCCTGGTGTGAACTTTCTGTTACCCATCCACTCGTCAAAGTTCCTCTTGAAGAGTGATAGTGAGGAGCTCTGTCTTATGTAGATCGGGACCTTGTTCCATAGCAAAGGAAGTCTTTGCAAAGGGAATCTATCCCTCCAGCATGTTCTATTCATTGTTGTGCTGAGGTTTATATCCCTAGAGCATGTAGCTCGAGTGGATTTGGTTTTGCTAAGATGGAGCATGTTCAACAGTTCTGGGTTGGACATGGCTCTGTATGTTAGACAGAGATCGCCTCTGAGAAGGCGGTATGCAACAGAGAAAAGTCTTGGTTTTTTTCAATCATGCTGCATAGGTCAACTGTTTGAGGCCAGTAATCCTCTTAGTGAGGTACCTCTGTGGTCTCTCCAGCTGCTGGAGATGCCTAGCCAGGTACATACCAATTGGTGTATTGTACTCAATAATGGGTCTGATGAGGGAAGTGTAGAGGGGCACCATTACATCCTTAGATCTTGATGTGAACCCTTTCGTGATCAGATGGGTCACATAGAAGGATTTTCTAACCACCTTGGCAACATGGTTATCAAAGGAAAGCTGACTATCTACTTGGGTCCCTAGATCCCTTATTACTACTTCAGATTTCAGGGGGTTACCTCCTATGTGGTAGTTTGCAGGTACTCTGTTTTTTCCAAATAGGATTACTACGCATTTTTTAGCATTTAGCTTGAGGCCATGGCTTTGACACCATGCATCAGTCTCATTAAGGCCCTTCTGGAGGATATCCATGTCGGCCAGAGACTCTATTATAGCACCCAGTTTGCAGTCGTTTGCAAACCTGGTCAGCCACAGCCCGTCATTGTTTGCCTGTACTTCAGAGAAGTATATGCCAAACAGGAGGGGCCCCAGGACAGAGCCCTGAGGCACACTGCTCGTTACTGGTCTGGATTCGGACATAGATTCCCACTACACTTACATTGTGGGATCTGTCTGAGAGCCAGTTTGCGATCCATCTTGTGACGTAAGGGTTTATGCCCAGGTTGGTGAGGTTATCAATAATACCCGAATGGGGAATGGTGTCAAATGCTTTAGCAAGGTCAAGGTAAGCCGTGTGTACCTCCTTTCCCCTTATCTATAGCCTGAGTAACTGTCTCAAAGAAGTCCACCAGGTTCAGGAGGCATGATCTGCCCTTGACGAAGCCGAACCATGTGGGGTCAAGTGTTTGGAGGTTCCCAATCTCTCCATTTATGAGTTCCATAATGAATCGCTCCATTGCCTTACAGATCAGACTGGTCAGGCTTATTGGTCGGTAGTTCCCAGGGTCGGTTGTGGGCCCACCCTTCTGCAGCAGAACCACCGTTGCTGTGCGCCATGCTTGAGCTTCCATTGTGCTATACAGTCCTTGGATTTCTTGTTAGGTGTGCTTGCAGGGCATGAAGACTGATATATAAGAGAATTCTTGGATATTTTCCCAGAACACTTCATATGTGAATCATCTACAAACTATCTTGCAGGTAAAGGCAAATCCTTTACTTAAAGAAAACGGTGACTCTGGAGTGCCAGTGCAAATGCTACAAAAGACGTCCATGAATTTAATAGCTGTGTACATTCAATTAACATCATATAAGTGGCAGCAGCTTAGATTTGATGTGTGTGTATATATATATATATATATATATATATATATATATATATGTGTGTGTGTGTGTGTGTGTGTGTGTGTGTGTGTGTGTGTGTGTGTGTGTGTGTGTGTGTATGTATGTATATATATATATATATATATATATATATATATATATATATATATATATATATATATATGCCAACATACAGAAAAAGCACTGGAAAAACTAGTGGAATATGACTGAAACTTTGAAAACACAACCACTAGAGATCTGAAGTATTTAACACAGATTATCCTCTCACTATGACAAAAAACTTTTGTATCTAGGGTATATACTTCTCCCTTAAAAAGATGCACTGACCCTCATTAATAAATCTACATCATTTATATCTATGACACCTACACATACCTACTGAAAGATGAAAATTTACCTGACCTCTGTGTATTCCTACACCTTGTTCTTCTAACAAAGATTTAATATTTGCCCCTTTTTCCAACAAATTCCAGAGATCTGCCTATTTTTTGTATGATATCAGGATGCCCCCAAAATATTTTCCAATTATCATCCATTATACACTTAGTAAAAATACTATCTAAACTATAAGTAGCTGCATAAGAATTAATAAAATATTTTTATTTTTTTTATTTTTACCCATATCAATTTTATCTCATTCTGTACAAACATTATTACCTAAAATCAGAGTACATAACCTATTCCATTACAACTTTGCTTCTATCTATAAATTATGATTTACTTGACAAGCACAGGGTTTAGTAATATAGATTTTACAAATACTTCCTTGAAAGATAATTTGTTCATAGTGGTGATGTCTTAAGCATGTTATTTAATTGTGAATTCATTGTTTTTTTAATTCTGATAAAGTCCTTTGTAATTACAGATGAAAGCACTTAATTAAATTTTGGTTTCCTGCAATATTAACTCTTAAGTGTTTTGTTTCTTAGTTTGGTACTTTCAATGAGTATACAGCTGTGTTGGGGCTATGGTATTTTATTAGTAGGTTCAGTTTGCCCTTTTATGGCCACATGTCTTTGCAGGATACAGTCAGTGAAGGGTGTGAGCCCGCCAATAATAATTCAACATATTATAGTGATTCTTCCCTTCTTTCTTGTCTTATGGATTTGTTGCTTCAGATCTCCCAGTCATGTTGTTCCTTCCACACACAACCAGAGAAATTTTGGCATTTCTGTTTAAGTAACACAGTTTTTGAATTCCACTACATATGTTATGGTTGTAGCTGCTAACAAGGATGTTAGTAAAAATGTTAATTCATATTTGGATACTTATCCATCTTCTTGTTCGGTGCATTTCAACACTGATGATGAATCCTTTCCCAGACAGATTGATCTTTTTAAAAAGAAATTGTATAAATATAAAATGTTACAACTTGGCAATCAGTATTTTAATAATGTATTAAGGAAAGTGTTGCTCTGACGAGTTTTGTGTATATTTAAATTTCCTAAAGGTATGACTAATGCATCATTGCTTCATACTGAACTAATAGCATTTTTTAACCAGATTGGAATTGATGTTTTGGAAATACATTTTAAATATAAAAATAATAAACTACCTGGCATTTTACATGAGAAAATTATTACAATTAATGATTTGGTCAAGAAAGATTAGGGTTTTCCAGTCTACCAACATGAATATAACAACATTTTTCAAAAGTAGATGTTTTACTTGCTGCAAACAAATCCTGCAAATTGAAGAACGTTTCCAAGGAAAAGAATGAATATGCTAAGAACAGTGTATATCCTTTATCCCTGGGTAAACATGTACCTGGCCATAAATCACATTTTGGAGATTACAATGTGGATAAGAGAAAGCAAGTTCACCACACTGGGTCCTATTTTGATATGTTAGACATGTCTGATGAGTCTACGGATAGTTTTCAGTCTTTCCCTTACAACTACTCTTTTAACTATCAAAATAGACAAGATTTTTAGATGTAACAGTACCAAGGAGGTTGAAACAGTTGGTGAACTGGACCATTTCAGTTTGAAACCAACATTAGAACAACAAGACAGTGTCATCTCACTAAAGGGGTTATCAGCAAACTGTAAAAAACAGAGCAATACAACTTTTGTTTATTAAATATTAATAATAAAGGTTCTGGACAAACATGCGATCAAGGTTTAAAAAAAATTGAAAATATTAATTTTAGTGATCTTGAAATTCTACCAATACATTTTATTTTTTTAAAGGTTTTAGTTTTTTACCTGCTAGCAAAGTGAATGTGGTGAAAAGTTTGACTGAGTTAAAGTTACTCATGCTTGAGCTTAACTTGGCATTGCTCTTAACACATGTTGGCTTTGACTGTTCATTTCACAGAAGCAGTATTGATAACACTCCCCTATAGCATCCTTGAGATTATATGAAAAACTGAGACAGACATAAGGTCTCTATTATCAAATAAGAAGCACAGTGGATACTATAATCTTACTTCTGAGTAATTTTGTGCTTTAAAGGAATTATTCAACAATAATTTGATATGCATTAAGAAACCAATGGGGAGGGTAGTCATTATGAATTTTTTTATTCTTCATGATACTGATTTTTATTCTAATACTTCTAGAAATGAAATGAAATGTTTATTGCAGAAAATAGAATTGATTGTTATTTGAGTGACTTATTATTCTAGCAGGTTATATCACAATCAGTATTTGATTACTTATTAACAAAGCACCTTATTATGTCTTATATTTCCGTCATTCCAAAAATTCACAAGAATAGATTTGATACACCTTTAAGGCCAATTATTGTGGCAGACAGTAGCAAAACAGAACCACTGGCATTATTTGTGGACAATAAATTAAAAGGTATTCTTGACTTTCTTCCACAGCTGCCCCCCCCGACATCTCAGATGCTCAGATGGGAGCCGCCCTCTCCAAAGCAAAAAACACAGCATCAATGGGACCAGACGGTGTCCCAGGCTGTGTCCTACATGAACTCCAAGAAGAGCTAAACCCAAACATAAAACTACTGTTCAATCTCAGCCTTACTACAGGATATGTACCCAAAGAGTGGCGTACAGCAACAGTGGTCCCTCTCCACAAAGGTGGTGCCTCAACGGACCCTGGAAACTATCGCCCCATAAGCCTGACTAGCTTGGTCTGCAAAGCTATGGAAAGGATCATCATGGACCTCATAAATAAAGATATTGGGGACCTACAGACACTGGATCCTACCCAGTTTGGCTTTGTTAAGGGCAGATCCTGCCTCTTAAACCTGGTTGACTTCTTTGAAACAGTCACCAAGGCCATTGACGAAGGGAAGGTTGTCCACACAGCCTATCTGGACCTCACAAAAGCCTTCGATACAATACCCCACTCAGGCATTATAGATAAGCTCACCAGCTTAAATATAAACCCCTATGTCACTAGATGGGTTGCAAACTGGCTCAAGGACAGAACCCACATGGTTAGAATTGCTGGAGCCATGTCAGACTCCAAACCAGTTACAAGTGGCATCCCACAAGGCTCAGTCCTGGGACCTCTCTTGTTTGGTATATATTTCTCGGAGGTACAGGCCAACACGGAAGGACTGTGGATGACCAAGTTCGCAGATGACTGCAAACTGGGCGCCATAATTAACTCTCCAGCCGACACAAGCATCCTCCAAAAGGGCCTCATAGAAACAGACAACTGGTGCCAGAGCCATGGCCTCAAGCTAAACGCCAAAAAGTGTATAGTCATCCGCTTTGGCAAAAACAAAGTGCCCACAAATTACCACATAGGTGGTAATCCATTAAGTACAGAAGAAGTCATTAGGGACCTGGGGACCCAAGTTGATAGCAATCTCTCATTTGACAACCACGTGGCCAAAGTGGTTAGAAAAACATTTTATATAGCCCACCTAATCATGAAGAGATTCACATCTAGATTAGGGGAGGTCATCGTGCCTCTTTACTCATCCCTCATCAGACCCATAATCAAGTACAATGCCCCTTTTGGGATGTACCTTACCAAACACATGCAGCAACTGGAAAGACCCCAAAAGTACCTCACCAAGAGGATCAAAGGGCTGAAACAGATGCCATATGCTTTCCGGTTAAAGAAACTCCAGCTCTACTCAGTGGCATACCGCCTGCTCAGAGGTGACCTGTGCCTGACGTATAAGGCCATGTCCAACCCGGAATTAAGGGACATGCTGCACCTCAAAAAATCCAAATCCCATTGAGCTACACGCTCGAGAGACTTGAACCTCAGCACTGAAATAAATAGGACATGATGGAGGGACAGATTCATAACCCAGAGGCTCCCTTCACTATGGAATAAAATCCCAGTCCACGTTAGGCAGAGTCCCTCATTGACTCTCTTCAAGAGGAATCTTGATGAGTGGATGGGAGATCATAGGTTTACCCCGAGTATCACTTCTGTGTCACTGTTAGACAGAGGCACAGTATACTAACCTCAAAAAAGAGCATAGCAAAATTAATTTAAAATGGGTGGCGAAAGCCAAACATACTCAGGCTAGGCTTATAAATGCCCTAGGGCAGATAGCCTAGTATGAACCTATGAACCTATGAACCTATATTTTAAAGGATTTATGAAATCTGCTTGATATTTTTTATGATAACTGGGGGCTGGCATAATGGTTAAGGTGTTTACCTCACAGATAAGGTATGCTATTCAAATTCATTGCTAGTATTTGCTGATATACAATATGTGTTTACTTTTATCCCACAATGTTTAGGCATTGCAATGGTTCCATGATATTTTGTTGAAGATGAAATGTATTTCTAACACTGATACTGATTTATTATGTCACCTTATGGAATTGTGTTACATAATGATTTTTTTTATTTTTTATTTTTGAAGGCAAATATTTTAGACATAATTATGGTGTTGCAGTGGATGTGGCAGCTGTCTTCATTTTTGCTAATTTGGTTTTGTGTTATTGGGAGAAGTATTTTGTATTTAACCATGAGCTATTCAAGTTCACTGGGGCATATTTAAGATACATAGATGACTTACTTATTTTATAGAATGGAAGTGTTCCACGACTGTAATAAATTTTTCATGTTTTATATAGCAGCACTAATTCTTTAAAAAATTCTTTTAAATATTCTTTTACTTCTACTGATTTTTAGATGATAATATTTATAGGAAAGGTCTTACGACTAAATTTGAATCTAATATCTTCACAAAAACAACTTTTTCTAACTCCTATATTCATTAAAACAGCGGTCACACCTTATGGATGAAACAAAATATTGGTAAGAGGCAATTTGTTCATTTGTGTCATTGATTTCTGATGATAATGTTTTAAAATCACAGATGGATATTTTAAATTAATTATTCTTAGACAGGTGTATACATGGTTGATTTAGAATTTGGTATTATAAAGGATCTTTTGGGTAGAAGAACTAAGTCATTTACTCTGATATTAAGGAAAACTCTTACATCTTCTATTGTTGGCAGACCATCAGAATTTGTATGACTATGTGTTTAAATATTTTGGTTGATAACTGACAGCTTTGTGATATTTCTGACAAACATTGGTAAAAGTTTTGATAGATATTTGGAAAAGTTGGATCTAAAACCAAATTTTTATTTTAGAAAAAGGAAGGAATAGTACAAATAAAATAAATAGAATCCCTGGTATGTTCCACTGTGGGAGAACTAAACAGTGTAGGTTTGGACATGTGGCAAAGTTTGTTATGGTGAGTGATAAAATTTTAAATGCTAAGAGCCACTCTGATTGTAACACTGCTTAGATGTTTGTACTTCCTGACCAAGTCTTTTTGTGGGTAAGACTTTGAATGAGTTGAAAAACAGAATTTATCAACATTAATATGCTATGAAATGCAATGATTTTAATAATGCTTTGTTAACTAACCATGTGAACATCTGTCCCAATTTTAACAAATGTACTATTTTATTTTGGAGAAGGTTTCAGTATTTGAACATTGAGGGGATATGCAAAACATATTAAATAGAGAACTGTACTGGTAGTTGTTCCTCAATTCAGATAAAGAAGTTGATTTGAACGAATTTCTGTCTATAAGTTGTGTTTTGCATGATAAGCACAATAAGGTTTAATAATGTAGATTTTACAAATACTTCTCTACAAGATAATTTGTTCATAATGGTCATGTGATGCTTTATGTATGTTATTTACTTGTGAACTTCTTGTTTTTTTTATTCTGATGAAACTATTTGTAATTAGAGACAAAAGTACTTAATTCAATTTTGGTTTGGTATGATACTAGCTCTGGGTGTTTTGTATCTACACTTGAAGTAAAATAATTACTATGGTAAGTTAAATGTGATGCAAGAAGACCACCAGGACTCAATGATAATTGAAATATAAAAGTGTGTTAAAGTCACTCAATGAATGTAGGAAATTAAAATAAAATAATATAAAATTTAAAAAGTTTTTTATAATATTATAGTAGGCAGTTTATATTTCATTTTTATTCTAAACTTTTTTAAATTATATTTTTAAACTGATGGTTGTCAACTATTTACTTGATTAGTAAAACACAGTTATCATGTGATTTAATATGTGTTTAAATGGTTTGTCTAAGTGCATTCATTTAGCTATGAGGAAGTCCACTGTAGGATTAAAGTATTTAGCTGAGGCACTGTAATAAAATTTCTTGTGTATGTAGTATTTTCCACCTCTAGTGGTTGTGTTTTCAAAATATGGAAATCATTACTCAGATTTTTTATGCATATAGTAAGCATTGCATTTTAAATTGGGAATAGACTGTATAAAACTGAGAAATATTATTTGAATCTATAGAAGTACAATTATTAATGGAAATTTCACAATTGCAAAAGAATGTCTTGATGCATTCTTGATATAATTTTAATTCACATGAGTATGAGGATATGCTTGATCAAATCTTGCTATTTGAACAAAACATAGTTGCTATAAAGTGTTGGGAACTGAAGATGGATGTTAATTATTTAAAAACTGGGTATATTTCTTACTGATCTAAAAATGAACAAGCTGGATCTCACAGAGGAAATATTCAGCTGGCCAACACTGAAATAGCCACAGCATCATCAACAATTATTCTGGATATACCAGTAAGAGTCAACACAAATAATGTGGCAGCCTTAGACCCTTTGAAATGTCTTTCAACACAGCAGAATAGTTCACTCTCAATACCATGATAAAATGTCAAAAATGAAGGATGACAAGGCAATAGAGGAAGATGAATGGGATGAGGCTATCACAGACCTTATAAATATGAGCCATTAAAGACAACAATGGAAGAGAGATAAACATGTACAGTAAGTTATACATTTGTCTAGGTACACATAAAATGTGCCTGAGCTGGCTGCATTGAATAAAGGTATACATTTTATTCCAACATTAAATGGGAGTTTGTCAGACTTTTTAACAGAAATTAAGATTTTTACTCACCAAATAAATTTAAGATTGTTATTCCCTAAAAATATACCATACCGAATGGATAATTAAAAAAACAAAAATATTATTTTGGTTAGCAATATACTGATACAGATGTTTTAAAAGGCTTGTAAACATGATTTTATTGTCTTTTTCTGCAACAGAGTTTTCACAATTTAACATCTGTGATGACAGAAGCATTAAAGTTCTTGATTAATAATGATAAAAATTATAAAAATGTGGATAAAGGTTTTGGAGTGGTTGTAATGGACTTTGATTTGTATTTGAATAGTATAAATGAAATGTTAAGTGATGCAAACATATATCAGTCTATCTAAATCTGAAGTTAATTACATTGTGTTTGTGGGTAAGAATGTTTATGACTTGCACTTGAACGACATATTATCTTTGAAAACTGCTAAATTATTTTCATGCTCCTTACACAGTGATACCCACTTATTATGAGTTATCAAAGATCCACAAAAATATGCAGAAACCTGCAATCAGACCAGTAGTGTTTTCACTGGGCTGGGTAATAGAACCTCTATTTCTATTTATTTAGAAAAAAAGCTGAAGGGTGGTTTGACCAAAATTAGAAGTTATATAAGGGTTATCGATGCTTTCTTGAGGAGTTATATAACTGGCATATTGAAAATTTGAATATGTGTTATAAATTAGTGGCCCTTTATGTGGATTCTTTGTTTACAGGGATTCCAAACACAAATGGGACATAATCAGGAAGAAAGTTTTTAATACAAACCACTATAAACAGTAATTCTTCTATAACTTATGTGGGTAATTCATTATAGATGGTATTAAAAAATAATATATTTCTGTTCCAGGATATGCTATACGTGGCAGCAACAGAGTGTTGCTCTGAGCACCCTTGTAGCAAATATATATGCCAATACTGTTATGTCAGATTGGGGGATGAATAATGATATTAATAGATTTTATAAACATATTTACTATATAAAAAATTATTGATATTTTTATGGTATGGGGTGGAGCAAATTCTAATTATATGAATTTTAAAATTATATAACATACATAGTTAATCTTCTAGTATTCAAATTAACCATTTCAGATAGTTTGCTTAATTTTATGCATGTCCCGATAAAAAAAAAATCAAAGAAAAGGCTAATTAATACAGCAACACATAAAAAGTAGTAAAATAGAAGACATATTTATATAGAACATGCATGCAACACATTTTATGTTTAAAATGTATTGAAAGGTGATATGATGCATTTGGTGAGTTTAAATACAAATGATGCTGTCAGGCAGTTAAATGAACTATCAGCAGATTTCTGCAGATAAGAATATGGGAAGTGATGTTTAAAGAAAGAGAAAGTTGACCATGGAGTCTTAATCCACTAGTAATTTTTTCTGAAATTATACAGTTGCATACTAAAAGACAATACAGGAGAACAATAATGTGATGTATACACTGTATTATAATAGGCATACTACATGTATACAAAATATTATTACAATATTATTAGAAAGCACTGGCATAAACTAGGGAATGTGAATGGACTGGGAATTACATTTCCTAATTGGCCACAATTTGGTTATGAAAAAGGAAAACTATTTTATGTTATAAGGAAAAATAAACATGGCAAGTACTAAATATAGTCAAACACAGGGCACATTTCATTGCATGAAATGCAGCTTTTGTAAATATATTTATTGAAAGAAAATCTTTATGTACCATATTACACAGAAATAATTCTTTTTTTAAAAATATATATGCTCCTAAAGAACTATGGATGCATAACTATCAATTTATTTTTCATAATATACAATCTGTTTTCTGATTTCAGGAGGTGACACATACATCCCTCTGCCCCTGTTGTAGGGAACTGCACTCCCAGCCCACCTGGTTCATAGGTTTATACTAGGCTAAATATAATCAAGTCTTTATAAGCCTAGTCGTGCAACCCAACCCAACACTTTATATTAGAAGGATGAACAGCAAATTGGAAGAGTGAATATTTGAGCATTTATATGACTGTAGAAAAGGAGTCTGTACTAATGTGCTTTATACAGATCTCTTGTTGGTGGGGCAGATTTGTGTTCCAGAGACTCCCCCATTTGTGGAATAGATTACCTCACCACATAAAGCAGAGTACCTCATTAAACCTTTTTAAACACAACCCGGATAACTGGATGGGGAACACCCCTGGGATTCCACCTATGTCCCTGCTGGGCAGTGGCATAGGGTGCTGACTTGTTGGAGCATGGGCTAAATTGGCTTACAATCAATTTGTCGATCGCACATCATGCGATTGACATTTGTGGGAAACTGCCTTTGGCCGAACTGAAATTACGAATGCCGCAATGTCGAACTTTGCAATAGTGAATGCAATACAGCATTTGCTGTTGTAAGGTTTGACATTGTGGTGCAGATCGCACTATAGTAGGGATCAGGTAATGTACCCTTTCCCTCACTGTGGTGCGATCTCGGAGTTTGTATATATAAGTAGGGGTGTGGGAGTGCAGCCCCCCACATGGGAGGGGTTGCAAGGGGGGCTTGCTCCCCTGCAAAAACGTTCTTTACTGTGCAACAGATGGTATTGCTGTTACTGGAAGTGTGGTGACTGTTCGAAAATGTAAACTTCGACATTATGCAGTCACTACACTTAGAGATATTTGCATTCAGTATGTTAAATTTTGTGGTTTAGGTTCGACATTACCGCGATTCATTGTTGTTCATTATGGTTATATGATAGTAAATCGCTAAATTCTTGGCAAGGCTTCTAAGGGCCTCAGGGTCAATAGCCTAGTAACTTCCTATGATCCTATGAGAATGTTAAATTACATTATTTTATTTTAATGTTTTTCTACAATATAGGTACTGTAATTTGAGGAAGGCTGATTTGAAAACAAACAGAAACAGAATTTATTGAAAATTAATGGATATCCAGAGTTAGAGCAGATATATCTACTGTATTAAATGGATGTTTAATAATTAAGCCTGTCTTAAAACTTAGGCAATATAAGAGGTAGTACTGAGGCTGACTGATTAATGATGAACCTGTGCTGTTAATCTAAGGCATTTAATCATGTGTCTGGGAGATGGTTTTAGGTGACTGAAGAGGAATGTTTTGTGTGAAAGCTTGCCTGTTTTATTTATTGATTTAATAAATTCTCTGTGTTGGACCTGGGCTTTTTCTTTTCTTTTATTGATGGTTGTTCCTGGGTGAGTTTACCTGCTTAACCTCACACTGTGCTGTGTAGACCAGGAGCCTCACATTTTTTTTTTTTTTTTTGGTTAATGTAGCGAATGCTAATGGTAATTTTTATTTTTTTATTTTAACATTTGTTGACCGGGAAAGTCTGATTAGGTTCCACAGAGCCTGTTTTCAGCGGACGCCCGGGGAGAAATGCTCCAGATGCATGTCTTTGGAATGTGGGAGGAAACCGGAGTACCTGGAGGAAACCCACGCGAACACAGGGAGAACATGCAAACTCCACACAGAAGGCACCCCAGCCGAGAATCTAACCAGAGAACCTCTTGCTGTGAGGCAACAACATTAACCACTGTGCCGCCCGTACATTACCAACCGTAATGAATGATATATCTCATGCTACAAACTAAGATATCTTGCTCCTCAAGCCTAGTAGAGTAATAAGGAATCGGAGATGGGGAACATGTGAAAATTAGTTATATTCAGGGTATCCAGTAGAAGCAATTAGGGATCCAAAGGTGGATGAGTGAGTAAGCCAGGAGGAAGAGACTGGCTTGTGGCTACAAATGGTCAGCAGGCACATTAAAAATATGCTACATTTACCTCAGAATTTTCATACGTTTGACATACAATGTGCAGAATCTTAGCAGAGATCAAAACTTTTAACTGAAGTTTTTCAGTACATTGCTGCGCAGGTTACTGGGCATCATAGTGAACAAGTAGACAGATTTTTTTTAATAGTACTGTAGAGATCTACAGTATGAAACATGCTTTCTGCAGATGCATAACTATCAAACAATTTATTTTTCATAATATACAATATGTTTTCTGATTTCAGGAGTTGAGACATAAACCTTCTGCCCCTGTTGTAGGGAACTGCCCTCCCAGGCCACCTGGCTCATAGGTTCATATGTTTATTCTACGCTAACTACCACCAAAGTCTTTATAAGCCTAGCTATGCAACCTAACCCAGTTTTGTCCCAAAGTACCTTGAACTCCTATATGGAGGGTTATGTTAGTTGAGGATTAATTGACTTACCGTCAATCTCTTTCCATCAGAAACATGGGGGCAAGACTGGGGGCTGAATTTGTGATGTCACATCCAATGATCAAAGTTTTGTTTGAATAGGGTCAGGGATAAACTTTGCCTCACATGGATGGGGAGATAATTGCATAGTGTGTGGATCATTTGAGATACATATTGGTCTGTCCAGCATGTTCAATTTATGCCACAAGCAAAGTTCAGGTCCTAGGAACTAGTGTTTCTGGTGCTGTTTATTTTGCGGATGTGCAAGGGATCCATCAGAGCTGCATCTGAGAATGCCTTACTGCCAGGCAGAGATTGCCTCTCAGTAACATGTAGGAGACTGAGTACAGAGATAGGGCTTTAAGGAGATATATGTAGGACAGGGTATTCATACCCTGGATTCTCCTGAGGTCTGGTTAGGTACATGCCAAAGGGGACTTTGTACTCAATAATGTGTAGAATAAGGGCTGAGTAGACTGGTACTATAGCTTCCTTGGACTTCAATGCCATACCCTTGCTTATGAGTTGGGAGACATCAAGTGTTTTTATTACTGTCTTGGCTACATGTTGGTTAAAGGCCAGATTACTGTCTACATATGTTTCCAAATAGCTAACTAGTCGGTCAACTCTTAAGGGTATTTTATCAATGGAGTAATTACCCTGGGTGGATGATTTCCCAGAGGGCACTATAATGCATTTCTTTATATTGAGCTTTAATCTGTGGATTTGGCATCAGTCATTTGTTTGTGTTAGACTCTCTTGTAGAATGCAAGTGCTGTGGTTTGAACATATGATAGCTCCCACTTTACAGTTATTTGTGAACTTGGTGAGCCAGAGCCCTTTGACATTAGCCTTGACTTTTGAGAAATAGAAGCACTGGGAGTATTCTGCTGGTGACCAGTCTCCTGGTGGAGGTAGTCTTATTGATCCTGACCTCTTGGATCCTATCTGTGAGACAGACAGATATCCAGCAAGTTATGTAAGGATTTATGCCTGATTCTGAGTGTTTGTCAATAATAGCTACATGAAATATTGTATTGAATGCCTTGGCTAGGTCAAGGAAGGTGGTATGTACTGTTTTCCCCTCATCCATAGCCTTGATGACCCTCCCAAAAAAGTTTGCCAGGATGAGTAGGCAAGACCTGCCCTTAAAGGGACAGTCCCAGCGTTTATAATTAGGGTCCACACTAAAGATTACCAAAGTAATGCCCACTTGTTCATGTCACTCAAATTCCCATCCACAGTGTCAATTTGCCTATAAACATCCTGTATATTTTTTGTTCCAATCATGCTTTGGCTCCAAATCTCAACTGCGCCTTAGCTTTGTATTCCTCTCACGCTGCTATTGAATTAATGATTTGCTGCATCTTTCCTCACATCCTGTCTCCACATGTAATCATTTTTTTTCAGCTGGTCAGTAAGTGAAATTTCTCTAAATTGTTATCTTGGTTAACTGTCTTTTTTTAATAAATACTTTCTTACATATGTGCCGATATATTCAGCTGTAAACCGAGCAGGCAGTTACAGCAAATAACTGCTGAATGGTCCCGTTCTGCTGTTTGCATTTAGTTCAGTATTTTTTCATACTTCTCAACTGTACAGACTTTTGTAGAATGTCCATGAATTTTGTCTATTATTTCTGGTCTGTTTTTCACAAAACTGTGCTTTTCTGGCACATTAGTGGTGAATCTTTCAGGACTGAAGTTAGACGTTAATGACAGGCATTTGTTTTTAAAACTTCATGACCTTTAGTAAATTCATGCTAATGCAGAACCTGTAATTCTATCAACTGACTAGTTTGTAATAGTTGTTGCATCTTTCGGCTTTTCCCGGTTAGGGGTCGCCACAGCGGAACTCCGGTCCGCTAATGATTGGCAGCAGATTTTTACGTGCTGAGTTGCCAGCTCTGACGCACAACCTTCAATGAAGGTACACCCATTCACGCATGTCTCCACACAGAAGATGCTCTAGCTGAGAATCGAACGGGACAACGTCTTACTGTGAGGTGACAATGCTACCGCAGCACCACCACCGCAGTACTAGTTTGTAATAGTAAAATTTAAAAAAAGTCCCTATGTTTATATATGTCTTTATCCAGATTTCCTGCTTTAAAAAGTTAAAAGGTATGATTTCAGTGTCCTTGTCAGATGCTAAATCCAACCTCTCATGAGTGTTCCTTTTCTACTACTTTGTAAGGTTTTTATGTAAGAATTACAATTTGTCCCTAATTTTATTCTTTTGCCTCGCATCCCCCACCAGCCACCACTACTTTAACTGTGTTCAGACTTTTTACAATAAGAGCCTCCGAGCAGTTGTTGGTAAGCATGAGTAATTCTGTGACACCTGCCATATGACACATGCCTTCCACGCACAATCGTTACACTTCTAAATTCACCACATTGAGATATAACTTTTACAGGGGTTAGATGTTTCAATACAGTGCTTCTCAACTGCTCCTGCCATTAAAAGTTTGCTGTTTAGAACGATCGTTCATTGTGGACCGTTTCTATAGCAACTGAAAGGAATGATCGTTCTAAACGACAAAGTTTTACTGGCAGTAATTGATAAACACTTAATAGTGAAACGTTGGTCATGACTGACATGATACGTTACTTAATTTGTTCCATGGCCTTGCATATTAGACTTGTCTGATGGATCTGTAGCTCCCAGACTCGGTTGATGGTTCATCCTTATGAAAAGGGATGACCACTGAAGCACTGGCACATAACCTGTTTTGAGGCTGTAGCTGAAGGGTCTCAAGTGGTCCTGATAGGTCATTTGGGAGGCAACAGGGGATATTGTTGGGATCCACTGAAACAGTTGTTTTGGTCATAGCAAGCACTGCTTGCTCCCTGTTGATAGTGGGGGGTGATATATGCTAGAAGAGATTTCACAGGAGGTAGTGGGGGGAGTAGGGGGTGAAGTTAAAGCTAAATATATCAGCCATTAGATTCATTACATCACCCTGGTCAGTGAAGGTTGTGCCTTTTACGGCCAGTTCTGCACACTGCTGAATGTTACCTTTAAGGTTCCTGATATTTCTGAAGACACACCTGTGATTGTCCTTAGCCTGGGAGGCTATCCTTACCTCTTAATTGGTCTTGTTGGACTTTATTAGACCTTGAAAATTATCATTTAGTTGAATCAAAGAGCTCTAGTCCCTGTGATAGTTGCCCTTTCTGATTTTGGCCATGACTTTTTTCTTTTGTTATATACCCTGTTAAGGAAAGCATTCCACCAGTGGGGTTTGTTTCTGGTGTTTTGCCTCTTTTCTGGTAGGTACAGCAGCCTCAGTGCAGCCATTTATGTGTTTGTACAGGCTTTCTGTGAATAATTCTGCATACGTTGATGTGTTCTCAGGGTTTGGGGTAGCCATGAATTTTGACAAAATATCACTTAATAGGATGTAGTTTGCTTTAGAATAGTTCCTAACTGTTATGGGTTTAGTTGGATTTTCAGGGTTGATTTTTTTATTTCAAGGGAAACAGCCTTGTGGTCGAACTCACCAATAAGGACATGACTACAGGGGAGAGTGCAATGTTCTCCCATGTTGGTGAGTACTAGGACCAATATTAAGTTTCTGGTGTCATTCTAAGGGGATCCAGTATCTGCCTGGGATGACATGATCTACAGACCTCGATGCTTTGCCAGAGATGGCCTACATCTGTCACCCCTGGGATTCCAGGTACTGGTAAGTCTCTTGCCACCCTTATGGTGCCCTTTTTAGGCAGTGTTCCAAAGACCAAAATTCCAGTGCAACAGCTACAAACAAATACAATCTGAGGGTCATGCTGCTCAATGCTAAAAGTCTAAATCTCAAGATGCACTCACTTGATGCTCTCCTTAAAATAGAGAATGTCGACATCTGTACTGTAATGGAGACCTGGTTTAAAGAGGCAGAAAGCACCCCTGCGCTCCCAGGCTACAACTCAATCCATATCTTTCACCCCAGAATACAGCCAGAAGCTCTAAGGGCTGTGGTGTCTCCATATTCTTAAAGGATACACACACCTCTAGACTGGTAGCCCAGCATAATGCATCTGAGATACTTCAGGTACAACTAATACTGGGTAAGACAGCGATACAAGTCATAGCCCGCTACAGAACCCCAAACATGTCCCTAAACTCTCACTCCAAGTTCCTATGTACCCTGGAATCTATCAAGGTTCAACTGAATACTCTCATACTGGGTGACTTCAACTACCCTTCCATCAACTGGGAAAACTATTCAAGTACCAATATATAGGCCCAACACTTTCTGGAATTTATCAATTCCAATGCCCTGGACCAGCTCATTCTGACCCCCACTAGAGGAAGCAACATCCTTGACCTGGTTATCACCAACATGGGAGACCGTTGCTCTGCACCTATAGTCAATTCCTCCCTGGTTAAATCTGACCACAAACTGATCACCATGGAAATCTCCATCTCACCTACACCCCCTGCTAAGGTGACCACCCTGAAAAACTTCTCTAAAGCCGACTTTGGGCTCCTAAAAACAGAGGTGGCTAACTTCTTGGCACCCATACCAATGGAAAATAGCTGCATGACTACCGAATCATACACCAATGTACTGTACAAGCTACACAAATGCGTGGACCTTGCCATACCAAATAGAACTAAGATGCTCTCCTCCAAAAAAAGGAAGCCAGTCTGGTAGCCCCCAGCCATCAATAAACTCTACAACAGAAGAAAGAAACTGTTGCCGAAAAAAATTAAGTCACAAGACTGGAAAACCTCCCCTATCAGTCTCAACAGAAAGCTGAGATCCCTTATCAACTCCTCTAAAGCCAGCTATGAATGTAGAATTGCGGCTGACACCTAAAAGAACCACAAAGCCTTCTATAGCTATATCAAAAACCACAAAGGCAATGCCCTGAGTTATTGCACAATGGCACCTCCTACACTGAGCCAACATACTGGCCGACAGATTCCGTGCCAACTTTACCCACCCCCAAGGGCCCTATCACAATACCAGTAGAAAGCCTGGTACCCACCATTTTTGTAGCACAGGTAAAAGCTGCATTGTCCAAAGCCAAGAATACAACATCCATGGGACCTGATAATATCTCTGGCTGCGTCCTACATGAGCTACAAAACAAACTGGTACCACATCTGTCTGCCCTATTCAATCACAGCCTTACCTCAGGCTATGTCCCTAACGAATGACGCACTACTACAGTCATCCCTCTCCATAAAGGGGGAGCAACTATAAACTCTGGGAACTATTGCCCTATTAGCCTGACAAGTCTGGTATGCAAAGCTATGGAGTGCATCATCATGGACCTGCTTAACGAAGATATAGGGAATCTCCAAACCCTTGACCCCACACAGTTTGGCTTTGTCAAGGAGGGATCCTGCCTGTTGAACCTGGTTGACTTCTTTGAGGCAGTCATCAAGGTTGTGGATGAGGATAAGGTAGTGCATACAGCCTACCTCAACCTGGCCAAGGCCTTTGATACCATTCCCCACTTAGGTATCATTGATAAACTCACTAAACTAGGCATAAATCCTTACATCACTAGGTGGGTTGCAAATTGGCTCACAGACAGGACCCAGAGAGTGAAAGTTGTGGATTCCAAGTCAGACTGTTGACCAGTCATGAGTGGATTCCCACAGGGTTCGGTCCTGGGCCCTCTCCTCTTTGGCATCTACTTCTCAGAAGTCCAAGCCAACACAGAAGGACTTTGGCTGACCAGGTTGCTGAAGACTGCAAGCTAGGAGTCATTATCAACTCCCAAAGTGATGCAGACATCCTACATCCTAGAAAAGGGCATCTCTGAGACCAATAACTGGTGTCAGAACCATGGCCTGAAGCTTAATGCCAAAAAATGCATTATCATCCCCTTTGGAAAAAACTCAGTTCCCATGAATTACCATGTTGATGGAGCCCATTGAACAGTGAAGGGGCCATAAGACATCTGGGCACCCAGGTCAGCAGCTACCTCACCTTTGACCACCACATTGCTGGTGTGGTCAGAAAGTCCTTCTACGTGGCACATCTTATAACCAAAGGTTTCGCATCCAGGAAGAAAGAGGTAATCATCCCTCTCTATTCATATCTCATTAGACCAATCATCGAATATAATGCCCCATTTGGCATGTACCTGACCAGACACCTACAACAGCTGGAGAGGCCACAAAGGTACCTCACAAAAAGGATCCTAGGCCTTAAGCACATCCTACATGGACAGACTCAAGAAACTTCAGCTGTTCTCAGTCTCTTATCATCTACTTAGAGGTGATCTCTGCTTGACTTACAAAGCCATGTCGAACCCAGCCCTACTTGAAATGCTACACCTAAAGAAATTCCAATCCCGCCCATGCTACACGCTCCAGAGATCACAACCTCATTACCACAATTAACAGAACATGCTGGAGGGACAGGTTCATCTCCCAAAGACTGCCCATACTCTGAAATAAGCTTCCCATTCATGTCAAGCAGAGCACCTCACTGGCCCTCTTCAAGAAAAATCTTGACGAGTGGATAGGTAACACAAAGTTCACTCCAAGGATCATTCCAGTTGCCTTACTGGATAGGGGCACTGTGAACTAACATCTGGTGGCACGGTGCCTGGGTAATTTTTTGGGGCTAGGCTTGTAAAGGCTCCAGGGCCATTAGCCTAGTACACACCTAAGAACCTATGAAGATGTTTGATACTCTGGCTGCACACTATTTGGTCCAGGGAGTTTGTGTTGATAAAGTCCAGGAAAAGTTGTGCCTGTGAGTTAGAGGTAGTGTACATTTCCCAGTTTGCAGTTAAAGTCTCCCATGAATAAGGTATTTGGTTGGACGGTGAGTGCCTCTAGTAAGTCTAGGTAAGAGTTGTGAGCTTCGTGGGTCATAGAGGGTGACCTGCAGCTGGCCAGGACATAGTAAGGAATCTTGTCTATGGAGACTTGAACATGGATGAACTCCAGGGCATCACTCTGTTTAAGCAAGCTGGAGTTGTATTTGTTGCTAACACAGATTGAGACACTTCCACATTCAGCACCTGTCTGTGTTGCTACTGCTCTAAATGTGTGTAGCCTTGCCCTGCTGGAGTACTGTGATTTTAAACTAAGTCTTGGTAACAGCACAGAAGTCTACATTCTCCAGAGTGAGAAGAGCTTGTAAGGTGTGGAGTTTGTTTTGGCTCCTAACATTGAGCAGTAACACCTTGCAACCTGCCTGATCTCAGGCAGGAACTTTCAGCACCATTAGGCACTCTATTCAACCAAAGCCTGCGTACCAGCTTCATCCCAGATGAGTGGAGGGCAGCCACTGTCATCCCTTTGTACAAAGGTGGAGCATCCACCAATCTGGGAAATTATAGACCCATCTGCCTAACTAGCCTGATCTACAAGGCCATGGAATGGATTATCATGGACCACATTAACAAGGACATTGGCAACCACCAAACACTCGATCCCACACAGTTTGGTTTCATCAAGGGGCGGTCATGCCTGTTAAATATGGTCACATCTTTGAGACAGTCACAAAAGCCATGGATGAGGGGAAGACAGTGCACACCACCTACCTTTACCTGGGCAAAGCCATCAATACTATTCCCCACTCGGGTATAACAGATAAACTCTCTCAACTAGGCAATAATCCATATGATACCAGATGGGTAGCAAACTGGCTCACTGATAGAACCCACCTAGTCAAAATATGGGGAAGCTACCTCAAGCAGTAGACCCGTAACGAGTGGTCTTGGTACCTCTGTTGTTTGGGATACACTTTTCTGAGGTGCAGGCCAAAACCAGTGGGCTATGGCTGACCAAGTCTGCAGATCACTGCAAGCTGGGTGCTGTCACCAATTCACCTATTGATGTGGACAAACTCCAAGAGTGTCTCACCCAAACAAATGACTGGTGCCAGAAACATGGACTGAAACTGAATGCCAAAAAAATGCATCATCATTCCCTTTGGAGAGAGTGATGTCCCCACAAATTATCATATTAATAACAAGGTCCTATGCATGTAATCAGTCGTGAGGGACTTCAGCACCCAGGTTGATAGCAAACTGACTTTTGACCACCATATTGCCTCAGTTGTACAGAAAGCTTTCTACATGGCCCACCTCATTAGTAAGGGTATCTCATCCAGGGACAAGGAGATCATAATATCCCTGTATTCTTCCCTTATAAGACCCATTATTGAGTACAATGCCCCTTTCGGCATGTACCTCACAAAGAACATGCAGCAGTTGGAGAGACCACAAAGGTTCCTCATCAGGAGAATCCAGGGCCTCAAACATCTGCCATACACAGGCTAAAAGCCCTGTCCCTCTACTCAGTCTCATACAGACTCCTCAAAGGTGACCTCCTCTGTCTGTCATACAAAGCAATCTCAGACCCTGTCTTCATGGGGCTGCTGCAAATGGGCAAGTCAAGCTCCACTCGAGTAACCCACATGTGTGACCTCAACCTGGTCTGTGACATCAGTAAGACTTGTTGGTGGGACACATTTGTCTCCCTGATACTCCCCCTTCTGTGGAACAGACCCACTCTCCATGTCAAGCAGAGTACATCATTAACCCTTTTTAAGCACAACCTGGATAACTGAATGGGAAACAGAAAATACAACCTAAGGATTCCACCTGTTTCCCTACTGGACAGGGGCATTGGGTGCTGACTGGTCAGAACATGGAATAAATTCTTGGCCAGGCTTGTAAGGGCCACAGGGCTAATAGTCTAAGAACTTCCTATGATTCTTAAGATTGCTTTGAGGGTTTTTTGCTATATTGATAGGTTTGTCATTTTAATATTACCTAAATAAGGTTGTAAGGGTTAGATAAAGTTTTACCCGATATTCTAAATCCCAGTGGAGAGAGGTGCAGACCATTCATAGCAAATCAATCATGTCTGTTAACCATGTCCTCTCATGCTGTAGATATTGGATCCCCCTGGAGTGTCACCAGAAACTAAGCCTATTATTAAAATCAATCATTTTCTGTTCATACTGTGGCATCATCCTTGGTGAAGGTAGACATTATTTCTAAATTTGCTATTCTTGCAGTTCTTAGATTTGGGTTACAAGCTCTGCTAAGATCTTGATAGCTGGTTTCACATTTTCCACAAAAGGAGATACCACTCCAAGTAGCAACCACTAGTTGGCTGCCTGAGCTGCCAGTCATATGCCTGCAGGGCATGGCTACTGATGAGATAGCTGTGGAAAGAGAAAACTAATCTTAGCTGGCTTATAGCTCATAGCACTGAAAATGAGAAGACAAAACAAGTGAATTCCAAAGACAAAATCCAGAAGAAAAAAAATGCTGGCTATATCTCAAAATTGTGTTTGTAGAAGTATACCTGGTATGGAGCTCTGAGATACAGCAGGTCTCATAAGAACACACAAAAATACTAGGCAAGCAATCACAGTAGCAGTGACATCCTTGGCAATGATCCATATAGCCCCCTTGCAGTTTGACACTGATGACCAAAAAATAGTCCTTTCAAAACCAATAAAATCTCCTCAGGGTTGAAGAAAACCACTTAGTTGAAAACAAAAAAAATAAATAAATAAAAATTAAAAAATAAATAAACAAAAAATAAAAAGGGTCTATAGTCTAAGCAAAGAGCTATTGTGTACATGCATATAAATAACTCTTTACTACAACAAATACCTTTGGCAAAATATACCAAAAGCTATAATAGCACATTGCTAAACATTGGCTGTGTTTTATACTTAAAAAAAAAAAAGGTCGTCAACCTAAATAAAAAGCTATTATGCAGCCACATAAATTGTAGAAAACACCTTTATTAAGCAGAGTGTGAACTGTAGCAAAGAACTACTTAATGATTACTGACACTATTTGTGGGGACCCGTTGGCACCTCTTCTACAGTATTGATTGCACCTATGCCTACATTTTTAAAATACCAGTGATATAGCCAGGAAAGCTACACACTAAGGACCTATAGAAAAGAGGAAAATAGAAACTAAAGATTTAAAGGAAACAATTGAAAGCTTTGAAAGTAAAACATCTTAGGCTACCTGGGAAAATAATCAGTAGTTACGAAATTTAAGTAGCAAAACAGAGGAGTTGTATTTGAAATATAAATTTTTGAAGGAGGGTGAAAGGAACTTTTTTTTTTTTTTTTTAAATCTCTTCACTAGCAAGGAAGGTTGGCTACCTGAATCTGGCAGAAGACAGCTCAACATATCTGTAATGCATTGTTCCAGGTTGGGCTATAGAATATCTGTAATGCATTGCTCCAGGTTGGGCTATAGAATAAGCTATCTGGAAAACCGTACCAAACAATTTGATCAGTATTTTTCAACTTTGTACACAGCTAAAATAGACTGGAATGATGAAATTGTTAAGATACGTAATTATTTTGAGTTGTTGCACAGTTCCAAACTGTCAGTGACAATCTAAGAGGTACAGGCAATGGTTAAAAGGCAGGCTTTGGGGAGAGCCCTGCATTACCACTGGACGTCTGGAGAAAAGTTGATGAGGGGATGATATTGCTTCTGGTGAAACTCATCAAATAAATTCTGAGAAATGGGCAGAAGATGGACCCTTGAAAGAAGACAGTAACTGTAGTGATATCAAAGTACAGAAAGGATGCAGAGCCGTCATCCCCCTTCGAAAACACTTCAGTATTAAACCATGATTATAAAATATTCATATCTCTTTCTGTGACATGTTTAATAAAATATGTACTATAATTAAATGGGGAAGACCAATGTGGGTTAGTTGGAGGGCACACACATTTGATAATTAGTTTAGATGCCAAAATGGCGTTTAGTATAGAACTGTCAAAACCTATAAATACAAATTCATATTCCTGAATATAACAGATCAAAGAAAAATGTTATACAGATGAAGAAACTTTGGGATGCCTGGAAAATAAAGTGATAGAAGTGCAAAAATGTTGTTGTTTGTCTTTCGGCTTTTTCCCGGTAAGGGGTCGCCACAGCAGAACTCAAGTCCCCTAATGATTGGTAGTAGATTTTTACGAAATGCCAAGGTTCCAGCTCGATGCCCAACTTTCAACGAAGGCATGCCCATTTACGCACGCATGTCTTTCAAACACTACCCAATTGCGGGGAGGAGATGCAGACTCCACACAGAAGGCACTCTCAAGCCAAGCCGAGAATCAAAGAGGAGAACCTCTTGCTGTGAGGTAACAATGCTACCGCTGTACCACCATGGCATAGAAGTGCAAAAATATACAGAACAAAACCCACAGACTTCTGAAAGGTATAGAAAAGAAACATGGAACTTGGAAAGAAAAAGAGATTTGATGTGGTGCAATATTTATGCAAAGCAGAAAAACAAACTAATCAATACAAAAAAGCAACTTCAAAAATATTTGAAGGCAAATACAGATGAAGACACCTGGTTATGGAAAATTTCACAATACAAACAATAAGATTGCAAAAGGGAAATGCAGAAAAGAAGATTAGTGAGATAGAAGTTAAATAGAAACTAAAGTGATGAACTATCTGTGAAGTGAAGATTTAACATAGGCATTGTCACAACATGATGGAGCAATTGGCCATCAGATGAAGGCACAGCAGGGGGAGTGGGATGCATATGAGGAAGATATACTGCATGTGATGTCTTGGGGCCTGCTGTGACAGATTCACATGAAAGTTCATTTAAATTGCACAGCAAGGGAAGGACAGGAGACAGTGACAAACATGACACAGGTAATGTTCCAGCATAATGGGTCCACAAATGGAAGAGCATCAGATGAAGCAGGATGCATCTGAAGAGGATGCCACAGGACAATGCTCTGAAACCTTCTTTGGAAGACTCATGAGAAACAGAGAGCAAAGAAGATGCTCTCAGTCCAAAAGAAAATGATCTGCTTTATTTAATGGAGATGTATAGGCACATTACATAAAGTAAATAAGACACAAAATGTTAGAAGACTGGTAAAACAGAGGAACGCAGTAATCAGGGCAGACCAATACATGTAATCCCATATGAATTACAGGACTAGGGAATTCTGGGCACATTGCAGGTGCTGAAAAGAGTACTCTTGGCTAACATCAAACACTGAACCAGTACTAATTTCATGAACTCTAACTGTACCTTGATTTAGGAATGTGTCCATTCCCATCATGGTATTAGAAACTCAAAATACTTAGAGAAATTAAACCAATAGAATGACCTTATCTTACATATATGTGACTAAAATTTGGGATTCTACTTACATCTGTACAGGTTCTCTTTCAGACAAAGGTTAAAAGGGGGTCTATATTAAAAGCCCGAAAGGACTAAACATCGAGTGTATGTACATCGACACATAAAGGTCGATTTACATACACAGCAAAACACCGAAAGAGCGAAATCTGAAACGCCGAACAAGTTCAGTCATCAGAATGCGCCACATAGGTAAGTAAAAAATAATACTAAATAATTAATTTAACACGCTTTTGAGGGGGGCAAGCTCCCTGCACCCCCAATGTGGGGGGCTTTGCCCCCACACCCACCTACCTAAATATACCAACTCCGAGACCGCTCATGATATATTTCCTTATCCCCACCATAGCGCTGCGGACCAGGAAACATTTTCGGCATTTCAAATTTCACTCTTTCAGTGTTTCGCTGTGTATGTAGATCGACCTTTATGTGTCGATGTACATACACTCAATGTTTAGTCTTTTGGGTTTTTAATATAGACCCATTAAAAGGTGGGGGGTTAAGACATATTTTGGAAACCTCTCCATTGACTATAGGAAGGAGACATGAGTACCTTCTTCCACCCTGTTTGCTCTATATTTGGAATCCATTTTGGCAGTAATAAGAAACTAATTTAGGAGCTATAAGGAAACCGAGATTAAAATCTGCCTATATACAGACAATTTACTTACTTACTTGGCTAGGACAGAACAAGATACTGTTTGAACAGATTCAAGTATTTGGCAGATCAATAAGCACAAAATGATGGTGATTGACATAAACTATGTTCCACCTGTAGGCTTTAAAAGGGAAGAAATGTATCTGTGGGAAGGCCAATGTATTACATAATTAGAAGTCTGGTTTGAGCATTCCTTGCTGGCTTTGACAAATAAAACTGATGATAACATGTAGAAATTATTAATGTGAGAAGATGGAAAATGGTAATGTTGAGTTAGCTCAGTGAATAAAGACATTACATTTGTATGGCCTTTCTGTGCTTATATTTTCAGTCCTTGCCAGCAGAAGTACCCCACTTCTCTTTGAAAGCATGAAAATATTAAAAAATACTTTATATGAAATGGAACTAAATCTAGAGTACCCTGGGATAGATTAGTGATGTCAAAAGAGTGGGGGATTTTTAAGAGCATGATCCAAATATATCTTACAAAATAGTCTAATTCACAATGTTTAATAATTAAAATAATTAATAATTTAATAAATATCGCTATTCAAGCATTGGAGTGCAGGACTATATAGAACTTGATTGTGCATCCACTTGCTGTGGACCAGCTGAAGGCTGCAAGGATAGCATTTTGTCTCTTCCTAAAATGTAGTTATAAAACTTCTTATCTTCTGAAACAACCAACATCTTATTTAAAATCAGTGATGAAGCAAGATAGAATACCAAGATGGAAAAAAAAATATTACTAACTGGATATACTGAGGGTGTTTCAGGTGAAGCTGTTTGAAAACTAGAGGACAAAAAAGCTGCTACAGTATATTGGGAAAACTGAAGCAGGGAGGAGCATGGAAAGATTGAAATACTGCAAAATGAGGTGGGAATTTGACAAAATTCTGGAGATCTGTGTATCCGGGTCTCATTCCAATGTAAAAATTATTAAATATTAAATCTGAACCAAAACACGCAGCCAGGATTTCAAAAGCTAGTATTTCAGGTGAGCACTTTAGTTATGAGGGCTTGGTCAGCAAAGGATTGAGGGATTTAAGAATGGAAGCCTTAACATTAGGAGACTGTTGGGCTATTATTTTAGGAAGGGCAATGTCAGATAGTCTGGTAATCATATCTTTAAATCTATATGTCCATGCAAGTAATAGAAATTTAAAACATTCACCTGGGAATGTCTACATAGATATACTATGTCAACAATATGATATATTTACCCTCACATTACAGTTGGAGAAGACAAGTAATCAGGGAGGTACATGCATATATTCTGAAGCTGTCGGACTGTTACTGAGTTTAAGGAGAAATTCAGTCTGTTTTGTATGAACTCTTAGTTTTAGCCAAATGAGATAACTATGATGCTTGTCTTGTTAAGTTTACATGACAAATATAATCTGGCTCATAATGCTGAAGGTCTTCTAGCATCATTAATAACATTATCTAGAAAAGCTATTACCAGAAATTGGAGGAGCAAGTTTCTATGGATAAAATGAAAGATTGCAAACAGAAAGGAGAGAGGAAAACTGGTAAATCAGTGCAGAAATATGAGGGGAAACTGCTACTTTGGTTTAATTACTTGGATATAGCACAGCAACCTGATGTGCTTCTGACTGGGTGGAAAGTTGTACTGATGTATATTGGGCTGGGGTTCAATATTGCTAGAGGAATGCTAGATGCTAGATCAGTCGTGAAAACATTTGATAATCTCATGGAATGTTGTGGATTTTTTACAGAGAAATTTCTTTAAATTCTAACATGATGGTTGAGTTTGTTTTTGATTGTTAATCTGTTTTTGGTCATTATTATTGTTATAATATAAGACCATTAATAAAGGTAATTTTTATGAAATATCTACCTATATCTATGCCAATATATTTATATGTATACACATACCTATATTCTCGGTGGTCTAATGGTTAGGATTTGGGGATCTGTCATGGCCTGGTTCAGTTCCTGGTCAAGGAATTTCTATTAATTCTGTCTGGCAGTTGGCACTGAGGGTTAAGGCTATGAGACGTAGTTCCAATGTACAGGCTTTGATGTTCTTAACTTCAATCTGCCTACTTTGTGACCTTGAACAAGTCACTTAAGCATAGAGTGCTTGGGGGCAAGTGGAAATTAATGGTACCCTGGTCTACAAACCCAGTAACTGCCTATGAACCTTACTACCTATATCTGTATCTATATTTAGTGTCTATATTAGATAATCAAACTTTCAAAAGTTCGACTGTCATATGGTCAACACCATATGATTAAACTTTTAAAAGTTTGAAAATCTAATAAAAAAATAAACTATACAAATAACCTACCTGAACATTTTAAGCAGGGGGGGCAAGCCCCCCTTGCACCCCCAACACCCCCCGCTCTTTAAATATACCAACTCCAAGATCGCACTACAGTGCAGAAAAGGGAAATCTTCCCATTCTGCGCTGTACGGAGATCCCTGTTAAAATGTTCAAACTTTCAAAAATTTGATCATATGGTGTCGACGATATGACAGTCGAACTTTTGAAAGTTTGATCATCTAATATAGACCCTATATTTATATAGGTATATGCTTCCTAACAACAAATAAGCTCTTCTACATTCTCGGAGAGAAATATATTCCCCTTTCCCCACACTCCATCACTACTTATTTATTATAATTCTCAGGAGGTACACCCATCGACACCTTCTGGGACTATGGCTTGTATTTTTCCAAGGCTGTATGACCTCAGAACACATTTCATCACTTTAGGCTTTACTTTTTCCCTCTTTAGCATTATCTTGATTGGCCCAATGACTCTTTCTTCAGTAACCACTCCTTTGACAAACTATCTATTTCTCAGACTGAGTGATATATTATGCCATTGTTATATTTCGTTTTGTGACCTATTTTTCTTTTGAGTCTATCAGGCTTGTAACATGTCTTCATTTTGAGGCAGTAAACCAGACAGTTTTCTTTGGGGGTGACTTCTACTAAAACTACTTGCTGTTCATTTGAGATATTAGTTACTGTGGTATACGTGAATCAGAGTGCCCAACAGAAATTTGATTTAAACTTGATCTTCTCTTCTTATGAGGCTAGAATGCATGTTTTACTTTCTGAAATATATTTGAACCGGATAAACAGAAAAAAAGCTGGGAGCTAGAGTGTCTGAAGCAGTGGTTTAAATGATTCTTTATGCTGGTTATTTAATTATTTTAATTATCTTAGTATTTTACAAAATGATCAATATTGCTGCTAATATCACTTCAAATATTCACATCCAACATTCTAATTCATTTAAGACAATGATCTGAGAATAACATTGCTGCTGTTATACAATCTAATTTTGGTAAAACTGCAGAAATATTTCTAAAGATGAATTCTGCTTTACTGCTTATTTTAAATGAGTACTGTGTAAGGCAAAGGGGTAATGCAGTCTCCTCACCAGTGGTTTCCAAGAGGAGTAAGTTGCTATAGATGGAATATTCAGTAGCAAGTAAGATAATGAACATGTATCTGTTGACCAGGTCAGTCCCACTATGCTAGTGGCTTCCTTTTAGGGAAGACACAAGGTGGTATTTCTAGGGATAGGGGAAATTTAACTAGGGCATCGGGTAACTTCAGTAAATGCAGTGGGATCTTTTACAACTATTTAAGCTATCACCAACTCAAGCAGATCAGATCTCAGTTTAACATCTCACCCCAAGGATGAGTGAATGGTTACTAAACTATGACAATGCTGGAAGACAAGTTTGTAGGTGATAAAGGTAAAAAAAATAGTTAATGATGTCTATTGTATGGCTACATGCTTAGAAATGTGCCTATTATACAATTTATTTGTTTTGGATATGTTTATGGTACCATGTGTAGGGGAAATGCAGTGCTTAAAAGGCAGGTCAACATGAAACTGCTTACTAATCCTAGAAACCTTCCTGATGCCTATCTTGTTTGGAAGCAAACAGTTTGCTTATGGAGTTATGGTCTAAAGGTTAAGATTAAGAAGTGTGAGACTTTTCGTGTTTATTTGGCTTCTACTACCTCAAGGGGTCAGGATGGAACCTTTCTGTTCAATAAAAAAGTCATAGTCAGCACTCTTCTTTTGGATGTCAGTCCTACCAAAAGTCATTTGGATACAGTTACCCTGCAACATGTAGTGGTGGGATTCATAAGAACAGAAGCCCTCTGTCTCTACACTGCACTCCCTTCTCCTCCTCAGATTGCAATAGGTCTAATAAATGACTTCTTGGGTTTAACTGATTCCCTGTAATAGGGGTACCTTACAACACTTTTCTTTCTTCCCACTATAAAACAGGCAGACATGGTTGTGAAAGAATTTCCACATTTGCTAGCAACTGGAAAGGTATTTCTTTATATTTTCAGCTGAAATGGAGCCACAAGTTTGTTTTCATCCAGACCTCTTTCTAATTCTGTCTCAGTGTTGTCAAGGTTGCTCTTTGCAATACCAGTCTCTTTCTAGAGTAAATGCTAAAGAAAAGGCCATTGAGAAGTCTCACCCCAAATTTTCTTCCCATTTTGTAAAACACTTGTCCTGATGAGTCATAGTGCCAGCAAACTGAGTAGGGTACACCAGACTACACTAGTCCCAGCACTATTGCCCAACACATCCTGTGGGATTTCCAAACATCTACGTGCAAGCCAAGAGATATATTATTGCAATGTGTCCTGGGTCTGCCTCAGGGTCTCTTCCCAGCAGGTCATTCCTGTTACACCTCTCATAGGAGGGAGCATTCTCACAAGGTGCCAAAATCACCTCAAATGGCCCTTCTCAATAAGAGGGAGCAGTGGCAACACTTAGATCTCCCTGGATTGATATGATCCTCACTCTGTCATGAAAAATGAGCCTAGTTACTCTGCAAAGAAACTTAATTTCTACCACTTGCATCCCTGATCGAATTCTTTCACTCACTACCCAAAGCTCATTATCATAGATGAAGAAGAGGTCATAAGAGTGGCTGATAAACTGAAAACTGTCACATTTTGGTACAACACATGAAGTACTGCTGCCACTGAAGCCATACAGTGGTCAAAATCTTGTTCCTTTCTAGCTTTGCTCATGAATAAAACCACAAGATACTTCAATTTGTCCTGGAGTAGTAGTTCCTCCTCACCGGTACGCAAAACTCCACTGTTTTGCAGGAGGGAACCATGACACCTGATTCAAAGATGCGGATTTTCATCCTAACCACTTTACACACAGCAGCAAATTGCTCCAGTTCTCACCAGAGATCACAGTTACTAGAGGCTAAGACAATCATCTGCAAACAGCAAAGATGCAACCCTCAAATCCCCATACTGGATGCTCCAAACATTGCCTCTGCCCTGATATCCTGTCCATGAAAAGCACAAACATGAAGACAGAAAAGATACACCTTTATGGAGTTCTATGTCTATCTTGTTTGTGAATGACTTAATGCAAAGTATACATACACAACTCTCATTCTTCAAAAGGAGTAAATGGTATGCAGCAGCAGCAGACCTGGGACCAAATACTATTGTAGCACTTCACATGGGACATTTTAGGGTACACATTAACATGCTTTCTCTGGATCTATAACAGACATAGAAAATACCCTTCTGAAATTTATGCAAGAAGAAAGAGCTGATCCAGTTTCACAGCCAGGATAAAATCTGCAATGTTCCTCCTGAATAAAATGCTTAAATACTGCATAAGGTCTTCTTTTCAGTATGTGGGATATGCCTTCCTAGGGAGGCTGAACAATGCGATACCTCTATAACTGAAACATACTGTCATGTGCTACATTTTGAAAATGAAGGCCATTACTTCAGATTGCCAGTCCGACGAAGCAACACTAAAAAGACATCTTAGCCATAAGACCTAAACAAGGACCACATCCACCAGAATCTCTGGTCTTACTTCACATGTGCTGCAATAATACCACTGAAGAAATATGTAATTGCTGAAATGACCTCGCCTACTAAAATAGATCCATCGTATGCTTCTGAAAATGCCTTCATTCGTGAAGGTATGCCCACTAGATTCAGGAGTTCCTCAAAGAACTCCTTCCACCTCTGATTAATGTCCCCAGTCACGCACATAATTTTTCAATCTTGTTGAAACCAGCCTGATGAATATCTTAGAATATCTTATCTTCATCGCCTGCATTCAACAATTTACTGGAACCTCACTGAGGTCATCAAAAAATCATTCTTAGTGGCCTTGCCAAATTTCTTCCACACCGGGGCCTTCACTTTGGTCATAACTGTAGCTTCTGTTGCTTTACTGGCTTGTTAGTACTTATTAGTCAAATCCTGACACTGGACTATTAACATTACAGGGAAGATCTCTTTCTTTAAACTGACAGATTTTCTCATATCTATTTTTCACCAGCGAGTCCTGGGTTTATCACTATGACGAGCACCAACTAATGTTTGGTCACAGCTCCTTGCTAATGCCTCAACAACAGAGATCTTGAACAGAGTCCATTCAAATGCCACATCCCTGCCCCCTGAAGATATGTAGTAAAGCTGTACTGGAAGCAGAAGTCAAACTCATTATGAAAAAAAGTATCATCTAGGGATTCCTATAATATACTCACTATATATTTGGGTATCCCAAGTCCAGCTACTGCTATTTGACCCAGCTCATCACTAAATAGTGATGTGACTGTTCTTGAGCTGAGTGTCCAAAATATATTGCTGTAGCAAATCCAAACACAGTTCAACAGTCAGGTTCTAATTAGATAAGCCATTCCTCTAAATCACATTCCTCCAGGTATCTCCATTAAAATACACACAGAATCCTTTCAAATTTATTTGCATTTGTTGACTGGGATGTTCATTTCAGCAGAGGCCCACAAAGAGAGCCTCTAAAAAAATCATAAAGATAAAGTCAATAATGTTTGAAAAAACAAAGTATTTAAAGAATGTAGAGGGCAATTCCAATGAAGAGATAGGCAAATTAATTCAACGTATTTATGAAGACAATGGCTAAGAAAGAAGCACAGATAAACAATCAGTAACAAATACCCCAGAAGTGATCAACAAATATTAAATACTTAGCAAAAATAAACAGATCAGCCCATACAAGCACATAATCATTGTGACAAGAGAAAAATATATATACAATTCAAAAACCTAAACTTGCTTATAGTGAGAAATAAAATAACAGAAACTATATCAGTGTGCACAAATAGAAAATAGCATGTCAAATCCAGTGATGTCATTGGCTAGAATTCCAAACATGTGCTTCTCACACTGAAGAAAGGAATTCACTAAATATCAAATCTGTATGCCACCAGCCTAAGGAAAAAACAAAAAAAAAGAATTCAGATGTTCAGGATGGTAATGAAAAATTAATTATCAAGGTGCTGCTTACTATGATGGATCCAAAGTTTTCTTAAGACACTAAGGTCTTGCTGGCTGGATTCTGCTGAAATCAAAGTCTAGTTATCACAGTCTGCTGCCCACAGAAACTTGCAGAATATACATTGATGCAGCACCTGTCACTTATATACTGATGCAGTAATTAATATTTTTTAATATAACAAACCACACGTACTACTGTTGCAGCTTTAGTTACACTGTACCACTTTTTACTTCTCGTTCAGCATAAATGATACCTTTCCTGTACAAATACTTCTCCTAACAATTTCATTTGCTATAGTCTCTTTATAGTGGTTTACATCCTGTTTTTCTCCTTGGTATTCTATTTTGGTCTTTGTATGAAAATATCTGTTTGCTGGTGTTTGCAGAAAAATATGTTTTCATCCTGTAGAGAAATAATGCTGGTAGTGTCTTTATCTATTCAAACTTCCTTGCTTAACAGTGTCATATGATAGAAACATGTACAGATTGTTTACCTGTTGTCCATTCTTTAAGGGACCAGGTTAGCTTTCTTACTGACAATGTGAAATGCATACATCCTGTTTTTTACATTTTTGCTAAGTCTGTAAGAGGCCAGAGTTCTTGGAGACAGCATGAAATGCATACTGATTCTGTAGGAAAATAGGTCCATTAAGCAAATTCCTTATTTTTCAAGCCACAGTCATTTAGTATGGATGCTATTCACATATTGTGAAACTCAGTTTCTACATTTAAGCAAGCTTTATTTTATACCTTATTTATGTTGCATATTTGTGCTTTCAACCTTTTATTCACTGTTAAATACACTCTAACAATTCCCTCTTTTTATTTCAAAACTTACTCAAAACACTTTATACTGATATGCATTTTTGATCAGATTATATAGAAAACACATTAAGAAACAAAACCTTTAGTCTTCTTTTGATACAAGTCAAAATGCAATTTTACATAGTTAATACAATGATATCAAGTATTACTACCAAAACTGAATGTATTTAACAACATTTTCCTTTGCAGACCATTCTGTGAAAATATTTTATCAGTTATGAGCTGTGTCTGCTTTAGTTTTATTTTTTAACTTGGTTAATTTATTGTTTTGCAATCACAGAATTTTATTTATAACTTAGAACTCTTTTATTAACTCTTTGCAACTGTTGAATTAACTATTTACTTTTATTAATCATTTTATACCAAAAGATTAGAGATAGACTAATATCTATAAGAGACAAAACTATGTGCTACTGCAAGCATTTATACACTGGTGAAAATATATAGTTTCAATGTCGTTTAACCATAACATTGTGCTCATATCTCTGAACTTCCCATTAACACCTTGACTGATGATGAACATATTAAACACTTTGCTAATACTGAACTGGGCTTAGATAATAAATATTTGAATGTAATTATTTCAGTATATTTAATACCTGAGAATTTAAAAATAACATGATTTATACACTAAAGAATGCTATGTACATATAAGTCCATTAGCTGTATGAGTACAATATTTTAATATAATTTTCCTCTAACTGGGGTAACCAATACTAGTATAGATAAAATGGTGGTCCAAAACACAGTGATAAAACTACAATAAGTAATAAAATTAAAACTTGACAAATTACTTTTGAACTTGTTACTTTGCAATGTGTCCTATACAGTATATATCTACACAGACCATTTGCTACTCACGCATTTCAATCTAGTAGGTACCCTGTACCCATTTTTTTAAACATGGTTCTCCACACATATTCATTGCTAGACATGAATTTAATATGTACTGAATTATTTTGTGTTTATACATACAAAGAATGTAAAGTACATTTAGTCTAATCTTACAGATTTAGTAACATTATCATCAAGCAAAATCTTGGAAAATTCTTATTTCTCTTTAGAAGTATCTAGTGGAATTGCCACCAGAGGCAACTACATACCCAGCAATTAGAAACATTCATGCTTTTTGCATACCAACATTGTCTTGCCAAAAACATATTAAAAAATACAATAATAATTAGCATAATAGCTATTAACAACTTGTAAAATATCTTATCCTGTCAGGTTTAATCTGTTTACCAGTATTTCTAATGCACTAACACCTGTTTTACCGTCCCCCCTGAAAGAGTATTGTCAAGAACGAATGAGATATTATTTCTTCCTGTAGCTTTATTTTAGACCCTTTTGCAATACTGCTCATACAGTCAGTGTAAAACTGAGAAAGTACCCCTCCCCTTGTAGTACTGCAGTATTGTTTATTTTTTTTATGCTGTGAGAATAGAATGTATGCCAGCCCAACACTTTGGTTATACGTTTGCTTTATTATGTTACTAACAAACTATGGACCTTTGCTTGATTTGATAATTTTTTTATAAAGTTTTTGCTGTTTACCCCCCCCCCCCTGCATAATTGATTTGAACTGTATGCATATTATGGCCCATTTGCTGGCATTAATTAATGTAACAGGTTTTTTTACTTTTAACATTTACTTGCAAACAGATCATCAGTGACATATATGCACAATTGTGATGTTTTATTACAATTACCAAATAATGTTGCATGTGAACATTTAACAATTATGTTTTAATAGCAATAATGTTTTAGAAAAACTCAAGCCACTTGTCTGGCAATCAGTCTTGTTTTTTATTTTTATCTTATCTTTTCAACATTTCCTGTAACTATTCATCCAGTCTAAGAAGGCCTGAGCTCACATTTCAGACTCTGTAGAACATAGTTAACCCATTTAGCATTTTTTCTTTAATCATCTTTTAATACACTTGCAATTTGATAGTAAAATGCAGTTATAAAACACTTAGAATTATAATAAGTATTTGTGATTTGCATAACTATTATTTTACAATTAGCTTGCATATTTTTGTAACTTGGATTTCAGTATTTTTTTTTATTTATTTAACTGCTCTGTCATTCATTTTACAAAGACTGCTTGACTAATACTATCTGTGGTTTTATTTTTTTTTTAAATTCAGACCTTTAACTGTTTGGTGTGGTGTTACTATACAATTATAAAAAAAATTCTAAAAAAAATAGATAGCTTAACTAGCACATGTTTATATTTACATTTGCTATTGTCTGCCTTTTCTCTTGTGCATTTTAACAGATGTACTTTATATGAAAAGAAAATACATGCATGCCAATCTTGTGACTTCAGATATTTACTGTTAACTATTTTAATTTACTTTTATGCACAAGAACTGTTTTTTTTTTACCTTTTGACTATGCTATGAGAATGGTAGTCAATACGCTCTACTTTACTGTAGTACTAATAAATATCTTGCTTTAATTGAATGAAAGTCATACATCAGATTCTATCACGTATGCTCAACCATTTTCAAAACATAAACATATTATAAAATATAAATCTTTTCTACAGCTCAGCTGTAGTTTCCTGCACTTTTGCAATGTTTTCTTAAGCTCAGCTGTTATATGGAGGAAGTCCGTCTCTGTCAGTTCAGCTAATTTATTTTCTTTATCCTGTAACTGCTGTTTGAGAGTTTTATGTCATGTTGCATGGCCTCTCTTCCATTTTACAGTAACCTGTTCTGCTGAATCTAAAACTCCTATGCAGTTTTGAAAAAATGTTTGTATAACTTGTCTAAACTTCCTGAACTCATTATGTCTGTGTCTCAGAAGTTTATTACATTCTTTTGTAACAATATATACTGGAGGTTCTGTCAGTAAGTGATTTGACTGCTGTTGTAACTCTGAAATAAACATTTTACATGTGGTGACAAGACACAAGTGTTCAACATCTGAATATAATGTAAATATATTAACTTTGTCTAACATTTGAATAATGTCATGCAATACTTTTTTATGACACTGTACACAGAAAGCAGTTTTATATGATTTACACAATAAACATTTGTTATACCCCACATGGTTTTCTTTGAGATACCAGTCAAATATTGTAATACATTTGCATAATGCATTACTATCAACTTGCCCTATAAGGTTTTACATTCACTAATGTGCTGTGTATACCAACATTGCAATTTACTACATATTTAATTGGTTGTTCTGCTACATTAAGAGTAAATCTTGGCTTACACTTGCTTGAATTCTGTCTAATAGCATCCATACTAAAAATGTGACACAGGAAAAAGGTCTTACCAGTTAGCAAGAAAACAGGTGATCAGGCTGTTGTTGCAGATGGCTGTAAAATTTTCTGCATCACTTGAGAAGCTGGTGAAACACAGCAGGCAGCAAGATGCTGTGAAAAGTTGGTGTTCACCTTTCTTGGAGAATTTATGGCACTGTGACTTTCCTGTACTGCAGGCTCAATCTGAATTCAGACATCTGAGAAACTTTACTACTACAAGCTGCATAAACTGGAGTATTTCTGTTTACGATTTACACATATGTACAAATGTTAGTTACTGCAACTTCACTGAAGTGACCCTCTGCAGGCATCACTCCTCTGTGTTCGAATTCAGGTAGGCTCACCATTGAAAAATTAATTATCAATGTGCTGCTTACTGTGATGGATCCAAAGTCTTCTTAAGACACCAAGGTCTTGCTGGCTGGAGTCTGCTGAAATCAAAGTCTGGTTATCACAGTCTGCTGCCCACAGAAACTTGCAGAATATGCACTGATGCAGCACCTGTTACTTATATACTGTGCAGTAATTAATACTTTTTTTATATAACAAACCACATGTACTACTGTTGCAGCTTTAGTTACACTGTACCACTTTTTACTTTTCGTTCAGCATAAATGATATCTTTCCTGTACAAAATACTTCTCCTAACAATTTCATTTGCTATAGTCTCTTTATAGTGGTTTCACATCTTGTTTTTCTCCTTGGTATTCTATTTTGGTCTTTGTATGAAAACATCTGTTTGCAGAAAAATATGTTTTCATCCTGTAGAGAAATAATGCTGGTATTGTCTTTATCCATTCAAACTTCCTTGCTTAACAGTGTCATATGATAGAAACATGTACAGATTGTTTTCCTGTTGTCCATTCTTTAGGGAACCAGGTTAGCTTTCTTACTGACAATGTGAAATGCATACATCTTGTTTTTTACATTTTTGCTAAGTATGTAAGAGGCTAGCTTTTTTGGTGACAGTGTGAAATGCATACTGATTCTGTAGGAAAACATGGCCATTAAGCAAATTCCTTATTTTTTAAGCCACAGTCATTTAGTATGGATGGCCGGCCACAGTGGTGCAGCGGTTAGCATTGTCGCCTCACAGCAAGAGGTTCTCCTGTTCGCTCCTCGGCTGGAGTGCCTTTTGTGCGGAGTCTGTATGTCCTCCCTGTGGTCACATGGGTTTCCTCTGGGTGCTCCATTTTCCTCCCACATCCCAAAGACATGCTGTAGGTGGATTGGACACTCTAAATTGGCCCTAGGTGTGAGTGTGTGCATGTGTGTGCCTTCTGTGGAAGATTGGGCGCCAGGCTGGCAACTCTAGACAATAAAACTCCACTGCCAATCATGAGCGGACAGGTGATCCACTGTGGCAACCCCTAACCGGGAAAAGCCAAAAGAAGAAGAAGAAGAAGTCATTTAGTATGGATGCTATATTGCTAAACTCAATTTCTACATTTAAGCAAGCTTTATTTTATACCTTATTTATGTTGCATATTTGTACTTTCAACCTTTTATTCACTGTTAAATACACTCTAACAGGTAACTCTTCAGTTTTTGCATCCTCTGTTTACACATGAAACCTCAGTGGTTACCCTGTATTTGAAAAATCCTTACTGGCACATTCTGATTTACAAAGTTCATAGGCTGTTCCTCCTATTTCAGGTGGGGGTGATATAATTTCCTCTTCTGGGTCTCCCATCTTATCTGGCAGTTCTTAACAAGTGTGCAGCACTGGCTTTTGCAGTCCTCAAACTGATATGCAACCATGTTTATACTTATGACTGCCTCACTCATGTGAAATCACAGAATCAGTTATTTTTCCCTTCCTAATATATTTATCTACAACTCTGCAATACAGCTATACATTTCTTTGTCCAGTCTTTGTGAAATAGTTGCTAATCTTATAAAGTTATGGTACACTATTTAAAAGCACTTCTATATATATATATATATATATATATATATATATATATATATATATATATATATATGCTTTTCATGCAACTTTACTTCCTCTGTATGCGTCCACAGCTTTTAAGACCAGGTCTGTCTTTCCTAAACATTTGGCCCTTGTTTCATAATTTACTGTACCACAAATTATTGTCTTATTATGCACCTCCTCAAATTTACATTCCTTGGCTCCATTCTTCAGCTCTGCAGCATATGCATCTACAGACTCTGCAGAATCAAGTACTACAAGAACAAATATCTAACTAATGGTAACCTGTTTCTGGGCTCACAATAATAACCGAATGCACATCTGTGTGTTGTTATTCTGTATTTCCCGTCTTTAAGATAAGTAAGCATTAAGTACCTTTATGGCTTCTTTCAAATCAAAAATAAACAAAGCAGCTCATTATTAATATTTGTCTAATCCAGTTCTAGTAAGAAATAAATAAAATTTCTGGATCCAAAGCTCCTGGTCGTATGCTAAACTCTATTAAAACAAAGAAATCCAGGAGGATGCAGCTCAGACTTATATCCATAGAGAACTGTGCATCCACAGTAGGAGTGCAGGCACTCTTGTAAGCCAATATATTTCTTCACTTCTGCAGATATATTGCTTCAATTCTGGAAGACATTTCACCACTCTTTGGCAGCATGTCATGGCATACGACTTAAGAAATAACATTCATACATAGATGTGATCAAACTAACATGATATCTACACTCCAACCTGGGATTCTCTATATGAACTGTGTACCACATGGCAAACAAATAGTGCAAGTCACTGGATCAAGCTCCTTAGCTTTAAAGCTATATATCCGTATAGAACAGGCATCCTATGCACTGAATTTAACTTCTATAACCAACTGATATTGTTTGTTATTACATTTTATTTCATTAGAGTTAAAAAAACACAAACACACCTGTTGATATCTGTTAAACTAGGATTAACTGGCATGATAGGTCTATATCACATCCTCCTTTAATATTAGTCTGATTGAAAATGCATATACTTCCAACTTGGTGTGGATACTTATAAATTAAAAGTTAAATTGCTACTGTTCAGAATCCTAACTTTCACCAAGAAATATCATTTTTAAATAATGCATAGGTCACTCATTGCTTCGTAAACTATGTTTCCTTATTCTTCCCAGGATGAACTTTGGAGAAATTGATATAAACAGCAAACATTTGTAAGATACTGAAACCAAACTGGACTTCACACATTTCTGCAGCAGCTTAATACTTTAAAGCAGTAATAATGAACGTGTTCATTGACATGCCTGACCAAGATATTTAGTTTGGAAGTGAATAATGGTGGTCAGTAATCCTGCAAGTGGGTAAAAAAAAAAAACTCTACAACTGTATTGCTTCCTTCATATACACATATAAGGACTCACTTGTAGAATTTATTTCACTGACACCAAGGAAAAACTGCCTTGATGTATTAAATGCATGGATATACATCCTTTAGTATCTTTATCATCATCCTTCCTCAATATTCTTCATACAGACATCACAAATACCATGACACATAACATTTACACAGTAAAGCTCATGAATTTTACCTAAAAATCCTTTATAACATGCTAAAAACTCTAACACTACTAATGCATTAGTGTTGCAATTTTATGAACAGTGCCCTCCAGGATGGTCATTATAGGGAAATAACAGACTTTTCAGAAATGAGGAAGCATGCAGCTACATCCTGTCAAGCATTACTATAATATTAAACATTTTAAAAAGTGCTAGTCCTCAAAGAAAAGTGTAAAACAATGAAGAGAAAGTGAAGCAGAATTTAATTACAAAGAATGCATAAAGATGCATTCCACTTACATGTGTGTAAAATGTATGCAAAGGTTAGTGCTTTTTCTCCTCAGTAGTAAAAAGAAAAGGCACGCGAGATGTCCTTACACAGAAATATAAAACAGAAGTATCTGGTTTTGAAATTATCAAGTTTTGACAGTCAGCAAAGCAGGTGGTTCTCATCTCTTTGAGGATACATATGTTATATGCTATAAAATACTGATGAAAATGCATTATTTATTGTGTTGTTTAATCTGTAACATCTCTGCATGCTTTATTACTTTTCCAATTCTTTTAACAGTTCCAGTGTTATAGTGATGATACCCACTACAATGCATACAACTTATTTTTCTTCCCAATCATTTCTTCCCTTAAGGAGGAGAAGTCATGACAACATTATCTACTTCTTCTGCATTTGTATTTCATAATTCATACATCTAAATACATATTTGATGTACAGCACACCTGATGCAAGACATTAAGGTTTCAAAATTTAGGAAACTAGTCCCTGCCCATGCACATAATACACAATAAATCAAAAGATTATAAGATGGTAACTAGCAACATTAAAAGTGCCATGCCTATGAATCAAACAAATGTGAAGTTAAAAATAAATGCATTTTTATAAACCATATAGTAGCATCCATCTTAAATCATTTCAGCCCATTACAAAAAGAGAGCTTCTGTAACTTTGACAAGAAACACATTGGATGAGACCTTTACCTCTAAAAGGAAAAATGCACTAAAACATTAATGGCAAGGAACATATTTAATAAACCTGGTCACTACAGCCTCCACTTGTTTGTTATGGAATGTGGCTGTTAGCAAATACATCCACCAGTGCTTCTGGATCAGTGTTGGAAACAAGCACTTTTACAAACAGTCTTGTTAGGTACCAACTGCACATGCGCAAAAAGGTACAGTTAAAGGAGCTTTCTCCTTAGCATTAGACCTTTATGTCTGAAGTATTACAGCACATTATTATATGATATTATCTTCCTTGGCTCTGACATTGAGTTTCCCAGGGAGTACCCATATCCTAGATTAAACCTTGATCCCTTTTGTAACTAATAACATTTATTTCAGGTTTTCTAACAGTGGTCTGAACTAACTAGCTCAAGATTATTCACTTCTTCTTGCAAGGACCTTTTTTTTTCTAAAAAGAGAAAGGCCCATCACAGATATTCTTTTCTATTACTGTGGGTATGGCAAAAGTGGACTATGAATTTTGTAAAAAGTCTGATGCACTAAACTATAAACATCCAGATATGTACAAGTCAAGAGCTATAGAAGGGAAAGGAAAGAGTAGTTTATGTATAGATCTCAAGTGTACCTCATTATAGGAAACATTCCCCTTTTTGAGTATTTAAAAGTCCATGTTCCTTGCACTTCCTCATTGAAAGGGTCTGTCACACATTTAGTGTTAAGAATTAAGAAGATAGCTATAGTAAATAATACTGAATAATATTAATATATCAAAAGAAAGTTTGATAAGGATAAAGTAATACATCTTATCCATCCTCCTGTGAGCTTCCTAATTGAAGTTGTAAGTAGGTGTTCCACATTATGACAGCTAGTGTTCCATATTTTGGAGATGGAAGATTGAGAACTTATATGTGCTGTTTTTCTCTTTGAGGATCTGGTGTTAATGTAAACACTCACTCAACTATACTGTTTTAACTTGGAAATCAAGATTACCAGAGTTCAGTCGTAGCATATGGACAGAATCCAAAGCCCTACTCTTGGAGTGCTGGGAATTGAAAGGGTGTCAAATCAGTCCCTTTAGGGCAGCTCTTGCAAATCCTGTGTAATTCTAGAACTATTAGTCCAGCTTGTAATGTTGGATAAATAAGGAGACACTTGCTAAGTAGCAGTTCTACTGTAAATGTACATCTTTAAAAAATACATGAGGTGATGCTACTGGAATGATGCCTTACAACCCATAGAAGAGTTTGATCAGATGTATCACTGCCAGTGGTGGCTGGTGACTTCAAATCAAAGGAAGGCTGCAGGAGACAGCTGAATGGGTGGGGTCAAGTGGAAGGGGTGTGGCCAACTAGAAAGGGGAGGAGCTATGCTCAAAACCACAAAAACTAACTTTAATTAAATACGCTGCCCTGGGTGCCAAACCATCATTATGAGAGTCCAATCAAGACAAAAATAAGTGTAGAAGAATACAAATATTTCAATGCATTGGCTGCATGACAGCTTACTTAATATCTAGATGGAAACAAAAGGTTGTGAGGCATGAAAAAATAAATTACTTTAAATACATTACTGGAATGCCAGTCAAAATCAAGTATAAGAAAAACAAGAAGCACTCAACTCAAACCACTTCTCCTTGCACTGCAGTTATAATTATAATTTATATTCAGCTTTATTAAAGTACCAAGTAACATGCTGAAAGTAGAAATCTCTGTGATGCCCCCACTTGTAAAAATGTTTCTTATCCAAAAAAGACCTGCTGCCTGACAACTATCTACTTGTTTCATGGGGAAAACATGATCAAAGTAAAAACTGAAAAGCAAACAAGAAACAAGCTCAAGATACATTGCTTAAAGGATTACTGTACAGGTTATGGACCACACATGATTGGCATTCTGTTTAGTTTACGGGTAAAGTCTGTAGAGATGACTGGAAGTCTCCAACAAGTGTAATGAGCTTTTTAAAATAATGGAATCCTGTCCATTAATACCCAAGGCTTATACATTAACTAGTCAAGTATTCTCTGCATGGCAACAATAGAAAGGCTTTCAATATTGGCAATTCTTTAACAGTATGCTTATTAAAGCTTACTTGCATCTTACGATCTCAGACAAGCTTACCTTATGGTCATTAAAGCATTGCTACTTAAACACAGAGCAACAGGCACTTTCTGAGTAATAAGCATAAATCTGAGTAATAAGCATAAATCAACAGTACAAAAATATGACAGAAACCAGACCGTTCTGCAAAATCAAGGACAGATGAAAAGCCACTGTAGTACTTGTGTCTACCTTGGATGGGGGGACACACTGCACATTTACACTGCATAACTTCTCTTTGCCTTGCTTGGACACATCCAGAGTCACTACATGGGGGAGTGGGGTGCAACAAGTATGTCACAATTTGAAATGTCTCTGGCTGACTGTGATGGCCCTGACACATCTGTCATACCTCTCAACCTCAGAGCAAGAAATCTGGACAAAGCCATACACAGAAGTGGGACAAAGGCCCAAAAATAAGGACAATTTTTAAATATTGCTCTAATAAACTTAGAAAGATAATAGAACAGGTCTTGCATTAGTATGAATTTTCTGAAGGGTATAAAATCTGAAACTCAAATGTCTGTCATTATTTTCTAACTTCAGTCTTTAGTGATTTGTCACTAATTTGCCAAAAAACACAATTTTATGAAAAATGGACCAAAAATGTGATGCAAAAATATAAAATAGCCACACAATACAGCTGGGAACCTGTCAAAGAAGGGACACTTTAATATTAGTACTGCTAACTTGAGCAGCTGACAAAATAAAAGAATCTACATGCATTTCTGAAATAAAAGTAATATGATTATTACAGTTATTTCTTAATTATAAACCCTCCATGTTTTCTTCCAAAATTGCTATTTTGCGGAGGGATTATTAGGGGGAAGAGCAACATTTTGAGCCAAAATCACGGGCAGTTGAGAGGTTGGCTATGCCTAATTCTATAAAGCAATTTATTTGCATGTACCTCTCAACCTGTTAATGCAGTAAATCTGAACAAGGCCAAATATATTGAGGGAACATATAAACAGTACTAAAAATTGCTCTTGTATAAATTGAGACAGTTGATAGAATAACAGTTCTTACTTTAGCATGCATTTTTCTGAAGGTTATGAAGTCTGAAACTCGGTGTATCATTATTTAGTGACTTAATTCCTAAATGATTTGCCAGAAAACTACAAATTTTATGAAGAACAAACCAAAGATAAGAAACAAAAATCTATTCATTCTTTGAAAATCTGGACAGTTGGGAAGTATAGTTTAGCTGGGCATGTCTGAGTTTGCTGCCCTCCCCCCCTGACAAAATCATGGTTGAATGGAGCCTCACCCTGCAGCCATTCCAATGATCCATTACTTTGCTATTTCACTCCATTTACCATAAACACTAATGTGCATACTGATTTACTTCTATGATGATTTGAACTTCATTTGAAAGTTTTATTTTGCATTTTACAGCACAAACACTGAGACATCTGCTAGACAAAATTGGCATTAAAACTTTTCTGCCCTTGAAACTCACATTCATTGAAACAACATTAAAACCCACATTCAAAGAAAATACATTTTACCCGTGGCAGATAAAAATTAATTCTGGGCTGTTTTCAAATCATAGGCCCCTTGCATGTGAAACATACATGTGCTCTTTGATACACCTTCTTATTGCTTTGAACATTTTTCCAGTAAACAATGAAACAAAACTGCCCAATTCAGAACATTTCCATCATAAAAGTCTACTCAAATTTCTACAGTCCACTATTATCAGTAAATATGCACAATTCTACAGTCCACCATTATCAGTAAATATGCACAATCTCTGAAGTAGTAAAAAAGTCATCTAAATAATTCCACGTTAAATAAATCTGTAATGAAGAGGTTGCTGCTAGCAATCACCTTTATATTTCATGGTTTCATCGAAAAATAAAGTGTCTGATGCCCCTGAGGAATAAATTGCCTAAATTACATAAAAAATAAGCTAGTAATATTGCAATAGGAAATGGATGGCAAACTGATAACAGGCTCATAGTTAGTATCTTAACTTTCAGTACGGCAGCATTCACCTCTTATGGGAGTAGAACCAACAACCTTCTGCATCAAAAGCAAGTACACAACCTGTTGTGCTATTAGCAATGTGAGCTGACTTAGCATAATCAGCACTAAACATCTCTTCCCCTGCAGCTCTCAGCTCCTTGTAAAATCTACTCAATACTCAACTGCATCTCAACTTCGCAGCACAAGAAGTCTGGAAAAAGACAAATTTATTAGGGTGGGTCAAAAGGGCATAAACCAGGGACACATTAAACATTGCTTGTATAATCTTGGAAAGCTGCTAGAATAAAATGCTGTGTTACCACCATACATTTTACTGCCAAGGTCCCTGTGCAAAAGAGTCAGAACAACATACCACTATGCCAAATCAACTGCTTTGTGAAAAAAAAATGCTGTGTTACCACTGTACATTTTACTGCCAAGGTCCCTGTGCAAAATAGTCAAGAGCAACATACCACTACGCCAAATCAGCTGCTTTGTGAAAGAGAGGAAGACTGAAACTTAAATGGCTATCATTTAATGAATTCAGTTCTCACCATAGCTGTCAACCTCTTAGCACAAAACACCTGGACAAACCCAGTAATGAGGGAATACAGCCCTCAAACATATTCAGTGAATTCACTTCTTGCCATAGCTGTCACCCTTTGCACAAAAAACCTGGACAAAGCCAATAACAGGGTATTACAGTCCTAAAAATAAGGACAAATTTCAAATAGTCATCTTATAAACTTAAAAAATTGCTATAATAAAAGGTTGTGTTACTATATATTTATTGATACAATAAAAAGTTGTTTTACTATGTATTTTCTGAAGAATATGAAGTCTGAAATTCAAATGCTTGTCAATTTTACTTCTGACGGAACAAAAACAATTTTCAGCAGAGGCCCAGGGAGAAATACTGTAGATACATGTCTTTGTAAAATGGCAGGACACCAGAGAAAATCCACACAAACACAGGGATAAGATGCAGACTCCACACAGAAGGCACCCCAGCCAAGAATCAAACCAGAAAACCTAGAGCTGTGAGGCAACAATACTGCCACTGCACCATCAAATATGTAAGGAAGTAAACATTCAGAAACCTGAAGTCTGAAATTCAAATGCCTGTCAATTTTATTTAACATTTGTTAATCAGGACAGTCTGACTTGGAACAAAAAAAAAAACAATTTTCAGCAGAGGCCCAGGAAGAAATAATGCAGACATGTCTTTGTAACATGGGACAACACAAAAGCAAACCCACACAAACACAGGGAGAAGATACAGACCCCCCCCCAACAAAGAAGGCACCCCAGCCAAGAATCAAACCTAAGAACCTGCAGCTGTGAGGCAACAATGCTACCACTGCACCATCAAATATCAAGCATTGCAATATTTACAAACCACAGATATTATAAGGAATAGAGCAGATCAAATATGAGGCAAAAATCTGCAATTTTTTTACAAATGGTGGTGGGTAGGGAATTCAGGTCTTTAACACCTGCATACAAGGTACAGGGTTCAAGCCTGAGGTATTCCCTACCACACCACCATGAGTCTAACCACCAGTATATTGCGCACACACACACACACACACACACACACACACACACACACACACACACACTTACCTGTAGTCCATAAGTCCAAAATAAATCCTGCCTGTAAACCACCACTGCACATCCGATCCCTATCCAAAACCCGCGCACATCTGACCCTGCCCGTTGCGAGATCTTCCTCCAATGAGACTGCAGCAAACTCCAATCCACACCCTGCCCGTCACGCGAGATCCTAAATTCCTGACTGCTGACGTTGCAGTCCGACCCCGACATGTTTCCCCAGCGAGTTCCCAGGATAGTCTATGCAGTTTAAAACTGCATAGACTTCTGGGAGCTCTGTTCTCCATGTTTCCCAGTCAGGACTGCTGCTGAGACAATCTGCGCATGCTCCAGACTGTCTCAGCAGCAGTCCGGACTAGTGCGCATGTGCAAAGTCTGCGATTTTTAAAATTTTTTTTTCTATTTATTTATTTTTATTTTTGTTAATTTAAAGTTGAGGGGGCTGCAGTCCGGCAGTCCAATAGCATGGGCCGCCCCTGATCACTGCACAAAGGAATGCATACTGAGTGGTGTCTGTCGATTAATTGGTTTGCCTTGTGTATCACTGGCAAAGGAGATAAAAAAAATGTTTCCTTGAAAGAAACAATGTTATCAAATAATCAGCCCTGAGTCAAGTTCTGTCATTATGGAATACAATGCAAGGCTAACAACTCATCAAGGGCCACAATTCAGATTTTTTTCATCAAGGGCCACAATTCAGATTTTTTTCTTGTATATGTAACTATCAGTAGAAATACAGTCTTCCACAAAACAAATCTAATGTCAGCCAAAAGCAAGGTTTCAAACAAGTGTAAAGTTATCTTCACTAGTGTTATGTTCAAATTCCAGACTGGGGCAAAAGTTTCCCTTCTTAACATCAAAGGACCATGAGTGCCACAAACTGAAAAAAAATACAAACCTTATCTGTGTGTTCTGTAGTATATTATCCATGAAGCACTTCCAGTAGTCAATACTAACATTTACATTCTAATCCAAAATGCCTGATGACATCAGATAAGTGGATGATGTCTTCTTCCTATAATATACTTCAGTCCATGAAAGTACCAGGTTTCTTCACTCAGACTACAAAGTGGGTCAGATTCCAAAAGAGTTGTTTTCAGTGCAAGTCTGGCCCAATTTCAAAATATTTGTTCTTGATGTAAGTGACTTACTTTGGTCTATAAACAGGCTTATACCAGTGGCTAGATTCCAAAAGACTTGCTCTCAATGAAAGTGACTTACTCCAGTGCAATACATCAGAGTAAGTCACAAACTGATAGCAAACCTTTTGGAATCTGGTCTTGGAAAAATAGCTGTGCATTCCCAAAAGATATGGGGTCCCAGAAAACGGAAGAAAGACAACTGCAATTTACAGTAAGTAGTAAAAGAGCTGAGAATTCCTAGTGGTCTTGTAGGTTTATGATTCTGGTGGGTTACAACATACCTTGCTGTATGGTCTTTTCTGAACTCCAACACATTAAAATGTGATGAGCAAGATTATGTAGGAACCACATAGACAAACTCCTAAAGAAAGTAATGTGAAATTTCAGTCAAACTCAACAAAGCATGTGTTGAGGAAGCTGAATATTACAACACTAACAAAGAAGCAGCTAATTTGTGCTTTTTATAAGACACAACATAGGAATCAATTTGTACATGACACTCTGGAAAAGGTAAATAGTATGCTTATGGTGTAGGTACCCTTTAAATGTAAACTACGGTTTAGAAAAAAATTGAACCTGCATTAAGGAATCCAGAGGCATGGTAAACTTGCTGACAAAGCTGCAAAGTGTGTTTTGATCAGTGAGTTGGTTAGGAGTGGATGAAAGTATGCCATTTGCCAAGTTGAAATTTTTTAGCAGGTTTTCTCACCTGTTTCATTATTGATAAAACTCCTTTAAAAAACAATTTAAGCTGTCAAGTGATAATCATCCAAGATATTAACCTAAGAATGAAGATTAGGATGAAGGACTTTGATACTTTTTCAGTCTGAAAATGTTGGACTGATGACAGTCTCCATGGGAGTTTGGCCATCAATTGCAAAAAATTGTACATCCATGGCTTTGCTGCCAATTTGGAGCTATCACAACTAGATGCCTTTTGACTTATTTTTCCTTTAGCAATACTTTCTGGATCAAAGTAACATACAGATGGGAGATCTTAATAATAATTGCTGAAGAAAGCATCTTATGTTCATACTTTCCTCATGCTGTGTTCTTGTGCAGAACTTTCTAAGCATTGCATTCTCTTGGACAACCCCAATTCTGAACTATAGAAATTAACATTGCAGTGTCAATTTTTCATTGACGGACAACTGAAGCTTTGGCTCGGTGTGTCTGATGTTAAAATGAGATGTTGTGGAAGAGGGACTGCCTACTCCTTTTAACAGTACATTTCTTAGTAGTTAAGGCAAGACTGTATCACTTTCTGTTCATTCAGATAGCATGACAGGCATACAGTCTAATAACACCAGGTCTGTGTGCAAAGAGCTGAGAAAGACTTAGAAGGTTAACATTGTCAAAATCTCCTTGATGCCAATATGCCGTGAGAGAAGTGGAAGATCCCAAGTGCCTCAAAACAAAAGGAAATGAGAATGAGGCCCAAACCACAATCTGAGGAATTGTGATAGATATTGTATAAAAACTAGAGAAATAAGATAAATTAAATGCTTCAAAATGACAGGTAATCAGAATGAGCCCCAAACCACAATCTCCCGAACTGTTGGCAGTAGTTTGAGATGGTAATGTAGGATGATTTGTTTCCCTTTCAAAAGGTTAAAGGGCTGTGCTATGCAAATGTAGCAGGTGTTTTCATTCTGAGAGGAAGTGTGTGGTTGAAATCATGTAGAGACTGGTTGCACACGAATCTGAAGGACTAGTAACTCTTGCTCATGTTAAGTGGCATGTGGAACTATGGTTATGTAAAAAGACATGTATTCCAGTATCTAAAGGTATTTTTTTTTATTTTAGTAAATTCCTTACGTTCAGACATAGAAAAACTGTATAATATCTCGAACTGTGAAAAATAAAAGGCTTTAAGCAGCAATGTGACCATGCATATGTTTACAAACTTAAAGAGATCTGCTTGCTTGTTAACCAGGGCAGAGTTTTCTGATCCACATGGATGTTTTCCAGACTCAGCCAGGGAACACTGCCTGGTCAAGCTGCTTGCTCAGGGTCACACAGTATGTAAATTTGACACTGGACAAACTATAATGGTTTCTTCCAGCTCTCATAAGTGGTAAATACCATTTAACAATACATATTAACTGTCTGTTGTTGTGAGTCTGAGACAAACAGTTACTAGGAAAAGGAAACTGTGGATACCTTTTGGCATAGCATTGGCTAATACTGGATCAGTGTATTTTCTGGCTGCTTTAAGTGCAGCTGTTAAATGAAATGGATGAGCTTGAGAATTATGATGATAGACATACTCTATGTGCACTGTTAATTATCTATGCATTTTGGAGAGTAACAGGCAGTGATAAAGGAACTCAACTTTAATAAATTTGTGAAAGTACAAACATTTAAAGGTTGTAAAATCTACAGTAGACCTGAAACAGTTCCTAGTATTCTTGAAAAGAAATCAGTTCTTTATGAAGATGGAAGAATCAAATACACTACTGTTCTTTTCTGCAATTTGTTCTTAACCTGATCCCATATCAGAAAAAAAAAACATCTTTGCTGGCTTTTGGGAATGTTTCCAGAGCTAGAATGGTTGCAAACCCTGGTGAATACCATGGAGTTGAGTAAATCCAGAATCCATTTCTCTGTAGTAGAAAATTTCTAGTAGCAATAAAAAAAATTTTCTTAACTTGATGGGGTCAGTATTTTGAAGTGTAGGGAAAAACTTGAGAGATATCTTGAATTCTCATTGCTACTTTGCAATCAATGATTTTTTCCTTGGAAACTGTGGGACTTGGGCTACTCTTTTACATTCTTTTGTTTGTTTTCTAAAGTGGTTTATTGGGAGCAGGAATGTTTCCAGCATAAATCCTGTTGGGTTTGTGTGTGTGTGTGTCTATATATATATGGGTCTAGGACACATGCTTGACTAGCATTTGTCCAAATCACAAAACATTAAGCACACATACACAAAAGCGCTTAACATCGAAACGCTCTTCCGTGTATGTGTAGTTCAAAAAAAAAATCTAAGCTGCACCCCCCCCCACATCCCCCTACTTTAATATTCTCACTCTGAGATCGCACTACAGTGGGGAAAAGGGAATTTTCCCTTACCCACACTGTAGTCCGATCTACGAAACAGACACACATACACAGAAGCGCTTTTCGATGTTAAGCGTTTTCATGTATGTGTGTTTGATGTTTTGTGATTTGGACATATGCTAGTCGAGCATATGTCTGGATCCCATATATATATATATATATATATATATATAATATCTTATTTCTCCTTTAGGCATTTCCTTTTTTGAACGTACAGTCTTCTCAGCTGTGTGTTCAAATAAGGTGTAAGGATTAAAATGGTTGTCAAGGGGAACTGTCCTGAAATCCTTAGGATAAGCCTTGAGTTTCAGTCAAGCACAGCATTTTAAGAACACTATCTGGAAAATGTGTTAATGTGTTTGTAAATGCATTTGACCAAATGCAGTCTCGTTTAGTTTGCAGAGATTATCTTTGACATTTCCTTCTTCAATTCATCCAAAATGTTCTGGAACTGACTCAGGGTTGTAACCAAGAGGAATGCACATGACCTGGAAGTTAAAAACTCTTAATGCCAGGGAGAAAGCTGTATCACACCTCTCTCCAAAATCCAATTACTCTGTCTGATGGCACAACATCAAATAAAAGAGCTATTTTTGTGTGATCTGCTATCAGCTCCATCATTCAAAAATCTACTTTACAGGTGCTGAACAACTCTGGGAAAACTTCAGGGACCACTCTATAATTTATCACTAACCTTTGTGCTGTAGCCTGCATATCAAGAGGATGTGCCAATTCTTCTAAATGACAGATAATGCTTTGTCTAGGACTGGTGATTAATCAGAACCAATATATATTCAAAATACCGTATTTGGGGGAAAATATCATAGTCTTTCTTAGCCACCAGCTACTATACACTTCTATCATATGTACCATTTCATTACTGTAATAACTTACAGAGGTGAATCTTCTGACAATGAGAAAGCATCCTCAAGCCTCTTTAAAGTACACAAATGGGGGAAAAGCATAAAATATGTATATAATATTACTCTCCTCTTATTCAGAATTATCTACTGGAAGCCAAAGATAAGGCTCGAGTTTCCCTGTTTTCAGACTGAGGTAAAGGGTTTGTTTTTCATAAAGGCAAAAGGGGTGAAAGATGCCTGTGATTCTTGGGAAGCTACCCACTTTACAGTCTCATCTTTATTAAGTTAGTAGCAGATACTGTCATCTATGGTAAGGTATCTCAGTCTGTCTGACGCTCACCTGGGAGACCCTTTTCAGTTCCCATAGTTCAACAGTAATCTTGCTTTTCATAGAGTGATCATCATAGTCCGTCACTTTCACTGACAGAGGAAATGTTTTTCAAAGCAATAATGTCTACTTACTTTGAAGGCAAAGATTTTTAATTGAAGGCTTTCCTTTATATTGCTTTTTTGTGGAATCATTATGGCAGGTCATTGCATAGTTTAATTTCTTTTTCCCTGGAGGATTTCCTTAGTGAAGGTAGAGTCTTTGATTTTTGTGGGACTTCAGTATCTCTTTAATTTGTCTCTACTTTGGCTGCTTATCCGACATGTTCTTTACATTTTCTCTTAAGCAAAAAACAAAACCAAAAAAGCCTACAGGGAATTAAGTCTTCTACTCTTAGCAGCAGTGATGTACTTCTTTCAAAGTTCACAACCTATAAAACATGTGTGCAACACCAAGATAAAGTATAGACAGTTGATGACGTTGTAAATCTCTCTCCACAAGTATACTTATTTAAGGAGTTCTACAGAGATGATACATGACTTTACCAATCTAGCAACAATACCTATGGTCACCCCCTCGTTAGTCAGGTCTGACCATAAGCTAATCACCCTTAACATCCACATCCCACCCCCACCCCCCAGTAAAGAAACCACCATAAAAAACTTCTCCAAAGCCAACTTCATGCTACTCAAGTCAGAAGTGACAAACTTCATGACACCCATGCAGATGGGAACTGAAAGTTCAACTGTTGAATCCTACACTAAGGCACTGTACGAGCACATCCACTCATGCATGAATCGTGCCACCCCAAATAGAACCAAAATGCTCTCATCCAAAAAAAGGAAGCCAATCTGGTGGTCCCCTGCCATAAACAAACTTTACAACAAAAGGAAGAAACTTTTGCAGAAAAGAGGAAAATCCCAGGATGCAAAAAACTCCCTTACTAGCCTTAGTAAGAAACTGAGATGCCTCATAAAATCCTCCAAAGCTAGTTACGAAAATAAAATTGCCAAAGATTCCAAAGACAACCACAAAGCATTCTATAACTATGTCAAGAATCTAAATGGCAATGCTCAGATCTGCTCTGAGCTAAAACAGAATGGCATTAAATATACTGATCTGAAGGATATTGCCAATATCCTGGCAGATCGATTTAGTGCCAACTTCACACCCCTCTCACCCCCTAAATGGCCCATCTCAATACCGGAAGATTGCCAAATTCCAGTAATAACGGCCACACAGGTACAAAACGCACTCTCTAAAGCCAAGAATACAGCATCCATGGGACCAGATGACATCCCGGGCTGTGTACTACATGAACTACAATATGAACTGGCACCTCACCTAAGTGTCATGTTTAATCATAGCCTCACCTCAGGTTTCGTGCCCACTGAGTGGCGCAGAGCTACAGTTATCCCAATCCACAAGGGGGGATCCACCTTGGATCCCGGAAACTACTGTCCCATCAGTCTGACAAGCCTTATCTGCAAGGCCATGGAGCGTATTATCATAGAACTTATAAACAAAGACATTGGCAACCTTCAAACACTGGACCCCACCCAGTTTGGGTTTGTGAAGGGCCGATTTTGTCTCCTGAACCTGAGTGACTTCTTTGAATCAGTCTCCGGAGCCATGGACAAGGGTAAGGTGGTCCACACAGCCTATCTAGACCTTGCCAAGGCCTTTGACACCATCCCCCACTCTGGAATCATAGATAAACTTACTAAGTTGGGCATTAATCCCTATTCACCCAATGGGTTGCTAAATGGCTTACTGATAGAACCCACACTGTAAAAGTAGCCAACTCCAAATCCAGCTCCAGACAAGTGGAGTACCTCAGGGTTCAGTCCTGGGGCCGCTCTTGTTTGGCATCTACTTCTCTTGAAGTACAGGTCAACACTAAGGGACTCTGGCTAACAAAGTTTGCAGATGACTGCAAACTGGGAGCCATTATTGAATCCCCAAATGATGTGGATACTCTACAAAAGGGCCTTACAGAAACAGATGCTTGGTGCCAGAGCCATGGGCTCAAGCTCAATGCCAAGAAATGTATTGTTATCCCTTTGGGAAAAACATGTATCCATGAATTACCATATAGGTGGCAGTACACTAAACACAGAAAGTGTGATAAGAGACTTAGGGACACAGGTGGACAGTGGTCTCACCTTCGATAACCACATTGCCACAACAATCAGGAAATCCTTCTATGTGGCACACCTCATCATGAAGGGCTTTTCATCCAGAAAAAAGGAGGTCATTGTCCCACTGTACTCATCCCTCATTAGACCCATTATAGAATACAACGCCCCATTTGGTATGTACCTCTCAAGACATCTGCAACAACTGGAAAGGCCTCAGAAATACCTCACTAAAATAATCACAGGCCTAAAGCAGATGCCCTATGCTGACCGCCTTAAAAAACTCCAGCTATACTCTGTCGCATATCGTCTACTCAGAGGTGATCTCTGCTTAACATACAAGGCCATGTCAAACCCAGAGCTGTTGGACATGCTGCACTTAAAGAAATCCCAATCCCTCAGAGCTACACGCTCCAGGGATCTAAACCTTGTCATGACAATAAACAAAACATGCTGGAGGGATAGGTTCCTGACCCAGAGACTCCCCAGACTCTGGAATAGATTGCCCATACATGTCAAGCAGAGTGCCTCTTTGGACCTCTTCAAGAGGAACCTTGATGATTGGATGGGAGAAAGGAAATTCACCCCAGGGATCACATCAGTCACCCTGCTAGACAGGGGTCCAGGAAAGTAAATAATGTGGGAAGAAATAGCCAGGGAATTGTTATGGCTAGGCTTGTATAGGCCCTAGGGCTGATAGCCTAGTACCAACCTATGAACCCTATACCTATTGAATAACTGGCAAATAAAATGATTAAATTTATTAGAATCAAAAATGAGTACTGACAAGTGCATGGTTAAAGCCTAGCAACTGCAAATAAACAAAAAGTTATGTACTCACCATAGCGTTCGATGTATGTAGTCCATCTCACCTCACATTCTTACCTGTGGGTTCGGAGCCGAATATCGGCTCTGACTCTGCCAAACTTTTCTAGCTCGAAATCTTCTATTGGCTGGGCTAAGGAGGTATCCCATGCTGCACTGCTCTATATCCCCAGATTTAGTTTGCTGCGAACACCACACTCATACTTCATGCATAACAAAATCCCAACAAGAGGAATAAACTAAAGGTGAAGGGAACTCTAAAAACCAAGCCTAACCTCCAGATCCTCCAGGACGGGGGAAGGTGGGAGGGTAAGTAAGAATGTGAGGCGAGATGGACTACATACATCAAACATTATGGTGAGTACATAACTTCATGATGTTATGTAGTCCAATCTCACCTACATTCTTACCCATGGGACAGCGTCCCCAGCACCTACATCCTGGGAGGCTCAAAGGATGATACTCCTGAATACTGTGGAACCAAAGGAAGATCTGTCCCTAGATACCACGTCCAGTTTGTAATGAGTAACAAATGTGTGAGGAGATGCCCCAGTAGCTGCAGCACAAATATCATCCATCGACAATCTGGCGTGGTAGACTGTAGCTGCAGATACAGCCTTAGTAGAGTGAGCCTTGACTGGAAATGGTAGGTCTTTCCTCCCTGAAGAATAAATGAAAGAAACACAATTTGATATCCATCTGGATAGGGTAATCTTGGAGACAGGGGACCCAATTCTGTTTTCTGAAAAGGAGACAAACAACTGATCAGATTTTCTTTGGTCCTGTGCAGATAGAAACGTAACTGTCTGTGTACATCTAGTTGATGAAATTTAAATTCTGCCTTGTTTGAAAAGTGGGGAAAAAACACGGGCAACTCAATATATTGATTGAGATTAGATATGGACACCACTTTAGGAAGAAAAGAAGGGTTTGGTCTAAGAGACACCCTGTCTTTATGAAAGATCAAGTATGGAGGTTTGATAGAAAGAGCCTGAATTTCTGAAACGCATCTGGTTGATGTGATGGCTATTTTCCAGGTCAAGAATTTCAAGGCACAGGTAGCAGCAGGTTCAAATGGTGGTGAAGTAAGAGCTTGCAAAACAAAATTTAGATCCCAGGGCATAATAGGTTCTGAGACAGGAGGGCGAAGTAACAGAGTGCCCTTCAGGAAAGCCTTAGAGTCTGTGGGCCATCAGACTAGGCTCATTAGCAGTATGAAAAATAGAAATCGCTGCCAATTGAACTTTAATGGTAGCGGACGCTGAGCCCTGCTGGAAAAGCATAGACAAGAACTCCAAGATGGAAGCAATTGGAGCTGTGTAAGGGTCAATTCCCTGGGCAAGAGCCCAAACAGAAAATCTCTTCCATTTCCTGGAATAAATTCTCCTAGTAGAGGGCTTATGAGAGGACGATAAAGTGTGAACCACCTCAGGTGAAACATGATGAAGCATAACTAGTGACGGAATTGGAGGAGGCAGGCTGTCAACCGGAGGGTTCGCAGAGAGGGGTGGAACTGTCCTGACATGTGTGTCAGTAGGTCTGGTACTGGGTCCAGAGTCCAAGGAGGGTAAACCATGTATGGATGGAGAAAGGGGAACCAGACTTGATGAGGCCAGTGTGGGGCAATCAGGATCATTCTGCTTCCCAAGGATTGCGCTTTCTGAATCACTCTTGATAGCAAGGGAAACGGAGGGAAAGCATAGAGCAGACCGGAGGGCCAATCATGGACTAGAGCGTCCCTGAGTGACTCCCCCTGTTGGGGGATCAGCGTGAAGTAGGTGCTGCATTTGGCATTGAGGGGGCTGGCAAAAAGATCGCAGCAAGGCTGACCCCATCTGATGAAGATTCATTCTGCAACCAGACGATTCAGGGACCACTCGTAAGGCATCAGAATAGCTCTGCTTAGCCTGTCTGCTATAGGTTCATAGGTTCATACTAGGCTATCTGCCAGAGGGCATTTACAAGCCTAGCCCATAGTTTTGTGGCTTACGCCACCCCTTTAGTATGGGGAACTATACCCATTATTTTGCTGTGCCTCTGTTGAGCAGTGACACTGAGGTAATCCCTGGGGTATATCTGCGATCTCCCATCCATTGGTCAAGATTTCTCTTGAACAAGGCCAGCGAGGTGCTCTGCCTCACATATACTGGGATTTTATTCCACAGCATAGGGAGTCTTTGGGTGATGAATCTATCCCTCCAGCACGTCCTATTAATAGCCGTGTCGAGGTTTAAGTCTCCCCTTGTGGCTCTGACGGATCTAGATTTTTGAGGTGAAGCATATTCATCAAATCTGGGTTTGACATGGCCTTGTATGTTAGGCAAAGGTCACCTCTGAGCAAGCGGTAAGCGACTGAATAGAGCTGGAGTTCTTTCAGTCGGGCAGCATAGGGCAGATGTTTGAGACCCTTTATCCTTTTGGTGAGGAACTTTTGTGGCATCTCCAGCTGCTGCAAGTGTCGGGTCAGATACATTCCGAATGGGGCATTGTACTCAATCATTGGTCTGATGAGTGATGAGTATAGGGAGACTATGACCTCCCTTGATCTAGATGAGAATCCCTTCATGATAAGGTGGGCAATGTAGAAGGTCTTCCTAACTACTTTAGCTACATGGGTGTCGAATGACAGACTACTATCAACCTGGGTCCCCAGGTCCCTGATAACTTCTTCTGTGCTCAGTGGATTGCCACCTATTTGGTAGCTAGGGGTAACCTTGTTTTTCCCGAAGGGTATGACTATGCACCTTGTTTTTCCCGAAGGGTATGACTATCACGTTGGACTTCCCCAGAATGTGCATTGCCACCTGGAACTGATGGGAAGAAACTGCCCACTGCCACACTCGCATGGCCTCTCTGCACAGGGGGTATGATCTGGTTCCTCCTTGCTTGTTCAGATACCACACAATGGACATGTTGTCCGAGTGTACTGCAATAGACCCGAGAGGAAGAAAGCTCTGAAGTGCACGCAATGCAAGTAACACCCCTCTCATCTCTAGGACGTAGATGTGCAGATATATCTCGTGATCTTGCCATGTGCCTTAGACTGTCCTGCCAAGATAATGCTCCCCCCACCCCATATGGGAGGCATCCGTGGTCACTGTGGCAACTGGGGGTGATGGAACAAAGGGTTTCCCCCTGTCCAGATTGTTGGTGCAAAGCCACCATCTGAGATCCTGTTTGCATCTGTCCGTGAGCAAGATCTGAATGGAATGTGGGAGTCTTTGGAGAGACCATTGGGCAAAGAGGAGCAATTGAAGGAGCCTCATGTGCAATCTCGCTAGAGGGACTAACATAATTGTTGCTGCCATAGTGTCCAGGAGTTGAAGAACCCATCTTGCCTTTACTTTCCTGAGGGGTAACAGGGCTTGCACCTGATTTTGTAAGACTGTGATTCTTTCCTGCGGTAGAAAGGCTCGCATCTGAACGGTGTCTAGCTCTGCACCTATAAAGATGACAAGCTGTTAGGGCAACAAGGCAGATTTTTCCCAGTTCAGTGTTATGCCTAACTGCTGACAGAGTGTGATGGTAGCATCCCTGGCTTGTATTAGTGGATGCCTAGTGGGGGCGGTGAGGAGCCAGTCATCCAGATATGGAAACACTTGGAATCCTTGATGTCTCAAGTGAGCCGTCACCACCGCCAAACACTTGGTGAACACCCTGGGGGCTGTGGTGAGACCAAAGGGCAGGGCTCGAAACTGGAAATGACTGGCTCCCAGCCGGTAGCATAGGTGACTCCTGGATGCCCTGTCCATCTTGATATGGTAGTAAGCATCCTTGAGGTCGATGGAGCACATCCATATGTCTTTTCCCAACAATGGAAAATTGACTGAAGAGTGACCATTCGGAACTTGGACTTTTGTACATAGTGGTTTAGTTGGCTGAGATCTAGAATGGGTCTCAGGTACCCTGTTCTTTTTGGCACCAAAAAGAATCTTGAGTAAGTCCCTAATCCGATCTGGTCTGAGGGGACATACTGGATGACTCCTTTTTCTAGCAGCTTTGAAACTTCTGAAGCTGCCTGATCCCTTTGACTGGGTGGAACGTCTGGGATTCTCCTGATTGGAGGGGGGGGGGTCTGAAGAGAAGGGGATGGCATAACCTCAGGAAATTATTCGTAATACCCATCGGTCCTGGGTGATGCTTTCCCAGGCTTCCGGGTATAATGATATTCGGCCCCCGACTGGCTCCGGAAACGCACAGTCGGGCATCCCATCAGGGACGATGGTAGGGAAACCGTGAAAAGAATCACAGTTTCCCGAATTGTGGGGGCCACCCCTGCCTCTAGGGTGGCGTCTCCCTGAATAACCTCCCCCTCCTCTGGAGGGGGGGCTCACCTTGTGCACCGGGAAAAAACTACTGTGATTTCTTGAACCACATCTTCCCACCTCTCTGGGCCTTGGGATAAGGTCTAGAGGGGAGGGAAAAATAGCTCCCTACAACAGACAGTCTTTCCCTCTTGCTCGCACATGGTGAGGGTGTCTTTCACCTTGGTTCTGAACAAAGTGGAACCATCAAAGGGCGCGTCGGTGAAAGAAGACTTGAAGACCTCTATGAAATGACAAAGGTGCATCCAGGCTTGCCTCCTAAGGGTGACCCCTGAGCTTGCTGCCCTACTCGCTCCCTCGGCTGCATAGCAAATGAGCCGCATGGACGAGTTAACAATGGAGTTGAGGGTAGACACCTGGGCGTTAACTGTCTGGGCCACCGCCTCCGGAACATTATCCACTAGAGCATGATGTCTGGGGCTACATGCGGCAAAAAAAAAAAAAAAGTCTCTCACGTAAAAGTGTCTCTCAAAAAAAAAAAAAAGGCAAAAAGGCAGTTAATGAGCAAAAAAAAAAGTTCTGGGAAACAGAAGTAGCTCCGTGCTCATCAAAACGGATTGTGAGTACCAACGAAAAGCTTTGATCAAAAAGCACTAAAGCTAGAAAGGGCTACTTTGTTTTATCACAGAACACCGTATACGGCATGTTTAAATGAACAAGAAGTCAATGGCAAAAGCGATTCGCTGGCAAAATAGCGGCCAGCTGGGAGGGCTGGCGATTTGCGGACAAAGGATCAGGCTGCTGTGGCTGCTTACACCCCCCTTAAATAGGGGACGCTGTAAGCCCTTCACCCCTGAACAATGTGACCCTGGCTGTATTGTAGGTGACGATGAACACCAAATAGAATTATTGCAGCAGTGAATTGACAATTTCTCTTCAACCCCCTTTTCTACAGGGCTCCATCAAAAGACAGTATGGTACTCCTCCCAGTATCCTTATTGGCGAAGAGACCCAAGAAAGGGTTCTTCCACCATGATGACCAGGCCAATCCAGCCTCCATCTGCCAGGAATAGCAATGAAAAAGTCAACCTGATCTCACAAATTTATCGTAACCTCTCTCTACCTCATTTTGAGAGCCCAAAATTCATTGTATGAACTCAATTCTTATAACTACCTCCAAATTTAACAAAATACTACTTTTAACAAATTCATCTTTATTTTAATTTTTTTTAATATCTCAAATATCTCAAACTTCAACTGAAATCATCCTCATCCTGATAAAACCTATAACAACATTTAAACCAAACCTGATAAAATGAGCTGACACATCCTTTTGTAAGAATCAGCCTTAAAACATGATCTTACAGATATTAATTAATACCACTATAAAGCCACTATAAACAAATACTATGTCTCCATTTTTATTTTTACAAGGCTTTGGCTTTGAAAGTGCAAAGTATGCAATAACACACAACTTAACACACAACATAATGTATTTGTAATATTATATATATAATAAATATTCTTATAATAAAATTGGTATAAGTGCAGAAAGTCAACTAAGTTAAGTGACTGTATTCTCTTTAATAACAGCAAACAATAGACATACATCAAAGTTAATAGCACTCAAGTCAATACAAATTTCCTATCTATATTTATCATGAACAACATTCCTTTCTTAATTTTTTTTTTTTCGGACATAGTTTATAAAACACATAGACAAACCTTTTTTTACTGATTCTAACTTTCTATGCTTACAATTCTGTGGTAAAATAATATTGATTCAACAGCTAATTGTGGTGAGAAGTAAAAAATATTTAAAGTGAATATTTAAGAAAAATCCACATCCAATGCAGTGACAGTGAGTGTGAGTTTCAGTCACAAGACCAGCAGCATTTTTTAAAAACCTGCTTGCTTAAGAATCAGACATCTCATTTCAGGGGTCATTCTTGTTCTCTCTATACACAGCAGCTACTAATGCAACTGTTGCCTCTGTTAGCAATGTTCGAGTCATGCCAAGTAGTAGTGTGTAAAATTACAAATCCTCTCTTCTCTTAGCAAAATGCGTCTTCCTTCCTCAGCTCTCTCTTCTGCGCTAATGCAACTATTGGTGCTTTTAACCAGGCATGCCTCACTCACTCCTTTTACACCCCAAATACATCGGAACACATCTATCGCGCTAAAACTAACTTGGCCTTTGCTCTTGCACAACAGCAGGCAGCGCGCAAAAAAAAAAAAAAAAAAAAAAAATAAAAAAAAATTGAAAAAAGTAAAATTTGAGAAGGAGGGGTGATGGGCCGCATGGAAGAGGGCTGTAGAGTATCTCCTAACTCCTTGATGAGATCCCTCTGGAGCCGAGTAAAATGAGACAGGTAGTTCAGCGACCGTAAGGTAAAGTTTGCTGATGAGAGGGTACGCTTCCCATACGGGTCCATGGTCCTAGACTCCTTGTTAGGAGGATGGACGGAGGAAGAAGTCTCGGCTACTTCCTTCTGAGTGGCCGCCGCCGCCGCCACCATGGCATCTACAGGGACTCCTTTGGACAAAAACTCCTTACCTGGGGGAGCCGATAAAATTTATTGGGTCTCCTAGGTATGGGTTCCACAGAATCAGGGTTCTCCCACACCCTTCGACAAATTAAATCCAAGAGCTCGTCGAAGAGTGGAGACACCCAGGAGGTGGAGGGTTGAGCACCAAAGGCCTTAAGGAAGACAGACTCCTCCTCGGAGGGGGATTTGGACGGCCAATCACCTCTCTATTTTAATATCTCCAGAATGTCGGAGAAAGAAACATCGTCAGAGGATGACTTGGGGGACCCCTCCAATTCCTCGAGGTCAGTATCTGAGGTGAGAGACTCATCCTGGGAGTCTATGTGCTTCCTCTTGCACGTTTTCTTTCTAGGGGGCTCCTCAGGCACAGACTCTGAGGGGCCCTCAGAAACTTGGGGACCACTCGTGGGGGTATCCCTAGGCTTTGGGGCTCCACTGTCTACAGATAGGTGATGATCAAAGGCTCTAGCTGGAGTGGAGGGGGACAGAATGATCGATCCGCATGATGTGGCTGAAGACCTGGCCAGCAAGCTCTGCATGGCCTCAAAGGCTGGCCCCCCTGAGTCCAAAGACGGGCCGGCCTCCGAGACCATGACAGGGGTCGGGGTTCCACGAGCTGAGGCACCGAGTGGGAGACTTGGAACCGAAAGGTGTCCCGAGGTGTTCCCCTCGGATCTGACTGAAGAAACCCGAGTCTCGAACCCTGTGGATGGGGCCGACAGGGTCAGAGCCGATGTCGGTACTGATAAGCCCGGACGGGGCATTGGAACCGATGCAGGAACATCAAATGGAGCGGAGCATTCTGGCTCCAAAGACAGAGATGTGCTCGGAGGAGGAACAATCGAAGAAGGTATCGGGATGGGCTCCGGAGCCGAGAACAATTTAGCCAAAACCGGAGACTGAAGGAGTCTCTGCACCACCCTATCGACATCCATATCTGAAAGTGTCCTGGAGGATTTGGAGGACAGGGAGGGAGATCGAGATCTCCTCTCAGGTGACCCTGGTCTAGTTCTGGGTGATCGGCTCTGAAGAGGTTCCAATATAATTGGAGCCGAAGCTGGTTCCATTACTACCGACACTTCCTGCGGCCCTGAGGACAGTGAAGCCGAGGAGGTCGAATCTAGTCTAATTACTTTCTCCGATGGCTCCGAAGAGACAGACGGAACCAGAGATCTCTTTTTAGACTTAGTAGATTTTGATTTTGACTTAGAACTGGAAGCAGAATCCATAGCCTCTTCAAAAGATGGTTTTAAGAGTCCCTTCAAGATTAGCTTATTCTTTCTCTCTTGGAGCACCCTGGGACTAAAGGCATGGCAGAAGCTGCAGGACTCCTGCAAATGGATTGCTCCCAGACAATAAACACATACAAGTGTCCGTCGGTGATGGACATCTTGTAACCACACTTAGAGCACTTTTTAAAACCCGAAGGTTTATGCTCCTTCTGATCTTTGGACATCCTAAGGTTATACACAAAAGCTGCCAAATGAGCAGTCACAGCAGAACTGAAAACTACTGTGAAATGAAAACTAGAGTCACCACACCCTATGCAAAGTGCGGGAACAACAAATACTCACAACAACAGCACCACACACAAAAAGGCAACAAAACCTCTAACTAAAACGGTTAGGAAACACTAAAAAAAACTCTAATTTAAACTTTTTTTTTCTTTTAACAAGACAAAAACAGAGACACAAGAAAGGGGACGGACTAGGTCCTCTAACTAAAATGGGCCTAGCCCGCTGGAACAGTTAGTAGGATACCAAACACCCACACTACAACAATACACAACAACAAGGAAGTAACTATTAAAATAGCTTTTGTTGATCCAATGCTCTCAAAAAGATGAAGAAAAAAGGATACTTAGGCACAGCCAAGCAAGACCACATCCGAGCTACACAAGCGGCAAACAAGATCTGGGGATATACAGCAGTGCAGCATGGGATACCTCCTTAGCCCAGCCAATAGAAGACTTAGAGCTAGAAAAGTTTGGCCGAGTTGGTGCCGATATTCGGCTCCGAACCCACGGGTAAGAATGTAGGCAAGATTGGACTACACAACATCTGCTATTCTCGAAACCTGCAGTAATTCAACAGAAAAAAAACATGGAGCATCAAGGCATTCGTTAGATATCATGAATGGAAATCAATGAATAAGTTAAAGCCAGTGTTGTATTAAAACCAAAATATGTCATCAGCAGCAATATTGACAAAAGCTCAACACAGAATGTGGACAATTTATACCCAAGCCATTGCTGTGAAAGTAATAATACCTATGCTTTTTTAACCCACGTTTTGATTCTCCTGTGCCTGCTTGGGGTGTAGTTCTTAGAATACTTTCTGCTACTTTATGAATGAAATATTCTGCATGGCTGCTGTTCTCCTTAAGGATCTACATCTAAAATCACACACACTTTTTATTTCTTGAATTTCCTCCTGTTTAAACATCATCCATTTCCTCTCTGAATTATAGCTTTCTGCTTGCACTATGTATAAAAGCCTTAAAGGTGCAGCTCTCTAAAACATCTCTTCAAATCACGTAATCCTATACCACCTTGAACTACCGGAAGGATCAGCTTACCCACTTGACCTCTGCCCACTTCCCCTCCCAGCTAAAACCCTTAAACTCTATTACTGTCCACAACTTCTCCATTGGTTGATAAAAAATATGCCTGACTCATAACACTAAAGGGACTAAACATTTTTACTGTTTGTATCTTGCTATCCATATCCATGAACACGAGCTTCCAGTTTCTCCATTTTTTTTACCTTTTTAGTCTCTTCCCATATATCCTTAGCTGCCGTAACAGAATCCTTTTTAACCTAGACTCTTAAATACTGTGTTTTATCGTGTCCCCAAAAATATAGGTATTGCTGAACCAATTCATGTGTGGGTACATAGTTTACACCTATAGCCTTTGTTTTGTCTTCATTAATTTTATATCCCCCAAAAAACTAAAAACTGTCTCAGAATGTTCCACTGAAATATCCTTTTCTGCTTTTATCGGGTACAAAATACTATCGTCTGCAAATAAAGCCAATTTTTCTTGATTGCCATACCAATTATATCCTTGGATTTTTGACTCCCTTATTTTCTTTGCCAATGGTTGTAAATATGTGAACAAAGGGGAAAAAGGACACCCTTGCCTGGTTCCTCTGTTCAGACACAACTTATCAGAGAGGAACCCTTGCCTTCAATCTCTCATATAGCCTTCAAATTCACCTTATTTTGTCAGGGAATGCAAATGTTTCTATTGCCATATAAAATCCTGGCTTACTCTGCTGAATGCTTTCTCTGCATCAAGACCCAACAACAAAGGTATTTTCTTACATTCTGCTTCCCTCTCATTATCATTGTTCTACTAGTGCGATCAAATGTTTGCCTCCTCTCCACAAAAAAAACTGATCCACATCTATCAATTTTGGCAAAACCTTTGCCAATCTTTTAGCTATTATAAACAAACACTTTATAATCATGGTTTTAAATTGAAATGGGCCTATATGAAGCTGGGGCTCAGGTTTCTTAGTCTTTGGGTACGAAAGCAACGGCAGCTTTCTTCCTGAATGTTGGTGCTTACCCTCCTTTTAAAATATTGCTAAATAAAACCTTTGAGATCTTTATTACTTTCTTCCCAACAGCTTCCAAGTTTTCACAATGCCATCTATTCCTGGAGGCTTTCCTGCAGATTGGTTATACATCACTGTTTTTGTGCTCTGGAGTGATTCTTAAAAAAAACTCTTAACAGCAATATTTCTAACTTCATGTGTATATGCATATTATCCAGACAGGGAACAAAACAAATGGAAATGGTGCAGGAGATTTGAGATTGAGTAATACAAATGAAGTTGCCTATAAATCCTTTATCTTTACCTGTATAGTTTACTTCTGCAAAAACCAGTGCATAGAATATGTGTGTAAAATGGAAGTCAAGATGAGTCAGGTCAGCCAGACTCCATGTGATGGGATCATTATAACATCTAGTGTGTGCAGACTAACAGTTTTGGGGACAGATGAAATGAGACCATTACAGGGTCCAGAATTTGAACAGTTTCCACAAGACCCTAAATGAAAAACACAAAAAACAGCAAACAGGAAGTTTAGTAAATACTGACAGAAAAGCCAGATATTATCAAGGAAGACAAAAGTGAGGAGCTTAAGGTCAAGCAAAATGAAGAATGGACATGGGCTATATTCCCAAAACTCTGGTCAGTTTTAGAGGAATTCAAAACAGGTCTGATGCATAAGAGTGAAAACCATTGAGCCTGAGAAAGGAAAATACTACTTGCTTATCATAATTTCCTGGGGCATTTAGGAAGGGAAAAGTTGCAACAGACTGTCAGTTCCAGATTTAGATGGGAAGGTTTGACAACAGACATCCAAAACCTTGTCAAAGATGTACTGTCACCTGTGCAATGCAGGAAAGCATAACAGCTGGAAGCAGCATCGACCCCCACAAGCATCAAGACACTGGAAAACGGTACAAGTGGGTTTTGCGGAACCTCTTCCAGCTACCCCAGGGGGATTATTCACCCTAATGAAGTATATTAAGTAGGTGGACACCCATTCACAAAGTAGTGAAAATGAAACTGATAACTTGATAGTTAAATGACTGAAACTATCATGTGTACCTTAGAGGAGACACACAGACCAGGAAACTCACTTTACTCTGTTTAATATCTCCAAGATTTTTGGGTTTCTAATAGCATGTGGGGGAATGGACTCCATTCCTAAGTTAAAGTATGATTAAAGTTCATGAAATTAGTATGGTTTCAATGTTTGATGTTAGCCAAAAGTGTTCCTCGTAGCACTGGCAAGATGACCAGAATGGACTACTCCAGCAATTCGTATGGAGTTACATGCATCAGTAACATATTTAAATATGACCATATATTCTTTTTTATGAGACCCCATTGCTCCTACTACTATTAGAACTGTCTGGGTATCCTTCTTCCACACTGCCCTCATTTCTCCCTGCAAATACTGGTATTTTATGACTTTTTGTCTCTCTGTACATAAGATATTGTAATCACTGGATGTAGCAATTTCAGCGATTAATGCTACTGTTTGTCTTCTATTCACAGACTGCTATATCTGGTTTTCTCACATCTATTTTTGAACTGTTGGTAATGGGTGATGCCATGTGATATAAACTTCATTCCCCATAATGCTTTGTGGCTCGTTTCCAATGCTTCGCGGCTACTTAAAAATTATGTTTGCACAATCCCCAATGCAAAAGTCTTGCCACATTATTATGCCCTTTCAGTATGCAGGCTTCTGCCATTAGTTTATCACTCCCAGCAACAAGATGTCCGACTGTTTCCAATTCTGCTTTACAAAACCTGCATTTGTCTGTTTCTCAGACATGTTCAGCGATGGACTTTGTAAACCAACTTGTACATAGTCCATTATCCTGGGCTACCAATATTAATCTTTTATCTTTTGGTTTAAATTCATCTCTCCTTAACCATTCCTGTGTTAGATCCTGATCAACATGAGGTTGTTCCAGGAGTTTTCTGTACTTGCAACTGTATTTATGCATTTTCCACATTTCTTGCCTTTACATTGGATCCTTCACCTTATATTCTTTTTTTTTTTTTTTTTGGCACATTCAGTTGTTGCCTGATTTTTGTCTACTTCTGGTTCGATTTCCATTTCTGCTGCTGCTGCTAAACTAAGCAAGGAAGACATCTTAGACTTGTTTACCTCATCCATTAAAACTTTCACTAGGTTTGAATCTTGTGAGGTCAGCAGATATGTATGCAGTCCTACAATTGAAGATCTATACATGTAAAAAAAATAAATGTTGAGGAGGCCCATATCTCCTTCAGAAAGGGGTATATATAATCTTAGTACACTCTGATTTTTATAAACCGATTAATAAGAATGAAACATTTTTCTTGTTTTCCTGCCCAAACGATCCAATATTTTTGGGGGCCAATCACCCCAAGTCTATAGCTTGGGCTTTGTTCCTATATGTCAAAGCTGTTTTCAGTATTAATTTTACTCTTCTAAAATACTCCTTACTAAATTTTATTCAAATTTGTTCATGTTTTATCATTGATCCTTCTTCAACTCCCAAATCAAGTTCTGTTAGGTCATATGCCTGTTCCGGACTGATATTATCTTGGTGCTGCAGCTTTCCTGCTTTGATGGCTGCTTTTGCACATTTATAAAGACAAAAATAACGTTCAATCATCAGAGAAAATTTTGACCACTTGCAATTGTATTTTTAGTTCCTCATCTGACGGACTACATACAGCTTTAAATTATCCACAAAAGAAGATAAGTCTTTACATTTTGTTGTTTTTTTGAAAGCCAAACTCCAACCATGACCTAATTTGCTATGTAGACAGCTTAATGGGTTAACAGCAAAACAACAGAGTAGTGATGACAAAGAGTCACCCTGGAATATCTCTGGGATAATAATTTGTCCTTTATCATGGCTTAGCTACATGCCCAGTGTAATGAAAATTAATCAATGTAATGTGCAAGCACTCTTATATCCATGAATGTGGGATGCTGTGAAATGTTTTTTTTGTAGCCTATCATGCCATACTTGATACTTCCCCTTTTTACAATTTTCCATTATGAGTTTAACAACAAACAATCCTTTCATATGAATTTTGTTCGTTGCCATTTTGTTCTGTTGCCATAACTGATTTTTATTTCTGAATGACTTATAAACCCTGTCAGGATCAATTCCAGTATGCAAATTATACCTCATTGTAATAGTCTCCAGTATTGTGCAGGTTCACTCTTAAGGATTGTCTTTCCAGTTGCTAATCAGGTTGGCATCTGTTCTGGGTGTGCATATAACCAGTTCTTACTCCGGGCTAAATCTTCATGTAAAGATGTTAATATTGTTAGACAAAAGCTAGGTTTTTCATCTGGACCTGGAGTTTTCCATTTAGGAGCTTTTCTTAATTTTGTTTCAATTTCTCAGGCTGTTACATCTCCCATTTCATATTCTATACATTTGAACTCATTTTTACTTATTCTATCCATTCAGCATATTTTATGTTCCACAGGATCTTTATAGATATTTCTTCAAAATGTGTCCATTTCTTCCTCTTTTTTTTTTTTTTTTTTTTTTTTGGTGGTGTTCATTTTATTTTTGCCTTGTTTCCCAATTCTCTATAAAACTTTTCTGGGTCATCAATAAACTGCTTATTTTATAGTCTTTATTTATACTTCTCTGGATAACTTCCAAGTTTTTCTGCCTGTGCTGATATCTTTAGCTTATTATTTGCAATAATGTATGATAGGATCCTGGTCTGTTGTGCTAGTGCATGTTGCTTTTATCATGGCTATGTTTCTGAGTATTTTTGTTGATCTGTTCCCTTTTTTGTATTCTCATCTTAATTGCTTTAAAGTTTTCTTTATTCCATGCTTCCATGATGACATTTCATTTCCTCCCTTACTGCTCTGTGGTTTTGTGGTAAGACTGTTGTATCCTATTGTTATATTGCATGAATTTCTATGAGCAGTCTGGATTACTGTGTTCATTTATTTTATCCGACTTCTAAAATTGTAGGTCTTATCATCTTTCTGTATTTCTTTCATTGATCTTAATACATCTATCCCATCCCTAGTAAATCAGGCAACTTTTCGTTTTGATCATTTTCTTCTAAACTTAGGGCATATTCTTTGTTCTCCCTTTCTTCCAGGAATTTTACAGAAAGTTAGAGAACATCTTCCTCTGACATATTCTCTTTCAGTTTCATCCTATGTCATCCATTGCTCTTTAATATGGGAACTCAATGGCCTATCACTAAACAACACTGACTGTGTCAGAGTTGCCAGGTTCCTGTTACCTCCCTTGCTGAGCAGCACCAAATAAACTTTTGTACTGGTTTCCTACTGAAGACTTCAAAGTATCTTCATATGGCAACTGATCAGATGCTTCCTGTTCCAGTGGTTTCAATATGGGGACTCATTCTTCTACCATGGTGTGATATCATCAGAGTTGGACCTTCTACACTAAATCCTTCACTTCCCAGGAAATCTGCAGTTTCAGTGTCTATTTCTTTAACTTCTCCATTGCTAATCCTATTTTCTACTTTCCCCCCTTTTTAATTTTTTTTTGTATTGTAAAAATGTTCCATATCCAATTCATTTTGCCTGTATTTCCCTTCAAATATCTTTGGTGCTGCTTTTATTTCATATTGATTAGTTTCACTAATTTGCTTTGCGTAAATATTGCACCATATAAATTTATTTTTTCTTTCCCATGTCCATATTTCTTCAGATGTCTCCTACTGCTCCTCTTTTTCCTTATTTGGGGGAGTCATTGTTCCACCATGCTCTGACAACCTGTGCTAGACTTTCTACACTAAATCCTTTACATAGCAGGTATTCTATAACTTCAATTTTTTTACTTCTACTTTAGTAATCTTCTCTTCTACATTCCCACTTTGTGATCTTATTTTTTTGTATTGTGATATTTCCATGTCCGGGTGCCTTTGCCTGTATTTTTTTTTGTTGAATATCTTTGGAGTTGCTTTTTTTGTATTGATTAATTTGGCTTTCTCCTTTGCATTAACATTGCACCATATCAGATTGATCTTTCTTTCCCATATCCATGTTTCCTCTTTATACCTTTCAAAAATGTAAAAACGCCAAGAAAAAAACCCTCAGAACCACCACAAACAAGCACTAGTATACACACACACAGGTATGAAATACAGCACTAAATATCAATGTGACCCGGTCAAGAATTGGAAATGGTTGAAACTTTAATGCAGGTTAACACAAACAATTACTACCTATGTGCATAGTTCTCATTTGTGGTGGATCTGACCTTCCAAAAGTCTCCAGATTTTGTTCTTTATATTTTCGCACTTCTTCAGTCACCTTTTTTTCCAAACAGCCCAAGGCTTCTTGGTCTATATACTGCTTTTCAGGAAACTGTTGTATTAAACACAAATTTGCTTTTGATGGTGTTTCTTGTGTATTTTTCTTTTCTCTAATTTCAATCTATTTTTTTTTTTTTTTTTATATCTTCTGTCCAGAAATTCTGGGCTTGTTGCATAATAGAGTGGACTATTGGAGATAAAAAAGAAGTTATGTTTTGTTACGATCATCTTTATGGCTCTTTTTTTGAGCTGTCAGTTTTTGTGTTTATGGATTACTATTTCTTTCTACAACTGGGGGGGGGGGGGACCTAGCCTAACCGCAAAGGAGGAATGTTTCCGTGCCCTGAGGATTCAACACTTTTTTTCATTCCTGGCACCAGTGTGCCCACCAGGATTGGTCACTTTTTTAACACTGGGACTTGTGTACCCCTGTCTATATATATATATATATATTTTTTTTTTACTTATTTCTGTCCTTGATACACGCTATATATAATACAGCCTATATATCCATGTTGTCTTGGTGAGATTTTGTAAAAACAGGGTCCACTTCATGAAAGTTTTCATCAAGACTTGAGGATGAATTCAATTCCAGCAATACTACTCTCCTTTGCTTGCTGATTTTATCATCTCTTCATTCAGTCACCAGAGAACTCACTTTACGAGAAAGGCAACAAAACAAATATGCCAAACTTGAGGAATTAAACAGAGGTTTGATCCTGCTTACCTTCCTCAAAACTCTTGGCAAATTGAAAGGGCTACTAAAACCTTAAAGATGGGGTTAAATGACTACTAAGATAGGAAATAAAGATAGTACAGGAAGATGGAAGTCACAGTGTGAATACTCACTTGAGCAGACAGACTTGGAGAGGACTTTTACCCTGCTGACAGGGTAAGGTCTTACCCTTCTCTTGCTTACTAAAGTACAGTTTAAGAATTCTCCTTTAATAAAGGACTTTAAAATTGTGGGACCAGTTCCAAGACCAAATCAGATGGGCAAAGGAGACAGTCTAGGGAGCCTGACCAGCCCTTACTTTAGAACTTCACAAACAAAATGAGATCTGGGGGGAAAAAAGGAGGTACAACTGGAACAATGAGAACTTGTAATGATCCACCAGTTAGCAATACAAAATTGAGTAAGACCCTGTATTCTTACAAAAGTAGGATTACTGACAGCACAAGTTTAACTATATAAAAATCAACTGCCAAGAAGTGGTTAAAGCCAGAAACATATAAAAACTTTAAAATGGAGGGAAAAATAACTTGTTTTTTTCTTTACAAGGGGGACTATTAACAGACAAATTAAAACATGACTCTCGCTCTTTTTTAAGATACAGCTGAAAGGAAAATCCTGACAGAACAGGATCTTGATAATCTTCACATCCATAAAGTAAGTTTAAGAATACCAGGGTTGAACCCATGTGGAGATACCTCAAGATAAGAGAGGCATTCTCCCTTCTGGAGATGTTAAATCTTACAGAAAAATACTTGAGAAATTAAACTGTTAATGAAAGAGACTAAATATCCTTTCTTAAGACTTGACATAAAAATGTTACTGCTAACATTTACTTATGAGAAGGACGAAATTACTGGCAGCTCACCAGAAATAGCAGTCCCATATATAACAGTAAAAAAAAAAAAAAAGCTACAAATCTGAACAATGTTGCAAACATCTTAACACCTAAAATGGATATAGGAGATGATATTTCAGCAGGAGCATCAATCTTTCCCTTTTTATGCAGCAGAGAAAGCGATTTGGGAAATTCAAAAGTTACCAGTGCTTCTAGAAAAATTAAGCAATGTCACATTTGAGTCAATATACATTTGCTAATAAATGTGGTATTTGTGCATTGGTGAGAGAAATGCTACATTTACATCCCTGATACTAAAACCTGTGATTAGGTGACCTCAAACTGCTCAAAAAGCACAAAGAATCAGGTTTTCACTAGCTGAGTGGTTCTGTTAGTGGTTAAGGAGGAACAATAATGCAGCTTATATTGGTCATAGTTGGCAATTCTAGGTTGTATGAACTTTGTTACTGTTGCCATCAAGTATGGAATGGAGTGTATAAGGTATCAAGCAGTGCAAGTCTTGACAGTGGACCAAATGCATCAGGTCCAAGATACAGTATTATTTATGAAGTGCACTCAATAAACACCAAACTACATTACTCATAAAAAAACACCAAGCAAGAACAAACATGGGTCCTCATGTTTGCTCCAGGAGAACTGTTACAGTACTGGGATCTCAGGAAAATTGGATAACAGCTTAAACAATCTTCCCTGGGTAGATATGAGAAAGAAATCCTTGAGATATGTCTGTGTAGTGTAGCTAGAACATGTCAAGAATTAATAAAGGAACAACAGCTGTTAGAAAATACATAATTCACTGCCTGGCTAAAAGGGCAGCAATCAAGACAGATTATAAAATTTCTTGTGCTTGTATAAAAATTCCTAAGAACTAACAATATAAATGTACATTTAATAAACTGAAATTAATTCCACTAAAAGGCAGATTTAACGAGAAAGAACATTCAGAAAATACACTGTCTGTTACTCTGCTCAAACTCAGCATGAAATTCAGACAGCTAAAGGTCAACAGAATGGGATGTAACATCAGTAAAGCTAACAGTGCATTCAACTTAAGTAAAACTGCATACATCGCAGCAGTAGTCCTTGAATAGTTTGTTAGAGGAAACCATTATGAAGGTTTGTGATTCAACAGAACATCTGTTAACCTCTAATTTTCTGTCTGAAAGGCAATCTTTCTAAGGCACAAAATATAAAGTACACGCATCTGAAATTAATCAAGAGAGTATATATGCATTTATCATTGGCAAAGGACAAAAAATGATTAATAACTAAGACATCTTTTGAGTTGTTGTTGCGTCTTTCGGCTTTTCCCGGTTAGCGGTCGCCACAAGTGGAACTCCTGTCTGCTAATGGTTGGCAGTAGATTTCTTACATGCCGAGTTGCCAACCCTGACGCACAACCTTCAACGAAGGTACGCCCATTCACACGTCTCCACACAGAAGACGCTTTCGCTGAGAATCGAACAGGACAACATCTTACTGTGAGGCGACAACGCTACTGCAGCACCACCACCGCAGTTAACTAGTACATCTTTTGAGGAACTGCAGAAAAGCAGAATGCATAAGTTTACTACACACCCATTTAAAGGACCACTAAGGGCAAATGTTGAAAAAACATATATATATATATATTTATATTTTTATCTAATCATGAATTTCTGCACCTCTCAAAGCAATGTGCCACAAAATAAGCATTCATTCCGAATTTAAAATTTTTTTTTATCCTAGTTTGCCCTCATGGGGGCAGACATCCTGATGAGAGATAGGACTCAAAATGCAGTATGACAGCCCTGATTGTGAGAAAAAGTAGCCCTACCATTTGTTGTCAGATTAGACTTCCATTCATGGAAAACCTGAAAAAAAAACCTGCCAAGAGTCTACAGATCATGCGTCATGGACTGGTTTGCACAGAGTTTTACAAATGTTGCTAGTAATGCACTACACATTCTCTGAAAAAAATCCTGCAAAAGTGTTAACAAATTACTGAGATAAAAAAGACTGTTTACAAAGAGCAGTTTTGTTAGTTGCAGTTCCTGTCCAAGTTTCTCCGCTTATCTGCCCTCCTTCAATGAGCCAGAATCTCATATTTCCAACTTGGCTAGGTTCAGCTACTTACTCAAATTTGCATGACAATAGTCAAAACAAATCACAGCCTTGTGTTCCACTAAACCTCTTCCTTCATACTTTTCTTCACTCCTTAATTTTGACTAGCACTTTCTCAGACTTTTGGGGTTAAAAAAAACAAAACACACACAAACGCACAAATATCATTCCACAGTTTAGGCCAATATTATCAATTTCTTAAAATGTGCACAGTAATGTATTTAATTTGGATTGCATTCTGGCTGTTCATATGGTTATTTTTGCATAGTAAGTCTGTTATAGCATAAACTGAACCATTTTATGTAATGCCAAGCTGAACAATGAAATGGTTTTGTTTCTTAACCCCTGCCCAAGCCTCTTATGTGACAGACTAATTTTTGTTATGATTGCTTTAGGCAGCTTGTCTTAGTACACTTGCAAGCACATCTAAAATCCGCTCAGAAACAGACTCTCGTAGAAATCTTCCAAATCAGAAGCTGTTAAGAATAGCAGTACTGCTAATTTAGTAAGCTCACAAAATAAGATTACATGAATTGCCATCCCTTTTATGAAACAAAGTTACGTGCAATAAATGTCATTATTTGTTCATGAGACTGCAACACCTTATTTGAAAATCATTATGGATTGTACTACATCAGAGTAAACGTGTAAGCCAAAAGGGACACTTGTGTGAATCACAATGTATATATACATAAATCTAAAAGTCACAGGGATTTTTTGTTGAACTCTCTCTAAACACATTCCATGTCTTGTGCTGTTTTAACCAACTACCTTACCTCTAAGCTTTGCATAAACTGTTGTATTCTTTTTTGTATTTTTAAACTTATTTATATTCATACTTTCCATATTTTTATTACGTGTTCTTTGTATAACATAGACCTTTTCTCCCCGGGTCTCCTCTGAAAATGGGCCACCAGCTCAGTCGGACACACTTGGTTTATAATAAAAAAAAAAAATATATATATATATATATATATATATATATATATATATATATATATATAAATATATACACACACATTTTTTTAAATAAACAGACTTCCCAAACATACATGTGTAGAACAAATATTTATATGGAAATATAGATATGGAGCTCACATATTTGTGTATTTACACACAACCACCTCATCAGCTAGTAGGCTACTGAATACTTTGTTGCATTCAAAGGGACTTCATTGTCAAATGTAATGAAACAGTTTTTTTTTTCTTCTCAAGTGTTCATGTATTAAATTCTCTCTCCCTGCATCATTTGCCTCTCCTCTCTCATAATCCCTTCCTCACCCTCTTCTTCACATCCAATTTCTTTTTTCCCAGTGACTTGTACATCTTGTATATATGCAAATGTCAGTTTCTAGTATTGCACTCACTATGTATACTAGAGTACTACTACCACTTACATGTATGCCTTTTCAACAAATGGTCTACATTTTTACTTTGATCTCTATACAGCATAGTCAGTTAATCTGTTGTGACCACTTTGGATGAAGTTGAAAACGAGCCCTGGTTTAAAAAAAAAAAAGTAAAATAAAATGAATCTGTTGGGTGGACAGAAACCAAATGATTACATACAGTGTACTGGCCATGACTCATTTTTCATAAATGCACTATTATCAAGAATTGAGAAAGATGCCTTGAAGTAAGAATGTGCATATCCAAAGGCACAGCTGAAGCACAGACAGAAAGTACTTTGTGTAGGTGACAAATAGCTCTCAGGATTCAAATGGAAATGAATGCCTGTGAAGGTATTTGATGTAAATAAGATTACAAGAGAACAACATTTCTTCTCAAGTGCAGGGTTGACATCTCCTTACTTTAGCAGGAAACACAACATTCAAATATCTCTGAATGACTTCAGAAATCATAACATGTGAGGATAGTTGAATAACAATGACAGTGTTTTCAATAGGTAAGTAGAGGCATTGTAAGGAAATTTCAGATTCCGTCTGAAAGGCAGCTGCAGACAGTGGGACTCCTATGTAAATGAGTGTGCTTGATTTTTGAGAGCGACAATGGAAGAACAGGTTTAACAAAAGGTAATGGCACACAGGTGTCTTATTTGTGCTATCTGACGACTTCTGATACATATTAACTTAAATAAATAGTATTCTCATACGAGGTCTTATGGAAGAGAAAACGTGCATTTTGCTCAGGTTCCGATTTAAAATACAAATACAGCATCACTCCACTTGAGAAATGTGTGGATATATACTTGTACCATTATTCAACATATGAACATGTCACATACATTATAGGTTCATACTAGGCTATCTGCCCTACGGCATTTATAAGCCTCGCCAGAATGTGTTTGGCTTTCACCACCCATTTTAAATTTATTTTGCTATGCCCTTTTTTGAGGTTAGTATACTGTGCCTCTGTCTAACAGTGACACAGAAGTGATACCCGGGGTAAACCTACGATCTCCCATCCACTCATCAAGATTCCTCTTGAAGAGAGTCAATGAGGGACTCTGCCTAACCTGGACTGGGATTTTATTCCAGAGTGAAGGGAGCCTCTGGGTTATGAATCTGTCCCTCCAGCATGTCCCATTTATTTCAATGCTGAGGTTCAAGTCTCTCGAGCGCCTAGCTCGATGGGACTTGGATTTTCTGAGGTGCAGCATGTCCATTAATTCCGGGTTGGACATGGCTTTATACGTCAGGCACAGATCGCCTCTGAACAGGCGGTATGCCACTGAGTAGAGCTGGAGTTTCTTTAACCGGGCAGCATATAGCATCTGTTTGAGCCCTTTCATCCTCTTGTTGAGGTACTTTTGGGGTCTTTCCAGTTGCTGCAGGTGTCTGGTAAGGTACATCCCAAAAGGGGCATTGTACTCAATTCTGGGCCTGATGAGGGATGAGTAAAGATTCACGATGACCTCCCCTGATCTAGATGTGAATCCCTTCATGATTAGGTGGGCTATACAAAATGTTTTTCTAACCACTTTGGCCACGTGGTTGTCAAATGAGAGATTGCTACCAACTTGGGTCCCCAGGTCCCTAATTACTTCTTCTGTACTTAATGGATTACCACCTATGTGGTAATTTGTGGGCACTTTGTTTTTGCCAAAGGGGACGACTATACACATTTTGGCATTTAGCTTGAGGCCATGGCTCTGGCACCAGTTGTTTGTTTCTATGAGGCCCTTTTGGAGGATGCTTGTGTCGGCTGGAGAGTCGATTATGGTGCCCAGTTTGCAGTCATCTGCGAACTTGGTCAGCCACAGTCCTTCCGTGTTGGCCTGTACCTCTGAGAAATATATACCGAACAAGAGAGGTCCCAGGACTGAGCCTTGTGGGACACCACTTGTAACTGGTTTGGAGTCTGACATGGCTCCAGCAATTCTAACCATGTGGGTTCTGTCCTTGATCCAGTTTGCAATCCATCTAGTGACATAGGGGTTTATATTTAAGCTGGTGAGCTTATCTATAATGCCCGAGTGGGTATTGTATCGAAGGCTTTTGCGAGGTCCAGGTAGGCTGTGTGGACCACCTTCCCCTCGTCAATGGCCTTGGTGACTGTTTCAAAGAAATCAACCAGGTTTAAGAGGCAGGATCTGCCCTTAACAAAGCCGAACTGGGTAGGATCCAGTGTTTGTAGGTCCCCAATATCTTTATTTATGAGGTCCAAGATGATCCATTCCATAGCTTTGCAGACCAAGCTAGTCAGGCTTATGGGGCGATAGTTTCCAGGATCCGTTGAGGCACCACCTTTATGGAGAGGGACCACTGTTGCTGTACGCCACTCTTTGGGCACATATCCTGTAGTAAGGCTGAGATTGAACAGTAGTTTTATGTTTGGGTTTAGCTCTTCTTGGAGTTTATGTAGGACGCAGCCCGGGACACCATCTGGTCCCAATGATGCTGTGTTTTTTGCTTTGGAGAAGGCGGCTCTTACCTGAGCATCTGAGATGTCAGGGGGGCAGCACTCTGCTGGGATAGATATTTGCCCTTTTGGTTGGGAGGGGGGGGAGTTTGTGCTGAACCTGTCAGCTAGGATGTTGGCAATGTCTATGGGTTTGGTGTATTTTTTGTCATTTTGGACTAATTCTGAGCATATCTGGGAATTACCACCCAGGTTCCTAACATAACTAAAGAAAGCCTTGTGATTATCCTTAGTGTCCTGTGCAATTTTTCTCTCGAAGCTGGCCTTAGACAATTTTGTGTGTGCCCGTAGTTTTTTGCTAATACTGATCAGTGATGCCTTCCCTTTTTGGGATTTTGCTCTATCATTTAGTAGCTTCCTCCTTCTATTGTATGGTTTGTTTATGGCTGGGGTCCACCAGACAGGACGTCTGCCTTTGGAGGATTGGGTCTTGGTTTTATTTGGGATCGATGATCCATGCAGTCCTGAAGGTGTTCATAGAATGCGTTTATAAAGGATTCTGCGGTCTGGCACAGGCCCGGGGGCTTTGAAGGATTCCACCTCAGTTTTGAGGAGTGTAAAATTTGCTTTAGAGAAGTTTTTCACTGTGGTTTTCTGGGCAGGGGGTGGGGTCAGGATGTGAATATCCAGTGAGATTAGTTTATGGTCTGATCTTACCAGTGAGGGATACACTTCTGGTCTGGAGCATAGAGTCCCCATGTTGGTGATGATCAGGTCCAGTATGTTTTCCCCTCTTGTGGGACTGGTAACAAGTTGTTCCATAGCATTTGAGTTTATAAATTCTAGGAACCTTTGGGCTAGGGTGTTGGAGCTAGAGTAATGCTCCCAGTCTATGTTTGGGTAGTTGAAGTCGCCCAATATAATGGTGTTTGGAGAGACCTTCATATTTTCCAGTGTTCTCAGGAAGGCCGAGTGGGGTTCCTGGGTTTGGGAGGGTGGTCTGTAGCAGGCTATAAACTGGAAGGCAGTTTTACCCACTGTTAGTTGCACATGGATAGTCTCTGATGCTTCGTGCTGTGCCACCAACCTGGAGGTGTGGGTATCTTTGATGAATATCGATACTCCCCCTCCCTTTGTGGTTCGGTCCAAGTTTTGGGGCCGAAAAGCATGGTATGAGGTATAAAGTACAGTTTTGTACCTACCATAAATGTAGATGTCCGAACTGGATAGCATCTGCAGTCATAACAACTGGGTTGTCCTGTCGTCAGGCAGCCCTTCGGTCGGCCGGATTCCAAAGTCTGGGTCCGGCTTCGGCTGATGTCGCACTTCACCCGACGTCATCTCTGCTGGTCTTCGGGTATAAAGGCATCAGCCGACGCCATTTTCCTCAGTGTTTCTTGCCCCAGATGCCAGTTGCCCTTTTGGAAGGCTAAATTTTGGGTAAATGCCAATGTTTCCAAAAAGATAGAAGGCAAACACAAAAAATAAGCATGTATGTACATATATACAAACAAATACACCATAAGAGACTCCCCCCCCGCTAGCTATTAGGAGGGTAAATACCCTAGGAGTACCACAGAGGGGAAGGAGGGAGGGTAATCCTGACTGCAGATGCTATCCAGTTCGGACATCTACATTTATGGTAGGTACAAAACTGTACTATGTCCTTCATGGATGCATCTGCAGTCATAACAACTGGGTAGAATACCATAGCCAACTAGGGGAGGAGGAAGAATAGATTATGGTGTGGTTAGGATCCCTTGCAGTACAGCAGTGGCAAACCCTGCTCGGGATCTGGAATACAGAGGTAAATTATAATGCTTGGCAAATGTATGCACGGAGGTCCAAGTGGCCGCCTCAATAATGTCCTTGGTTGCCACTCCTCGTAAAAAGGCTGTGGTAGTGGCTGTTGCCCTTGTAGAATGAGGCCTTATGTTCTGTGGAATTGGTTTTCCATGGAAGGAGTAACAGAATCGTATGCAATTTCCTATCCATTTGGAGATTGTCTGTTTGGAAATTGCTTTTCCTTCCCTTCCTGTTACATAGGCTACAAAAAGCTGGTCAGTTTTTCTGTTACTTTTTGTTCTGTCCAGGTAGTAGCGTAGCTGTCTATGTACATCCAAGGTATGCAGCATTCTTTCCCTCTGTTTTGTGGGTTGGGAAGAAGGTAGGTAGGTGGATTGCCTGGTTTAAAGACACTCTGGATACCACCTTAGGCATAAATGTAGGATTAGTCCTCATGGACACTCTATCTTGGTGGAAGATTAGTAAGGGTTGTACTGCCATTAGGGCCTGAAGCTCAGAAACTCTCCTTGCAGAGGTTATTGCCAGTAGGAAAGCAGTTTTCCATGATAGATGCTGTAGGTCTGCTGTTGCTGCTGGTTCAAAAGGTGCGAGTGTCAACTTTTCTAGCACAAAGTTCAAATCCCAAGCTGGCAATGGTGGCTTCCTAGGAGGTTTTACATTCTTGATCCCTCTGAGGAACTGCTTGAGTAGAGGATGTGAAAAGACAGGTGGATCAAAGCTGTATTCTGCTGAAATAGCTGATGCATGTATCTTGATGGAGGAATAGGACAGGCCTGTATGTAGAAGCTCTGCCAAGTACTCCAGAATGTTGGCAATATCTATATTCGACACATCTTTTCCTCTTTCAGCACTCCAAATGACAAATCTTTTCCATTTTCCTGCATAGTTCCTTCTTGTTGAAGGTCTGCGGGCTTCAAGGATAATGTCTTTAACCCTTTGGGAAAGATCTGGATTAATTGCTGCTATGTGATGTTCCATGCAGTCAGTTGCAACGTTTTTAGGTTTGGATGCATGATGCTGTAGTTGTTCTGAGTTAACATCAAAGGCATCAGAGGTATTGACCACATTTTGTCCCGAGACATGCTCCTCAGTAATGGGTACCAGTGTTGTCTTGGCCAGTTCGGAGCTATCAGGATTATCCTTGGATGTTCCTCCTTGATTTTTAGTAATACCTGGTGTATCAAGGGAAGAGGTGGGAATGCATATGCTGTCAGACCTTTCCAGCTGAAGGAGAGCGAATCCACTTTCCATGCAAGTGGATGGAATGTCCTTGTGCAGAATTTTTGAGCTGGTGATTGAGAGGGGAAGCGAATAGATCTATCTGTGGCATTCCCCATTTCTTTGAGATGGTCTTGAAGATGTCCGGGTGTAGCATCCATTCGTGAGCATCCGAGGTGGTTCTGCTTAACATGTCTGCTAGAGTATTCTCCTTTCCCGGTACAAATATTGCCTGTAACTGGATGTTGTAGCTGAGTGCCAGGTTCCAAAGGTCCAAAGTCATTTTGCATAGGGGTATGAATGAGTGCCTCCCTGTTTGTTGATGTACCACATGACTGTGGTGTTGTCTGTCCTTATCATCAAATGGCCTTCTTTGAGAAATGGTCTGAATTTTTGTATTGCCAGTTTTACTGCCAGCATTTCTTTTAGGTTGATGTGCAGGTGAAGCTGGTCCTGCCCACAATCCTTGCGCATTTGTCCAGCATGTGAGCCCCCCATCCTAGGTCTGAGGCGTCTGTTGTGATGGTTTGGCTTGCTTGATAGTTGTGAAAGGGTAGGCCTGGGTTTGACTGGCATGCTTGAGCCCACCATAGGAACTCCTGTTTTAGGCATGGGATTAGTGGAATTTCTGCTTCTAGGCTGTGCCTGTGTTGGGACCATAAATTCTTTAGGTACCACTGTAGTTTTCTCATATGCAGTCTGGCATGTGGAACCAAGATTATGTATGATGCCATGAAGCCCAAGGCCTGCAGAACTTTTCTTGCTGTTAGCTTGTTCTGTTTTCTTAGTGCCAAGAAGTAAAGAGGTAGTTCTTTTTGTTTTTCTGCAGTTAGGAATGCCATTTGTTTTACTGTGTCCAATTCCGCTCCCAAGAATGTCCTTGTTTGGGATGGTATCAGCCTTGACTTTTGTAAATTGACTGTGTATCCCAGTGCTTGTAGCAAGTAAATGACCCTTTGTAAATCTGTTGTCAGCTTGCTTTTGTTGTCCCCTTGTAGCAGGCAGTCGTCCAGGTATGGATAGATTTGGATTCCCTGTAGTCTGCAGTGGGCGATTACTGATGCCAGGCATATTGTGACTACTCTGGGCGCAGTAGATAAGCCAAAGGGCAATGCTGAGAATTGATAGTGCTCTGATCCTGCAAGAAATCTGAGGTATCTTCTGCAAATTGGTCGAATGGGGACATGCAGGTATGCCTCCTTGAGATCTAGAGTTACCAGCCAACACTCCTTGCCCAGCATGGGAAGAAGTTGCTGTCGGGTCAGCATTTTGAATTTTGGGACAATGATGTATGTGTTTAAGGTGGACAGGTCGAGAATAGGTCTCCAACCTTTTTCCTTTCTTGGAACTAGGAATAGTCTGGAGTAGAATCCTTTGCCTTGTTCTGTTATTGGCACTCTTTCCACAGCTCTCATCTTTGTTAATTGCATTATCTGTTGTAGAGCTTCTGTTTTTTGGTTTGGAGGCAGGTTTGGCATTCTTCTTTTGACTGGTAAAGTGTGGAAGTGGAACCAGTAACCTTGGTCTATGGTTTGCAAAATCCACTTGTCTTTTGTGATATAGTGCCAGTTTTTCGAAAATAGGGTTAATTTTCCGCCTAATGGTGCTGCTATTTGCTCCCTGGTAGGCGGAGTTAGAATCAAGTCACTGTGATTGTCCTGTTGTAGTGGTAGTGGCTGTGTCTGTGCCTCTGTTATTACCTTGCCACTGTCGCCCTCTGTAGGCACCCCTCTGGATTGATTTCTGCCTCTGGAACGTCTATTCCTGCCCCTTTGGGATCTGGTGGAGTCAGGAAAGGACCAATTTTGGCAGGCCAGTTCCTGCTAAACCTTGGGGCTGAACCTGTAAGAAATCTTTAACCGTTTGTACAGATTTTGCCTTTTCTTCCATTTTCTTCATTACCTGCTGGGCAGGTGTACCAAACAAACTGGCCTTATCCATAGGAGCATCTAATAACTTAGCTTTAACATGATCCGGTAAGACCTGTTCCTTCAGCCATGCATGTCTTCTTATCACTGTGCCAGTCATGGCTGATCTAAATGAAGCCTCCAGTGCATCATAGCCACATTTTAAGGAATGGTTACTAACCTGTTGTATGTTATTTACCATTTCTAATACATATTTCTTATCTATAGAGTCATCAGAGGATAGCTTTTAGTTAACTGATCAAGCATAAACTCTTGGTATTGTATCATGTGAAACTGACAGTTTAAAGCTCTAGCTGAGAGAGTAGCAGAGGTGTAAACTTTTTGCTCCATCTGTCTAAAGACCTGGCTTCCCTTTCAGAAGGAATAGGGTTTTTGCTGTGGTCGAGGCTACTGCCTTAGGTCCCTGGGATATAGTTTGGGGTCTGCAAGTGGGGCCTTGTATAGGTGATGATGAGTGTCTGGCACCCTGTAAAATCTATCTGGTTTGGCAGGGGCTGGAGGTAAGGAATCTGGTGCAGTGCAGACATCATTAAATGCATCGTCCACAACAGAGAGGACAGGAGGTATAGCTAAGGGCCTGTGTTGTGGTAGGTGCAGAAAAGTCCTAAGTCTTTTCTGGAATCTGAGAAATCCTGTTCCTGCCATTGGAATTGTTCTCTCATGGCATGTAAGGTTTCCCCAAAGGAGAATTCTTCTGGTGGAGAAGCAGCTGGAATGGATTCTTCAGCATCTGAGTCTTCATAATTGGAGAAAGGAGCCTCTGGCTGGTCTGTAATATCTGAGTCATCTGCAGAATCATCAGAGGACACAGGCTCGGGGCTCTGCTCTAGGTCTCTTTCTGGGGCTGAGAGGCCCTGTCTGGGTGAGATTGAGATCCCCTAATTAAGGATATTAAATCTTCTGCCAGAGTAAGCATTTGTGAACTAGAAGTGGGCCTGGTTGAGGGGGGTTTAACAGGCACAGATTTAGTAGATTTGGCTGCTTTAGCCCTGGCAAAGGCCTTAATAGACATGGCTGCAGGAGGCCTAGCAGCACCACGTGCTGGGGTAGAGACATCCAAAGGGATGGTGTCTGATAAGTCACTAGTAGCCACTGTTGTAGGTAAATTTTCTGAGGCCGATTCCAGTAAAGTAGCAGGAACCTCAGTAGTAGTCATTGATTCGGCTGTACTTTGATCAGTTTTCTCGGTTTTGGCCGAAACCGAGACACTCGCGGTTTGCTTAACCATGGTTTCGGCCAAAACCACGGACCGCGAGTGTTGGTCTTTTTCTTTGCGTTTTTTAACAATTTGGGTGGTCGGAGGATCCGATGGCATAATGTACGCAAAATCTGAGCCGAAAAACTGTTCAGCAAACTCCGACCGACGCCTAAGCGTTCGTCGGTTGAATGAAGCACAGGCCGAACAGGCTGCTACGTCGTGGTCTGGGCCTAAACAAGGCAAACAGTAAGAGTGGAAATCTTTATGAGGTATTTGTTTCCCACAAGTTAAACAGTTATTGACTTTTTCTGACATCGGCTGAGGCAAGAAAGAGTCCCCAACGGGGTACTTAGCTTTTAGAAGTCTTCGAAGTAGTATTCGGTAGTAGTAATCTCTGGATCTGACCGACCGGCACTTGCGAACAGCTTCTGCTTCGGGCGCCACGCGGCAAGAAAGACGGAGGAAAATGGCGTCGGCTGATGCCTTTATACCCGAAGACCAGCAGAGATGACGTCGGGTGAAGTGTGACATCAGCCGAAGCCGGACCCGGACTTTGGAATCCGGCCGACCGAAGGGCTGCCTGACGACAGGACAACCCAGTTGTTATGACTGCAGATGCATCCATGAAGGACATCCTGGTAGTGCTGGGGTGCTCTCGGGAGCCCTGAACCAGGTTTCTGTTACTGTACAGATATCGATGTTCTCCATGCTAAGGAGAGTTTCGAGTGCGTGCATCTTGAGGTTTAGACTTCTGGCGTTGAGTAGCATTACTCTTAGTTTCTTATCCCTTGTGATACCTATGGAGGTGGGTTTGTCTTTTGAACCTTGCCTGAAAAAGGCACTATGGGGGTAGCAAGAGCCTTTGCCAAAATCTGAAAGCCCAGGGGTGACAGGTGCAAGCCATCCCTAATGAAGCATCGTGGCTTGTCTAAGTCATGCACACAAGTCATATGCACACACTTATACCTTTTGTACCACTATTCTCTGTCTCTACTAACTTAACCTACACCCTTCAACAGATATTCCACTGAGGTGAGACACATACCTTTCCACATCTATTCCTATCTCCACTATCACACCCTACCCTTCTCTACTTGTATTATCTTACGCCTTCACCAGTATAATCTGTTACCATATTTCATGGCCTCTAGAATATACATAATCATTACGATAATCATCTATTATGTACATAATGCTGCTTCTTCCTATTATCAGGCTTTCCATATAATTTATGCTTGAACATTATGACTATAATGACTGAGTTTTTATTATGACAAACGGATGTGATTTTTAAAGTCTGTGCTTGAATGTTATGACTTTATTAGGTCTGTCGAGTTTTTCATTCCGTTAACCATATGTATCTGGAGTTTTTCTCCCTAGGCATACACTGAAAATGGGTACCTAAGGATCCAGTCAGACTTTCCCACTAAGCAAATGACAATTGAAAAGAAGATATGTACTCACCATAACGTTCCATCGGAGTAGGTAACTTCATTTGTCAGCATCCTGTGGGTATCGGATCCGACCTGGATCCTAGCCGGCCGCTTTCCAAGCTAAAGATCCAAGCTCCAAGCTCCTCCCCTTACCCACAATACCCTGCTGCCTCCTTCCAGCCCACAGATCGCGTTTGCCCATTATACAATTTTGCCAAGACAAAATAACAACCTAAAAAACATCCTAACCTAGCGAATACCAACAGGCTGAATCATTTTAGGATTCAGATAGCCAAAGGACCAGGTTAGGGGGAAGGAGGGGGGGTCGGTTGCTGACACATGAAGTTACCTACTCAGATGGAACGTTATGGTGAGTACATAACTTCTTTATCTGAAGTAGTTAACTTCATTTGATCAGCAACCTGTGGGACAGAGTCCCCAGCTACCAAACACTTGGGAGGTCCTTAAGGAAGAATATTCCGGAGCACTGCAGAGCCAAAAGCTGCCCTTCCTCTGGATATTAAATCCAATTTATAATGAGCAATAAAGGTATGAGAGGAAGCCCAAGTAGCCGCAGAACAAATGTCATCCAAGGGCACTCTTGACCAGAATGCAGCAGAAGTAGCCACAGAACATGTAGAATGAGCATGAACCCCTAAGGGCTCTGGCCGACCAGGCATCTTGTATGTGAGCAAAATGCATTGAGAAATCCATCTAGCTAAAATCACCTTCGACACTGGCTTACCCAAGAAGGGCTTCGCAAAGGAAACAAAGAGCTGCTCTGACTTGCGAAAGGCAGCTGTTCTGTGCAGGTAAAAACGCAATTGTCTATTGTATTCCCCTTTATTCTGATAGTTAGGGAAGAAAACGGGTAGATTAATGGACTGATTGATGTTCACCTCAGAAGCCACTTTAGGTAAGAAGAAAGGGTTAGTCCCGAGAGAGACTCTGTCCTTATGGAAAACAAGATATGGGGGTTTAGTACAAAAGGCCTGGAGCTCTGACACCCTTCTAGCTGAGGTAATAGCCATTAGGAAAGCAGTTTTCCAAGAGAAGAATTTTAAATCAACAGAAGCTGCGGGCTCAAAGGGTGGTCCAGTTAGAGCCTGAAGGACCAAGGTTAGGTCCCATGGGGGAACAGCATTCCTAGTAGGAGGTCTCAAAAGGAAGGTGCCTTTCAAGAAAGTCTTACAAATCTTAGTGGAAGCTAAAGGACTAAGATTGTCTCCAATGTGAAAATGGGAAATGGCAGCCATACGAACCTTTAAAGTAGAAGAACTTGCCCCTTGCTGAAAAATATGCGATAGGAAATCAAGCACTGCTGGAATGGGAACAGTGAAAGAATCCAAATTCCTATGCGTGGCCCAAATGGAAAACAGTTTCCATTTGCTGTTGTAAACCTTCCTGGTAGAAGGCTTATGCGCCGCTACCAGGATGGATCTAACTGCAGACGAGATACCGGGAGTCCTGGCAACTAATGGAACTGGATCAACCAAGCTGAGAGCTTGAGGTCATCCACATTCGGAGTTTCCAATCCCGAAGGATAAGAAATCAGATCCGGGATGGGATCTAAGATCCAAAGAGGAGCTACAAGTTGAGACTGTAGGTACAGGAACCAGGTTTGATGAGGCCAGAATGGGGCTATGAGGATAATCTTGTTCCCCAACCCATGAGCTTTCTGTAAAAATTTTGTCATTAATGGAAGAGGAGGATAAGCATAAAGAAGACCGGATGGCCAAGCATGGACTACAGCTTCTCTGGGGCTTTCCCCCAGGGGCGGGAATTAGAGCAAAATACTTGCTGCACTTCGCATTTGAAGGCGATGCGAAGAGATCACAGCAAGGCTGACCCCACTTGCGGATGATCTGTTTCGCTACTAAGGGGTTCAGAGACCACTCGTAAGGCAAAAGGATAGTTCGACTCAGCTTGTCCGCTAGGATGTTGGACCAACCCGGAATGTGCATTGCTAACAGAAAACTGTTGGTGGATATCGCCCAATCCCAAACTCTCATGGACTCTCTGCAAAGAGGGCAAGACCTGGTCCCCCCCTGTTTGTTGATGTACCAGACCACTGACCTGTTGTCTGTCTGAATTGCAATAGTCCCTGGAGGAAGAAAGGTATGAAGAGCTTGCAGCGCTAGAAGCACCGCTCTCATCTAAAGAACACTGATATGCAGAACGGTGACTGAGTCCACGTACCTTGGACAGTTCTGCCCATGCAATGCCCCCCTAACCAAGGCGAGAAGCGTCCGTGGTTACCGTGGCTTGGGGTTGTAGCATTATGAATGGTCATCCTTCCCAAAGCTCTCAAGATTGGAGCCACCATATGAGGGAATTTCTGCAAACTCTGCTGAGGGGGGCTGGAGAGTCCAACGGGTGTTGAAGGATGGACCACTGGACTTGCAAGGTCCACTGGAGAACCCACATGTGCAAGCGAGCTAAGGATGAAAGGTTGACTGCTGCTACCATGGACCCTAAGGCTCTCAGGACTAACTCCGCTGATGGGGCTGGGGATTGAAGGAGTGCTAGAATGTGAAGGGTTAAGCTGCGAAGTCTGTCTGATGTCAAGAAGGCCTTGGTCTGAAGCGTGTCTATTCTGGCTCCTATGAAGTCCAAGACTTGGACTGGTTGAAGGGACGATTTCTTGTGATTTATAGTGATCCCCAACTTGGAGGCTAAAAGCAGGAAGCAATCCCTGGCTGAGCAGAGTAGATGCCTGGTGGAGGTGGCAAGGAGTCAGTCGTCCAGGTAAGGAAAAACCTGTATTCCCTGAAGTCTCAGGTAAGCCGCTACAACTGCCATGACCTTGGTGAACACCCTGGGGGCTCTGGTGAGGCCGAATGGTAGGACCCTGAACTGGTAATGACTGGCTCCCAACCGAAAGCGGAGAAACCTCTTGGATCGCCTGTCCATAAGAATGTGGTAGTACGCATCCTTGAGGTTTATGGAGCACATCCAGTCGTTCTCCTGCAACAGGGGGAGAATGGACTGAAGAGTGACCATCCGGAATATCTCCTTGGCAACGAAGAGGTTCATTGTAGAACAGTCGAGAATTGGTCTTAAGTTCCCCATCTTTTTTGGCACCAAAAAGAACTTGAAGTAGTTGCCTAACCTGGACTGGTCTGGGGGGGGACGTGCTGGATGGCTCTTTTTTCTAGCAGCTTCTTTTATTTCTAAAGCTGCATGCCTCTCTCTGACTGGGTGGGACATTGGGGAGGCGCCTCGATTGAGGAGGAAGATTTATGAAGGGAATAGAGTACCCTCTGGATATTATTCGAAGCACCCAGTGATCTGATGTGATAGACTCCCATTGTGCTACATGCTTCGTAAAACACCCCCCCCCCCTGATTGCCTCCAGAGAGGAGCAGTCAGGCAACCCCTCAGGGCTGCTGCATGGGTCGATCGGAAAATGGTTCCTGCAACCCAAAATTCTTCAGCCCCCCCCCTGCCTCTGGGCCGGCGTCCACCTAGTCCCCCTCTGCCACAGAAGGACGAAGAGTCTGGAGCGTAACGGGACTGCTACGACTTCCAGAACCACATCTTTTGTCATCACTGGTTCCTGGAAAAGGACCTTTGAGGAGTCGAGAAGCGGATTCCGACGGCAGACAGCATCTTCCCGTCTTTCTTGCTCTGGACCAATGTATTGTGGATGGTCTTGCCAAACAGGGTAGGGAGCGTTCGCGAAGGACGCCTTGAAGGGTTCTACAAAATTGCAAAGTTGGAGCCAGGCGTGACGCCGTAAGGCGATGCCTGATCTGCTGGCTCTAGCGCCCCCTCTGTGGCATGGGAGAGTAGCCACATAGAAGTATTTGATATCGACTTTAGAGTGGCCATGCGAGTCGAGAAGGTCCAGCTGTCCTCGGCCGACATGGACTCGGGGAGACTCAGCGTATTCCTTCAACAGATCCCGCTGAAGCCTAATCACATGGGCCAAGTAATTCAGTGCCCTTATGGAAACAGTAGCCGAAGCAAACATCCGTTTTTCGATACGATCCATAGTCCAAAACTCATTATCAGGAGGATGGACCGAGGAACTATCCTGTGCCAGTTCCTTCTTGGTGGAAGCCGCCACCACCATGGCATCTACTGGGGAACCTTTACTCCACACGGTCCTATCCACAGGGGGGCTAAGGATCTTATCTGGTCTCCTGGGGATTGGCTCTACAGTGTCCGGCGCCTTCCATGCCCTAGTAGTAATGAGGTGTACCAGGGGGTCATCCAGAGGGGACACCCAAAAGGTAGACGGGCCTGCGTCATTCAAACGCCTCCAGAAACACAGACTCATCCAAGGAAGGCTTTTGGGCTGACCACTCCCCTTTTAGGCGTAGCATTTCCATAATGTCTCCAAAGGAGACGTCCTCGGGGGGTGACCTGGGGGAACCTTCCCCTTCCTCTAAATCAGTGTCATCCGTGAGGGACTCGGGTGAGTCCAAGTGCATCCTCTTACACTTGCATTTATGAGGGACCTCCTCGGTGGGACTGTCCAAGGAGGGCTCACCAACAGGGTCATGTTCCTCCAGTGGAACTGGGTGGGGTGTCGACACAGGCTGTCCCTGGGGCCGGATGATGGAAGACAAGCCTGTCTGCGAAGGAGGGTTGGCTGTATCCATAGCATGAGCAGGGGGTCTCGAACCTCTCGAGAGGACCCTCTCCACCACATTGAATGCCGAAGGTGAGCCCTTCTTCTCTCAGATCCATGAGCAACACCCTCGGATCCGATGAGGGAAATGGCATCGGAGCTGAAGCGATCAGACCCGAAAGGGAAGTGTGCTCCGACTGCAACGGAGCTGAAGACACACTTACCCCCTTGGATCCGATGCATGGCTCTCATTCGAGAGCTCGGATCTGATAAACTTGAGGGCATGGCCGGCGAAGTAGCAACTACTATCGGTGCAAACTCCCTGGCTCCAAGACTGCTTGGATCCGATGGCTCCAAAACCCGATAATGGATCGGAGAAGGAGCTATGAGGGCAAAAAAAAAAGGGGGCTGAGCTCCCCCCGGTTGGGGGGGGGGGGTGGCAGGAGCACTTCCATCTGCAACGCATCATCCAATCCATGTCAGCGTCTGAAAGGCTTCTTGTCGACCTAGAAGCCGCCGAAGCCGGCCGGGAAGGCCGCCGCGATGACCTTGAAGATGGCCGGGGCTCCTCCTTCGGCAAAAAATGTGGAGAACGGAGCCAAGAGGGGGAGGACCCAGGAATCTTCAGGGGAGAAGAGAGCTGCTTAGCCAGTGGGGCCGAGGGGGCTGAATCAGCCCGACGCTTGTGGCTCCTATGCTTCCCTCTATCCCTCTCTCTTTCTCCCTCTCCTCTCTTTCCTCTTGGAGTCCTTCTCTCCCTGGGAAATGGTGGGAGGTTGAGTTCCAGCCAGGGGAGAAAGCACAGCTGGCTGAACAACCACAGCAGTGGCTGGAGCCACTGAGGGAGAGGAGGAAGAAGCAGAATCGGCAGGTATAAGACCCGCCAGGATCAGCTTGTTCCTTCTATCCCTCAGAGCCCAGGGGTTATAGGCTGTGCAAATATGGCAGCCCGATGACAAATGAGCTACCCCCAGGCAAAGAACGCACTGAGTGTGGCCATTGGCTGGAAAGAGCTTATGGCCACACTCAGAGCACTTAGAGAAAATGGCCTTAAGGCCTTCGGCCATACCAACTACAAAAACACACACACTTACATACAAGAATAAGGGGAAGGAAATATACTAAAATTAAGCTAGGCTAATGGGATTAACAATCACAAACACACACCTCTCAAACATTGCAAAAAAAAAAAATCTAAAATTTTACACAATACTCACTACCTAACCGGAGGAGCTCGTAACTTGTGCTTGTTAAAGCCGCGGCAAATGAGATCTGAGGGCTGGAAGGAGGTAGCAGGGTATATGGGTAAGGGGGAGGAGCTCGGATCTTTAGCTTGGAAAGCTGCTGGCTCGAATCCAGGTTGGATCCGATACCCACAGGTTGCTGATCAAATAAAGTTAACTACTTCAGATAGAAAGTTTCAAACATACTGAAACACAGTCAGTGCTGGCTGATGAATTGTCATACAGCAAAGAAAAACAATGCACAGCTTTCATAACATGTCAAATGCGTATTGCCTCAAATGCCCTATCACTATACTTGGTCCTATGCAGAATGTTGATGGGTAAGCTGTGTGTGTGTCATACTAATACATCCCTGGATGCTGCTCTGATGGACCAGTTTAATATTTACAATGAAACAGTACTAGAATTACCAGATCTAGAGCCATACTTTGCTTGGAACATTGACTGGATATGTTGGAGGGACAGGTATGTCTCTCAGACAATACCCTATTCATTGAAACAGGCTTCCCATTCATGTGAATCAGTGTTTTTCCTTAATCCTATGCAAGCATAATGTGGACTTGTGGATGTGGAAATAGTTGCAGGCATAGTTTATTACATCCGTATGGAAGGCACTGTGTTATAAACTCAGGTCTCTACCATCTTTATCTGCAGGAAAAAAAGTCTTTAGCCATTGGCTCTGCTACTGGTGGAAAGATTAGTACTGTAGATAAACCAGACTTCCCAGATTATTTGGTCTGTAATGGCACAGCTACCAAGCTGGACCCCCCCCCCCCCACACACACACACACAATGTATAAGACTAGGAATGAAATGATAGATCATATCCCATGTGAGGACCAGATCCAGCATGTGTCAACAGCTAAATGTCTTATAGGGAACAATACATGAATTTCTGGCATGGCTGTTAGAGGCACTCCACAGGCTGGACCCAGATGTCTAACCTGCTGTAGAACAATGGCCCATACCATTAACCAACTAGGCGAGTTGTTGCCTTCTGTGCTGGCCTAGCAGCAAATTATGCAGGTGTGCTCCCTCCCTTATATATCATTTTCTATTTCTTGTTTGTTGTCAAACCATCCCCATTTGATATCCTCTGTGCACCTGTGGCCATCCACAGTCTTCCTCACATTTTTTGTGTATACCACCCCTGTCTGCCTGCCTGTTTCTCTTCTAAGTTTGTCTGCCTGCCCTGCTACCTGGCTTCTCCCACTCCCCCATCCAATCCCCAACCCTCCCTAAGTACCTTCTCCCATTACTCCTTTATTTATTTTAGAAAACTTTACAGAAAAGGCTCTTTCCACACCAAATAAAATGCATCCTTCCTTCTACTCATCTGTCATACCTTACGGTTACTCTTCTGTGTTCACCTTTGCTTTATCTTCTCCCCTTTCTTACTTTTCTATCTACTGGCACACCAATGTTGTTCTTTCTCTGCTGACACTGATGCCACATGGAAATTAGCTGCAGCTAAACATCATCACGTTGCACATGTGAGCACACACTGACTAGGCCATTCTGGCTTGCCTTGCCTGTGATGTTTATCACATCAGACAACTGTGCTACTCTAACACTTAAAACGGGATCTGAATATGTTCTGAGAGTTGGCATTATCCATGGAATTGGTGATGTAGTTCAAAGCTAATGAACATAGGACACTGCGAATGACTTCTTCCGAGAATGGAGCAGGCCCTAATCCCTGCAAAAGAAAAGGACATCACTGAGTACAGGACCACTATTCACATACTGTACTACTTTGTTATTGTCTTAATATTTGTAACCATTGTTCATTTTTTTAATTCTGTTTAATGTGTACTGTGGAGCTTTTCTCCTCCAGGCCTCCGCTGAAAATGGGCTCATACCCAGTTGGACTTTCCTGGTAAACAAATGTCAAATAAAATAAATAAATAAAACTGTCCGCAATCTCAAAGGAAGCACCCAGATCTGCTCAGAACTGGTGGTCAAGGACACCACATGCACAAACACTGTAGATATAGCCAACCTACTGGCAGACAGGTTCAGTGAAAACTTCACTCCTCTGTCCCCCCATCAGTAAAACAGGGCATCCCCAGTACCTGTCCCCCTCCCCTTATCTCTAGGGAGCAAGTCATCACTGCCCTCTCAAAGGCAAGACAATACAGCCTCCATGGGACCAAATAACATCCCAGACTGCATCCTACATGAATTCAGGCAGGAACCTAAGGGGAATCTCCAAACTCTGGATCCCACACAGTTTGGTTTTGTGAAGGATAGATCATGCCTGCTCAACATGTTCGATTTCTTTGAGTAAGTCACCAGTGCTGTGGATGAAGGCAAGGTGGTTCATACAGCCTACCTTGATCTGGCCAAGGCCATTGATACCATTCCCCACTCAAGAATCATAGAAAAACTCACTAAGCTAGGCATCAACCCCTGTATCACTAGATGGGTTGCAAACTGGCTCACAGATAGAACCCACAGTGTGTAAGTAGCTGACTCCAAGTGAGACTGCTGACCAGTCACAAATGGAGTCCCACAGGGATCAGTCCTGGGTCCTCCTCTATTTGGCATCTACTTCTCAGAATTCCAGTCCAACACAAAGGGACTCTGGCTGACAAAGTTCACAGACAATTGTAAGTTGGGAGCCATTATTAACTCCCAGAGTGATACTGACATCCTACAGAAAGGCCTCACAGAGACCAACGACTGGTGTCAGAACCATGGCCTTAAGCTGAATGCCAAAAAATATGTCGTCATCCCCTTTAGGAAAAACCCAGTTCCCATGAACTGCCACATTGATGGTAGTCCACTGAACACAGAAGGCGTTATAAGAGATCTGGAAACACAGGTTGACAGCAACCTCTCTTTTGACCACCACACTGCCACTGTGGTCAGAAAGTCCTATGTGGCACAGCTCTTTACTAATGGTCTTGCATCCAGGAAGAAAGAGGTAATCGTCTCCCTCTACTCTTCCCTCATTAGGCCAATCATTGAGTACAATGCCCCATTTGGCATGTACCTCACTAGACACCTGCAACAGCTGGAGAGGACACAAAAGTACCTCACAAAGAGGATTCTAGGCCTTAAACACTTGTCCTATATGGATAGACTCAAAAATAACTCCCAACTATTCTCTAGAGGTGATCTAGAGATAGGCAATCTCTTTTTACTTATAAAACCATGTCTGACCCAGCTCTGTTAGAAATGCTACATATAAAGAAATCCCAATCCCTCTGTACCACATGCTCCAGAGACCTCAATTTCAATACCGCAATCAACAGAATGTGCTGGAGGGACAGGTTCATAATCCAGAGACTGCCCATGCTATGGAATAGACTTCCCATACATGTCAAACAGAGCACCTCACTGGCCCTCCTCAAGAGAAATCTTGATGAGTAGATGGGAAATAGAAAATTCACCCCTGGGATCACTCCAGTGGCTCTACTTGACAAAGGCATTCGAAACTAAGGTCGGGTGGCACAATGCCAGGGTAATAATACGGGCTAGGCTTGTAAATGCTCCAGGGCCATTAGCCTAGTACACACCTATGAACCTATGAACTTGCAGCACCATTAGGCACCCTAATCAACCAAAGCCCGAGTACAGGCTTTGCCCCAGCCAAGTGGAGGACAGCTACTGTCATCCCTTTGCACAAAGGTGGAGCATCCACTGATCCAGGAAATTATAGACCCATCAGCCTAACTAGCCTGATCTGCAAGGCCATGGTGTGGATTATCATGGACCTCATTATTATCATATCTCATGATTATCACGGTATGTTCATGTGTGCACAAACAGCAAAACGAAACCTTTCCCTCAACCTTTCCAGTATTTTTCTGAGGTATGCGCAACCACTCAAATGACACCAAAATTAACCCTTTCTTCCCAATGATCTTTTCAGTAATTTATTCATGTATGCACAAGCACTTAACTGAGACCAAAATTAAAAAGAAATTTGCCCATGTAAGCACAGTCAGCTGACCAAAATGAAACATTTGCCCCAATGACCCCTCCCAGCAGTTTGCCCATGTATGCACAATCACTCAGTTGACACCAATATGAAACCGTCCCCCCATGACCCCTTCAGCAGTTTGTGTATGCACAATTACTTCACTGACATCGAAATGCTCATTTCCTCAAACGATCCTTTCATTTGTATGTCAATATATGCACATGAAAACTTTGCATCAAGGACCCTTCCAGTAGTTGTCCCCGGAAAGCACAACCATTCAAATGATATAAAATTAACACTTCTCCCACTGACCCTACTAATAGTTTTTCTATGTTTGAACAAGAAATGAAATGAAGAAACGTTTCACCTATGACCCCTCAAACGTTTTGCCTATGTATGCACAATCACTCAATGAACACTGAAATTAATATTTTCCCCAATGACCCTTCAAGCAGTTTAACAATGTTAGCACAAGCTCTCAAATGAAAACCGCATCCTTTCACCCAATGACCCTCTTTCAGTAGCACACAAAAGCTGTTGCCCTATTCATGTGTATGACACAACTGCAACAGTGATCAGAATAGAAGATAAATGAATAACATACAAGGCACTAATACCTGCACAAGCGCTGCTGTTTTTATTTTAAGTACAGGTCACTGAAAATGAACGCTGCCCAGTCCTGCCTAAATTATAAACTTATGACTATAAAATAAGAATCCTGACTTTCTATCTTCTCTGAAGATCAGTAATAAATTGCACTACTCATATAGGGTAAGGTACCTGTCCCAAGTGATAGTCTGTAACTCCTGGATCTGGTCATTCATAGGTAACAGCTTGAGCTGGAGGGCAAGGTCTTGACACACTGTTGTCTCCAGCTATAGGATCACTTAGTCCACTTGTCCTGGGAGCCATCGAATAACCTCTCATGGTTGCAGTTACTAACAAACCAAATCAATTTTGGATTGATGGCGGTAACACGCTGCTGTTCCTCCACAGAGGCCATCAATTTGGTGGGACCATTCAGATGCTGATTTTGACAAGGCATGATCTCCTATTGGCAGCCCACAGCTGCTTCCATAGAATAAGGCAAGGCACAAAAATAGCAGTATACTTCTGCTTCCCTAATGCATGCTTACAACTGTTTATTCCATTATGTATGGGAAAAGAAAAAAAAACACGTCTCAAACTGCAAAACATTTACACAAAAAAATGCACGCCTCCATTACAGGATATGAAGCAATGTTGGTAAGGCACTCCTACAGCAAAATAAAGAGCACCAGAAACAGATAATCTGAAAAGAAGTTCCGACTCCTGGGCGAGCATGTTTTCATGCACCTAGGAAGGCAGAATCATGTATATTATAAAGAGGGCATACATAATTGTGCAGAGGGCGTTTGCCAGGGAAAAAGTGTAGTGGAGGGTGTGTTCAGTTCTGAAGTGCAGCAGAATAATGGGCGACTTGTCGGAGAATCCTGAAATGGAATAATGTGCAAGATTATCCAACACTAATGGTTTCCCTTATGTGGTTTGTATAGAATAATCTTTTATCTCATCCTGTTCCTATTTCTCTGCTGTAAAATGTCCCACTATATCAACTACGGACTACCAATATCATTATGTAAACAAGATGCACCTAGAACAAACTATTCATCTCAACATTAATAACTCCCAATTACAACACATTTATAATTTTAGAATGGTTAGGTATTAATATTGCTAGCTGCCTTGCAAAAGCTTCAGGAATTACAACAGCCACCATGGTATATTATTTTTTTATTTTCTGTACTAAAATTCTAGAGACAGGTTTGAGTGTACAAGCAAGTACTGATGGTTTATGGTCAGTGGGGAATTGTACTGAATGCCTTGGCCAAGTCAAAGTAGATAGTATGCACTGTTTTGCTAATCATCCATTGCCTTGGTGACTTCTTGAGGAAGTGCACCAGGCTGATTAGTTAGGATTGACCCTTCAAGAAAGAAATGGGGTTGGATCCATTGCCTGGAGATGATCTATGTCACACTGTTAAACGTTTAAATGAGAAGTCCTTCCACTGCTTTGCATACAAGACTATATCAGGCTAATGCGTCTGTAAGTTTGCAGGGTCCATGGATGGATAAGCACCACATTTCTCCATTCACTTGACATGAATCCTGACGGAAAGTATTCAGTTAAACACTGACTTAAGCCCCACCAATATCTAGGTGCTTCATTCTAGTTAGGAGGCATCCATGGATATTAATGGGGCACATTGATATGGCATTCTTGTCCTTGCAGAGTACGTCAAGAAACAAACCCTCTGGTAATAGTTGGGTGGGGATTAAGTTGGATGGTACTGCATGAGGGGTGGCTGTGGGAGACCGAAAGAGAAGGTTAGAATCAGAGATGAATTTGTTAGTCAGTAGATTTGCCATACCTTTCAGCTGTATGTACCTTCACTTAAAATTAACTGTGTACATTGATACATTAAGTTGCATACATAGCCAAGGAAAGCAAATTTGCTTTAGTATAGCTGACTTGTCCTCTGATCTTCCCGTTTAGATTTATATAAAGGAATTTTTTTCCTGTTAGGCATTGCACTTCAGATTTTTGCCATAACTTGCTTCCTTTTGTTATACAAACAATTGATATTGGAATTCTACCAGGATGGTTTGATTTCAGTGTTTTTGTGTTTATTTCTGGACAGCGCAGATGTCACAATGCATCTATTAATATGGTCGTACATGTTCTCTGTGAACAATTCTGCTTAGTCAGTAATATGGTCAGGGACCGGAGGGACTTGGAAATTTGGCAGATTATCACTTAATGGTAGAAAATTCACCTTAGAATTCTTGTAACATATTACAGGGTGAACTGTGGTCCCAAGTTTTATTTTTATTTTAAATCGGATAGCTTTATGTTCAAACCTTAGCATAGAGGACATTACACTAGAGCCGCAGCATTACCCCATATTAGTGGGACCAGATCCAGCATGTTCGTACCCCTAGTGGGCATATGGACTGTTACAAGGTGTTTGTACTGGCAAAGTCCAGGAGGCCTGCACATTTGGGGTCATGTACGACTCCATCTTTATAGTGGGGTAGTTAAAGTCGCCTTTCAGTATGGTATTTTGTTGAACGGTGACAGACTTCAGTATAAAGATGTGCTATGGGATTTCATGGTCATAGACAGGGACCTAAAGCTTACAAGAATATGGGATGTGGAGAAGCTCAAAATCATCTTCAACCAACCTTGAGGCATGATTTTTTTATATACATTGGGGCATTTTCATACCTGGTTCCTGCCTGTGCAGGTGCTTATCTAGATGTGTGAAAAGCATTGTAGCCCTGCACTGCCAGTGTATTCTCTGTGTTTTTAAACCACGCCTTGGTAAGTGCACAAATATCTGCATTGTCTATGGTAATTACAAGTTGAAGGGAGTGGAGTTTCTTTTAGAGATTGCCATTTAGCAGTAACACTGCCAGATTTTCTAGAATTGATTTTGATACACTAGGTTTGTCAGTTTCTCACTACATAAAAATACTCTGTGGGAAAGGACAATGTTTTAGCCAATATTCCCAGGCCTAAAACAGACAGATGCAGATCATTCCTGGCAAATCAGCATGGTCTGTTGACCATATCTTCCCTTGAAGAAAACTATTGACCCCCTTGGGATGACACCATCAAATAAGCCAGTTATTACAGTCAATTATCTGTTCGTAATGTGGCATTATTCTTGCAGAAGGTACAATGATGCTCAGTGCTAGGCTCATATTGGCCAGGGACAAATACTCCGAGAGGTCCATGTCTCTCTATGTAGTCTAGGCAGTTATGTCTCAAGTCATTTACAAATAGACTAAGACAGTCTTACATATGTCATCTTTGACAGACTGCTAAGAAGTGTCCTGTGTCTGGCATATAAGTTATCCTCTGACCTGGTATTGATGGAACCAATGCACATCAGCAAGTCAAATGGCATCAGAAATACTTGGTCCAGGGATATAAAACTCTTATGTAACATCAACGGCAGAGTTTGCATCTCAGAGGATACCATTGCTGTGGAACAGACTTGCCAATCACATAAAACAAACCTCAGACTTGTCCATATTCAAGCAGAACTTGTATATATAGATGGGTAATATAAAATGTACCCCTAGACTGCACACTCTACTAATAATGGACAGAGGCTGTTCCTAAATACTTTAACCCATTGCATAAGGACGTCCATCTCTCCAAGAGGTATATGTTTAACCAAAGAATCACATCAAAAAAGAGAGTTCTGTTCATTCAGCATAAGTAATTAATTTAGAGAAAGTTATTCATTATGAAGGCATCAAGCAACATCAGTCCCAACACAAAGACTTCTACTTGCATTCTAAGCTGAACTAATCTCTAGTTAAGAGTCTATAAATATGATGAAAAAATGTGTACATGAAGCCAAATATTTAAACAGTGATAAAAATACAAGGCTGTCAGACTGAAACACTGTCAAAAAAAATTGTCTTTTGCTGAAGGAGGTGTTCGAAAACGTACTTGTTTGGATTTTTCAAGCGTTATTAAAGAGTCATTTCGCATTTTGGAATCATTTTTGGTTATTTCAACTAACCTTGGATTTGCATCTGTGGATTTATATCAAGGGATTTATATCTGTGGTTCTTTAGCCCTCATTTGGAGCTTCCAGAGTGAACTTTGGTTGTGTTGTCAGACTGAAACACAGAACTACAGCATGAAGTCTGCTTGTAGCTCACTGCACTAACACACACATTAACTCTACACCAAAATCAGCTAGGTTGAACACAGAGTGCTCCTCGTGAAACAGTAATCCTGAATCAGCATCAGTAACATTTCAAAGAATGTTAAATAAGGGAATTGAGCCCCATGATGCAGAAGTACACTTTAAAACATAATAAATAATTGGCCATCATCAGCTTTCACATTGCAGTTTGCAAATGAAATCACAGTCCGGTGAATCTTTCAGAATGCAACTATTTTCTGAGGAAAAAATAATTTAAAAAACAAATGGTTCCAGGCAGCTAGCAATGTGGCTCCTTAACAGTATGTCAGTCACACAGAAAGATGAAAAGATTTCCTCAGCAGTCACAAAAAGCTTTTTTTTCTTTTGTTTTCTTTTTTTAAAGCAATACATATACTCAGAGTCTTCTTTACCAACCACTGTAGCAAATCAAATAACAAATCAACTAACAGTGCATAAATCTCAGACACTAATAAATACTCAACTTCAGCGGAATAAAAATACCCAGCAACAGCACTGCTCTAATCACCAACACTTCCTGTAAAATAAGTTATAGTCCATTGATTACTCACCCAGAAAAATAAGGCAGCACAATCCATAAACAGTATCAGACCTTCTAATATTTTAGTATAATTCCCAAAATAATACCAAGTCTTACAATATGCAAACTTTGGCACATGCTAAGTGCATATATGCAGTACAATCCTTTAACAAAGCAGACGTCCAGCAAAAGATACCTACAGCAGAAGTTCCTGCTTCTGTGTGGAAGGCAGGGTGATGTCCGTGATTGATGGCATGTGGGCGTGCATAATTATAGAGTAGGAGTAGGTGTTTCCTAGGGTGAAAATAGAAGAGGAGGGTGTGCATAATTAGTGTGGGCATTTCCTGGGCAAAAAGAGAAGAGGGCGTTGGAAAGGTGGGCGACTTGTTGGAGGATCAAGCAAGCGCGAGACTGAAGTTTTAGTGAAAACGGCTAGCAATACCGATAGCCCTCTATCAGAATCTCTAAAAATAGAGAAATAACTGCTCCCTTGAATGGTAATGTTATTTTTGAGTGCTGGGATCATTAGATAGGGGGGGGGGGGAATGACTGAGGAGCAGAAATAATGTATTATTTCCCAAAGTTGTCCTTTAATCAAATGTTCGATTATATCAAGATCTTGACATAATGCACTTATTTTATTTATTTATTTCCAGTTTGATGACCGGGGAGGTCCACTGGGCTCAAAGAGCCCGTTTTCAGTGGAGGCCCGGGGAGAAAAGCTCCAATAATACATAGTACAAGCTCCATAATACGAAGTACAATACATAGTGGAAACAGAAAAACTAAAAAAATTTTACATACAAAATAGCGAAAACTAAACAAAAGTTAAACAGCAGCTTGATATTTAGTGGTTGAGAACAGTAGTACAAGGTTAAATTAATACAGAGGTTTAAATCATCTGAGAATGATATAGAAGTAACATTAGCATGGATGAGTTCTTTATGCATGGATATTAGCATGAGTTAAACTAATACAACTGCTGTATTTATCACATTTATGTTGCAAAACCATATTATATATATTTTTTTAATTCTCATTACTGTGTAGCACCTAGACAGATATGAAACATAGTATTAATCTATTTTCACCAAGTAACACAAATAAAACGAGTGACTGTTGTACAAAACCTGGATAAAGAAGGTGAATTAAATGCTTTAGGCATTTCTGTAGCTGAAGCTCTGTAACTTAAGTGAATACTACCAGAATAGAATAAGCCAGTACTGATGCTCTTAAGATTTCCAAAAAAAAGAGTGACATTCTTAAAAAAGATGCAAACAGAGAAAGCCATTAAAGGAAAAAAAATCACATTCTCTGAGGAAAACCTAGTATTTTTTTATTGGACAATGTAAATTAGAAAGGCAGGACTATGTTTATATCAACACACACACACACACACACACACACACACACACACACACACACACACACACACACACACACACACCTATATTTGTTATGCCCTATCCCATATAATGTGCTTGCATGAATACTGCCCCTGTGGTACTTTGCTCACTTATTGCTTGACTATTTTTTCCTCATAGATTAAGTAACATTCTTTTGCACAATAAAAAAAAAAATTCTCTCTCAACTGGAAGATGTTTTGCTGATATGACCATAATGCCGGTCTTTTTTACTTATTTGAAATGGGCTACACTTTACACAGGTCTGTGTCAGACTGCAATGTTACAGCAGCAACATCTGGTAGTTCTTGCACTTTGTTCTTTTCTGCTGGTATGGCATTTCTCTGTTGAGATTTTGATGGTCTTCGTGCTGACGTGTTGCATGGTGAAGGTGTATTTGATTTCTGTGAGTAATGGACTTTACTTTCTTTCACTTCACATTCAGAATCCTCGCTTTTATCATCTTCATCCTCATCACTGCAGAAGTACGAGTCACTGTCAGAGTCATATTGATCACCTTCATCTTTCCTACTTCTTTTGTTAGTGTTACCTACATTACTTCTGCCTTCAGCAAGATGCTCTTCAGGATTGTTTTCATTCAAACTGTGAAAATAAAAATAAAAACAAACAATAATTACACACTTTAGAATAAAGGTATGCTATACAGAGCTCCCTGATTAATCTACAGAAAAAGACAAGGCAGTATGATATAATGGTTGATAACAGCATGCTACAAAGCCAAACTTCATAACCCATCCTTTGCCCTCAAGTGTTAAGCAATTTCAAGCAAGCCTCATTATCTTAGTTAATAGAGGCAAACACTTTCTGGTTACAAAGTTACCATCTTCCCTATGTAGTAAAAATTATATTGAACTGATTGAATTATGACAGCAATAAACCAAAGTCTTAAAAAAAATGTACTGCATAACCCTCATATAATGCACAGAAAATACGTAATAAAATGACCTGTAAGATCCTGGTCAAGGAATCATTCTGACACTCACAAAATGTAAAATGTGTGCAATAACTGATAAGCATTAATTTACCATGAAGAATTAAACAGAATACACAAGTCTGTTCAGTCAAGCATGCCTCTATTTTCTTGACTGAACTATGAAACAATGTTAACATTATTTAAACTGACCACATTGAACAAATATTTTATTGGCTAACCTGATGGGTGGGCTGGCCTAACTAGCCCTTTTCAGCTACAACCTGAGCCAGAGGCAGGATAAACACAAAATGCAGAGAAAACATAAAACACAGTAGATTTATTTTATTAATTTAAACACCAATTGCTTAAGATTCACCTACTTGCTGTCAACTGCTCGATTTGGTCTACACTCGATTAGCAGAGGGTAAGCTACCTTACAGCCCCTATCTTGGGGGGGGGGGTCTGCCTCCACAGCACAGATCTATAAACATATTGCCTCCAATGTCACACAAACTTGGAATAATTATAAACATATTTAGATATATAGTATGCTTACTTGACTTTCTTGCACTAGAATACACAGATGAGCTTTCACTGCAAGATGAAGAGTCGTGAACAATTACACCAAGTGCAAGATAACCAGCGATACAGAGATGAATTGTGGAAGGTATATTCAATTCAGTTTGGGGTCACAAAATAAAACCTTCTAAAATATTACTGACAAGAGCTAGGATTCATGAGATAAGGCATGCCAAATGCTGCTCTAGTCTGAAAGGATACAGAAATGTACAGCAGAACAACACAAAGGAAGCATATGACGCCTGCAAGTGAGAGCCATGAAGGATGGTATAGTGTGTAAAGATGCAACAAAGCAGGGAACCATAGGTGTGAAATCTCAGCCATGATTCCTAAAACACCCACAGGTTGCAGAATCAGTGAGGTAGCTAAACAGTTCACTATAGAGGTGATCCTATTTATTAAAACTTTTAAAGGTAAGGAGGCAGCAAGATGGAAGGGCAGTTTTCGAGACAGTGCACTCACTAGTGCCAACACACAAAAAAAGTATTTTTACTGTACAGAAACATACATGTAGAGATCTTCAAAAACAAAATACACACCCCGGAGGCATATTTGAGTCTGTCCAAAAATAAAATTTAATCCATACAGAAATATTCACAGTTAAGCGCTTTCGTCCCTAAAACAGGAAATTCAGGACAAGTAAAAAACATTTCTTGGTCACAACATACCCCAGAAACACGATACAAATCAACAATTTAAAATGAACAATCAGTCAATTTTTCAACTGCATGCTCTTACCTTCCAACATGTGGATGGATTTAAGGTCTGCTGTTTATTATTTTATCTAGTTTGGTATGGAGAATTATTTAATTATCTTTAATTGTTTTCAATGAACTGGTGCTCCTGGTATGGTGAATTGATTGTTTTGTTTTTTACACCCTGTTGTACACCGTTTTATGTATAGAAGTAGAGATACTGATTTCGACAGAACACACCACTCCTGTATGACTTTCCTTTGTTACATGCAAAGGAAGTTACACAATGGGAGATACTCAAAGGAATTGTTAACATAAAAGGGAAGGGATAATAAGCTTGAAAATGACTAGGTATGGTGAACTTTCAAATGTATTTTCTGTATCTGCTCTGCTGACCCTTTATGCAGTAGTAGTGTCAATTCTAGTGCAAGCAAAAGAAACAGAGGGGAAATATAGATGACATCACGCTTTGCAGATTTGTAAGGCATAAGTGGGATCTTCCAGACTACAGGAATCTGAGCAGTGGTACAAAATTCACAAATTTAAAAAAAGAAGGACAGAGGTCACAGAGCATTTTTACCTTTTTTTGAAGTCTAGTATGCAAAAGTTCAACCAACGTATTCTGCATTGTGGCAGAGTGACAGGAACTTTTCCAATCTGGGGGAACTGAGTGTATTTTAATTGTACAGGGTATGGCAAATTAGCAAATAATTCGAAATGTTACATCATCCTGATTACAGTTGGAAATAGGCACTTGTGCCATTTCTAATTTCTCCATATCTTTTGGGTTTCTAATACCATGACGGGAATGGATCTCATTCCCAAGTCAAAGTATTATTAAAGTTCATGAAATTAGTATTGTTTCAATCTTTGATGTCAGCCAAAAGTGCTCTCTTCACAGCACCCACAATGTGCCTAGTAATGACTCCTCCGGAAATTTGTACGGGGTTACATGGATTGGTAACATACCTAAATATGACTGTAAATTATTTTTTTATAAGATCCGTTACTCCTACTACTATTGGAACTGTCTGGATATCTTTCTTCCACATTGCTCTAGTTTCTGCCTGCAGATCCTGGTATTTTATGACTTTGTGTGTCTCTGTACGCAAGACACTATAGTCAGTGGGTGTGGCGATTTCAATGATCAATGCTCCTTTTTGTCTTTTTTTCTTGGACCACTATATCTGTTGGTAATGGGGGATCCCATGTGATATAAATTTCAACATTTTCTATGATGCTTTGTGGCTCATGTTTCCAGTGTTTTTCAGCCACTTCAATATCATAATGTTTGCACAATCCCCAGTGCAACAGTCTCGCCACATTATTATACCTTTCAGTATACAGTCCGTCTGCCATTACTGTGTCGCAACCAGCAACAAGGTGTGTGATGGATACCAATTTGGTTTTACGAAACCTACATTTGACTGTTTCTCCCACATGTTCAATGGACTTTGTAAACCAGTGTGTATGTTGCCCACTATCTTGGGCTACCAACATTAACCTTTAATTTCTTGGTTTGAATTCGCCCCTCCTTAACCATTTCTGTGATCATTGATCAACATGAGGCTCTTCCAGAAGTTTTCTATACTTGCAACTATATTTATGTTTTTTACCACATTTCTTACCTTCTCACTGTTCCTTCACCTTGTATTCCTTTTGTTTTTTGGCACATCCAGTTGCTGCCTGTTTTATATCTACTTCTGGTATGATTTCCATTCCAGCTTGACGTCGATATGCTTCTGCTAAATTAAGAAGAGAAGTTATCTTAGATTTATTCTCATGTTTCAAAACTTTAACTACATTTGGATCTTGTGAGGTCAACAGATATGCGTGGAGTCCCATGATTGCAGATCTATACATGTAATCAATTTCAAGGGGGTCCATCCCTCCTTTGGAACTAGGACTATATAATCTTGGTATACAGTGATTTTATAAATCATTTGGTGAGCATGAAGCATCCTTCTTGTTTTAATATCTAATCTATCCAACACTTAAAAGGGTCAGTCAATCACTCCAAAACTGTACACTGGGACAGGAAGGGCAAACTGATTTACAGCTTGGATCTTTTTCCTAGATGTCAATGCTGCTGTTCTTCTCAGAATTAATTTAAGTCTACTGAAGTATTCCTTACTGAGTTTTATTCGCATTTGTTCATGTTTTATTGCTGATCGTTCATCAATTCCCAAGTATTTACACACACAGTCTTGCTCAATTTATTTTATATCACATTCTTGTCCCAAACTGATGTTTTCCTGGTGCTGCAGTTTTCCTGCTTTAAAGGTTGCTTTTGCACATTTATCAACACCAAATGACATTCTATCATCTGAAAAAGTTTTGACAATCTACAGCTGTGCTTTCAGTTCCTCATCTGATGAGCTGTACAGTTTTAAACCACTGACAAAGAAAAGACGAGAAGTCATTAGACTGTTGTTTTCTAGGAGTCAAATTTTAGTCATCGCCTAAGCTGTTAGGTAAACAGCTTAATGGATTAATGGCAAGGCAGAATAGCAACAGTGACAAGTGTCACCCTGGAATATCCCCTTTGAATTATCATCCCTGGGATAATAGCTTAATTGCAAAGTGGTCTGCTACTGTTTCATGGTTACTGTAATGTAGTCAATCAGTGAAGGGTGTATCTTATAGATTTTTTAGCACTCTTTTAACCATGAATGTGGGATACTATCAAATGCTTTTTTGTAGTCAATCCATGCCATACTTAGGTTCTTCCCCTTTTTACAGTTCTCCACTATAACTTTTAAAAACAAATGATCCTTTGTTCCATATGACTTTCGTTTATTGCCCTTTTCTTCTTCTAAATGACTATAAACTCTGTCGGTGTCAATTCCCATTGTATAGTTTATACAGTGTAGGTGGATTGGACACTCTAAATTGGCCCTAGGTGCAAGTGTGTGTCCTTTGTGGAAGGTTGGGCGCTGGGCTGGCAACTCGACACTGTAAAACTCCACTGCCAATCATGAGCAAACAGGTGATCCGCTGTGGCGACCCCTAACTGGGAAAAGCCGAAAGAAGAAGAAGATACAGTATCGGAAGGCAAGTTATTGGTCTATACTTTTTAGAGTAGCTTGCAGGTTCACTCAAGTAAGAGCAGTGTTTTGCCTGTTGTTAACCAGTGTGGTCACTGTGGTGTCTGTTCGTGGTGCGCATATAAATAATTATTACTCGGAGCTAAAATCATCGTGCAAAGATGTTAATACTTTTAACCAAAAGTTAGATACTGCATCTTGGCCTGGGATTTTCCAGTTAGAGGCTTTTCTTAACTTGTTTCAATCTCTCTGGCTGTTATTTCATCCCATTTCATATCATATACCTTTAAGTTTATTCTTTTTACTTCTATCCATTTAGCATCTTTTTCTCATGTTCCACAGGATCTTCACAGATACTTCTCCATAAAGTATCTACTTCCCCTTTTTTTGGCAGTCTTTCAATTCCTTTTACCTTATTTCCCAGTTCTCTATAAAACTTTTTTGGGTCATCAATAAATTGCTTATTTTGTACTTTTCCTTTATATTTATCTGTGTATCTTCTACGTTTTTCCGCCTGTGCTGAAATTTTTAGTTTGATATTTGCGATAGTGCTTGATAGATCCTGGTCTGTTCTAATACTGTGCATTGCTTTAATCACATCTATCTTTCTTAGTATTTTTGTTGCTTTATTCCCTCTTCTATAATCTTCTAACAGTGACGCTTCTTGTCTTAATTCCTTTATAGTTTTCTCTATTCAATATTTCCATGATGGTATTCGATTTCTCCCCTGCCTTTCCCTCACTACCCTGTGATCTTGTGGTAGAACTTTATCAGTTATTAAATGAACTACACAGTAGGATATCCTGTTTACTTCTGTTGTATCAAATGGATCTCTATGGACAGTCCTAATTACTGCATTCATTTCTTTTATCAAACTTCACTTTTGGGTTTTATTGACCTTCTGCAGTCTATTTCTCTCATTGATCTTAATATATCTATCCATGTCCATTAAAATCAAACAACTCTTCTCTTAGCTCATTTTCTTCCAAACTGGGGGCACATCCCTTATTTTCAGTTTCTTGCAGGCATTCTATAGAAAGTTCTATAGCGTCTTCCTGTAGCGCATTCTCTTCAATGTCATCCTGTGTCATCTGTTGCTCTGTCATATAGGAACTCACTGGCCTATCACTCCTCAACACTGACTGCATCCTGTTCCTTTCCTTGTTGTCTAACTTCAAGTGAACGTTTATACTAATTTCCTGTGGAAGGCTCCAAAATGTTTTGACATGGCACCTTACTAATTGCTTCCTGTTCCACTGGTTTCCCCTTAATTTGGATATCATTGCTCTATCCCATAGTGGTGCTTTCTGCATTCGATTTTCTACACTGAATCCTTCTCTTTGCAGCTGCTCCATAACCTGAATTTCTATTTATTCGACTTCTCCATTACTAATCTCTTTTTCTACTTTTCCTCTTAAGTCTTTTTTTTTGTATTGTAAAGTTTTCCCTATCCAGATATTCCATTGCCTGTATTTCTTTTCAAATATCTCTGGTACTGCTCTTTTACTATTGGTTAGTTTTGCTTTCTCCTTTGCATAAATATTACACCATATTAAGTCTCTTTTCCTTACCCATGTCCATATTTCTTCTTCACATGTCTCCTGATCTTCTTGCTTTTCCTTATTCTGGGGACTCGCTCCATCATGCTGTGATGTAGTCTGTGTTAAACCTCCAACATCAAATCCTTTACTTCACAGGCACTCCATAACTTCAACTTCTATTTCTTTAACTTCTGCATTAGTAATCTTCTTTTCCACATTACATCTTTGTGGTATTAAATTTGTTATTGTGAAATTTTCCGTATCTGGATGCCATTGCCTGTATTTCTCTTCGAATATCTTTGAGACTGCCTTCTCTATATTAGTTAACTTGGCTTTGTCCTTAGCATAAATATTGCACCATATCAAATCTCTCTCCCTTTCCCAGGTCCACATTTCTTTTTTATATTTTTCAAATATGTCTAGGTTTTGTTGTTTATATTTTGTACTTCCTCAGATGCTTCTTTCTCCAAACAGATCAAAGTTTCTTGATCTATATACTGTTTTTCAAAAATCTATTGCATTAATGAATGCAAATTTTTATTTGAAGCTTCTGACAGTTTTTCCTGCAGAAGTACTTTTTTTCGTCTAATTTCTCTCGTAATCATTTTCTATATCTTGTGTCTGGAAATTCTGGGCTTTTGACATAATAGTAACAATACATAATTTCTTTCTTATTCTCAATAGTCCACTATCTTCTTTATGGCTCTTCTTTGGCCAATCAATTTTTGTGGACTGCTACTTCCTTCTACAACAGGGGGGCCATCCTCCCCCTGGGCCTGGCCTAGCCTCATTGCAGGAATGTTTCCCTATTTTGAGGATTCTACATGGTCATATTTTCCAGTCCTGGCACCAGTGCGCCTACCAGGATTGGGCACTTTTTTTGTCCTGGGTCTTGTGCAATAAGCTATCTTTTTTGTTTTTGACTTACTTCTGTCCATGATATATGCTATATAAATACAGTCTATATATCAGTGTTGCCTTGGTGAGATTTTGTGAAAAAACAGGGTCCACCTTGCGAAGGTACTCACCAAGACTTGAGGATGAATTCAATTTCAGCACTACTACTCACCTTTGCTTTCTGACTTTTCCTCTCTCCAGTATACCTGACCTGGTTGCTATTAAAATTACTAAATTAATGTAGTTCAGAAACACTGTGATTTCTACCAGCAGGCTGAACTCTAATCTTTTGTTTCTTCTAAAGTAACAGAAAACATCTTGCTTTCTAGTTTAAAATACTGCAGAGGTTTGCAAGTAAAGATCCACTACTCAAAACATTTTTCAGAGGATCTCATGCCGCTATTTGCAGTATCAGCATTAGAATGCCATTTGTTTTTTCACACCATGTCCCTCTTTTGGTTTTTGAGAATTTTCTTCAATGCTCTGAAATGCAAATTCTGTAAGATTTAAACAGGATCTGTAAATTGAAGTTTCTCTCTCCAAGACGTGCACTGTATCTTGTGGTAACTTAACCTCTGTATAGCAAAGCAGCTGTTGCTGACAAACCCAAAGTGCCATGGACTTTGGAAAAAGTACAAACTGAAAACCACTGGTACACTGACTTTGCATTTGTGATGGCTAAGCAGTCCTCACAAGCTGTTCTTACAGTTAATGGCAAACCATGTTGCCTCATCATTTGGAAAACTGCAATCAAGTTGTATGACATTAGAATAGAACTCAGACTTATGAATAACACTGGAGTTCATGGCTGTAGCTGTAAGTAATAATTAGATAAGGTTATAGCTAAAAGTAGCAGGGCTGCAAGGTCCTCAATCCTTTCTGTGAGCACAGTGGTATGAGTCACAAGGTCTTTGCAAATAGTATAACATACGCATTTTGGGGATGGAAAAGGAGAACTTTTTTAACACGTGTAACAGTGCTTCTAGAGCTTCACTCAATCATTCATGTGCTGAATATGTTACAGGCTCACCATCTGTAGCAAAGTAAACATGAGTAACAGTCTGTGTCAAGCTCTACTGATGAGGGCGGCCATAATTACTGCCCATTTTATAAATAAGAAACTTGGTTGCGTTTTCCTCGCCTGTCAGGTATTGGAAGGTCTGTACCATCACACTAAGATGATGTTCAGTGACCCCACCAGCAGCCTAAAAGATTTTAGTGTCGTACATTCACAGAGTAAGTATGCACCAATATCCAAGGTGGTAGAGGATGCATTTTCATTCACAAATCCTTTAGTGATTTTCCTACAAACTGACAAAATCAGAGTAGCCTATCTGCTCTCAAAATGCATTTCCTCAGTAGTTGCTTACCTTGGCTGTTTGTCATTCAAGTTTGCATTCTCACTTTTCTTTTTAAGGAAGATCTATTCCAAAAAAATGCCCTCTATAGCCATAACATACTTCACCTTCACCGATTACTCTGCAGAAAGTTCTGCTTTCATGCTGACATCAAGTCAGAGTCAACAGAGTCTATTACCTAGTCAGCAAGAGGGTGAAAGCCATACAGAAAGAGGATTTTCAGACTAGTATTTTCTGTTCTAATTTTCAATTTTAAGGTTAGTTACGCAATGTTGGTTAATCCAGTCTTCAAACCCTCATGTACTGTGCTCCTTTTACGTGAAAACAAATGTGACAGCTGCTTAGGTTTCACTGCAACACAAGCACATAACATACAGCACAAAGTCCAAAACTCTTCTCTGATTTTGCCTAATGTCACAGAATATTTTCATCTGTCCACAATTTTTGTAGAATGCTCATAATTTTGTCTCACAGTTTTACCATGTCTATCCCCTATAAACTTTCAATTTTCTAGTAAACCACTGGGAATTAGTGTTGGACACTAATGCTAAATATTAGAGTTTCATAGCCCAGAAAATGCATGCTAATGCAAAAACTGTTCCAATGGGTATACTGCACTCAGCTCACATGTAACATTAACATTACATTTACCTACAAAAACAGGGGAAAAGAGACCCAGTCTACTAGTGCAGGAAAGATCCAACTTTGCATCATTACAGTGACAAGTGTGGCAATGCAAAGACAGGAAGTATTGTCTTCACAAGTCTGTGGACAGCCAAGGTTTGCGAGCAGGAACAGTAAAATGAAACAGAATATCTCGTAAATTGAATTTGTACAGCAGGAAGCCATTCTGTTATGCCAGAATAAAGAGAAAGACTGCAGGTACATACAAAAAAATGGTCGCACATGTTCAGGATACAGATACCAACTTTGGGGAAGGGGTACTCCATCTTCAACTATTAACAACACAAACTAACTTCTTGGCTTGTTACCAAAAGAACACAGCACATTTCTCAAACTGTCCAACTTATTTGTTTTCCTTGGCGACCTAAGTTAATACTCCACTTATCTGGAAATTTTACTACAATCAATGGCCATGCACCAGACTTTGTAAACACCAAGGTACGGATGCATTAGAAACTGAATATTGTCCTCACAAATCCTGCAACAAGTTATTCTAACTATGCAGTTACCCTCCCCATCTAAACTGATCACAACATATTTTCCATAAATAAAATAAATACAACTTAGTAAGAAACATTACAATCTTCAGGGAATAATAAAACACAGACTACAAGGCACTTTACTGACTGGGGTCTTGTCCTGTGCCTCACAGATCGGGTCTCTGTAATGGTGGAGCAATATCAAACTGCTGAATAAGAAAAGAGCTCATAGATGTTTTGAATAGCAAATGAAGCCAAATTAGCTAACAGGACTGAATAGGAGAAAAATAAGACCTTCTACAATCATATTTATAAAATGAAGGGAGACTGATCTAAATGCAGTGCAATGGAACAAAAGTCACTCTTAAGAGCCCGCTGATGTAGCCGATACCAGTGACATAACACTTTAGTGCAAATCTCAGGTTACAGAGGTAATTGCTTGACTATTCTTCCCTACGTTACTATGGTACTGCATTTTCCAACTGAACTTGCTACTAGTGTCTAAATCACCATCTCTGAGAGACCTACTAGGATCCACATGAGCATCCTTTGTGCAGTCAAGGATAACAAGAAGTTATGTACTCACCATAACGTTTGATGTATATAGTCCATCTCGCCTCACATTCTTACCCGTGGGTTCGGAGCCAAATACCGGCTCAGACTCGGCCAAACTTTTCTAGCTCGAAGTCTTTCTATTGGCTGGGCTAAGATGGTATCCCATGCTGCATTGCTCCATATACCCAGATCTAGTTTGCTGCGAACACCAACACTCATACTTCATGCATAACACCATCCAAGGAAAGAAAGAATCAAACGAAGAGTGAAGGGAGTTCTGAAAACCAGACCTAACCTCCAGATCCTCCAGGAAGGGGGAAGGTGAGGGGGTAAGTAAGAATGTGAGGCGAGATGCACTACATACATCGAACATTATGGTGAGTACATAACTTCTTGATGTTATGTAGTCCAATCTCGCCTACATTCTTACCCATGGGACAGCGTCCCCAGCACCTAAATCCTGGGAGGCTCAGTGGGAAATACTCCTGAGCACTGTGGAACCAAAGGAAGACCTGCCCCTAGATACCACGTCCAACTTGTAATGAGTAACAAAAGTGTGAGGAGATGCCAAAGTAGCTGCAGCACAAATATCATCCATAGACAATCTGGCCTGATCGGCTGTAAATGTAGATACAGACCGAGTAGAGTGAGCCTTGACCGTACCCCCTGAAGAATAAATGAAAGAGATGCAACTGGATATCCACCTGGATAGGGTGATTTTTGAGACAGAAGACCCAATTCTGTTTTCCGAAAAAGAAACAAACAACTGATCAGATTTTCGGAGATCTCTGGTTCTGTGCAGATAAAAACGTAACTGTCTGTGTACATCCAATTGATGAAATTTAAATTCTGCCTTGTTTGAAAACTGGGGAAAGAACACTGGCAACTCAATAGATTAAGATTAGAGATAGATGCCACTTTGGGAAGAAAGGAAGGGTTTGGTCTGAGAGAAACCCTGTCCTTATGAAAGATCAAGTATGGGGGTTTTATAGAAAGAGCTTGAATCTCTGAGACACATCTGGCTGATGTGATGGCTACTAAAAAGACAGTCTTCCAGGTCAAGAATTTTAAGTCACAAGTAGCTGCCAGCTCAAAGGGTGGTGAAGTAAGAGCCTGCAGAACAAAGTTTAAATCCCAAGGCATGATAGGTTCTGAAACAGGAGAATGGAGTAACAGAGTGCCCTTCAGGAAAGCCTTAGAGAGTCTGTGAGCCATCAGACTAGGCTCATTAGCAACATGAAGGTTAGAAATCACTGCCAATTGGACTTTAATGGTGGCGGACGCTGAGCCCTGATGAAAAAGCATAGACAAGAACTCCAAAACAGAAGCAATTGGAGTTGTCTAAGGGTCAATCCCTTGGGTATGAGCCCAAATTGAAAATCTCTTCCATTTGCTAGAATAAATCTTCCTAGTAGAGGGCTTATGAGAGGAAGATAAAATATGAACTACCTCTGGTGAAAAATGATGAAGCCTAACTAATGACAGAAGTGGAGTAGCCAGGCTGTCAATCGGAGGGTCCGCAGAGAGGGATGGAGCTGCCCTGACATGTCTGTCAGTAAATCCGGTTGTGGGTCCAGAATCCAAAGCGTGTCCATGATGTAGGGATGGAGAAAGGGGAACCAAACCTGACTATGCCAGTGTGGGGCAATCAGAATAATTCTGCTTCACAAGGATTGTGCTTTCTGAATCACTTACGACAGCAAGGGAACCGGAGGAAAGGCATATAGCAGACCGGAGGGCCAATCGTAGACTAGAGCGTCCCTGGGTGACTCCCCCTGAGGGGGGATCAAAGTGAAGTAGCTGCTGCATTTTGCATTGAGACGGCTGGCAAAAAGGTCGCAGCAAGGCTGACCCCATCTGCGAAAGATCCGTTCCGCAACTAGATGGTTCAGGGACCAATCGTAGGGCATCAGAATAGCTATGCTTAGCCTGTCTGCGATCACGTTGGACTTCCCAGGAATGTGCGTTGCCACCAGAAAACGTTGGGAAGATACTGCCCACTGCCACACTCACATAGCCTCTCTGCACAGGGGGTATGACTTGGTTCCTCCCTGCTTGTTCAGATACCACACACCACTGACATATTGTCTGAGTGGATTGCAATAGTCCCGAGAGGGAGAAAGCTCTGAAGTGCCTGCAACTCAAGAAGCACATCCCTCATCTCCAGGATGTTGATATGCAAATGTATCTCGTGCTCTTGCCACGTGCTTTGGACTGTCCTGCCTAGATAATGCCCCCCCCCCCATCTGGGAGGCATCCGTGGTCACCGTGGCAATCGGGGGCGGCGGAACGAAGGGTTTTCCCCTGTCCAGATTGTTGGTGCAAAGCCACCAACTGAGATCTTGTTTGCACCTGTCCGTGAGTAAAATAGGGTGGGAAAGTGGAAGTCTTTGGAGAGACCACTGAGCAAAAGAGGAGCCATTGAAGAAGCCTCATATGTAATCTTGCTAGAGGGACTAACATAATTGTTGCAGCCATAGTCCCCAGGAGTTGGAGAACCCATCTTGCTTTCGCTTTTCTCAGGGGGAGTAGGGCATGAACTTGTTGCTGTAAGACTCTGATTCTTTCTTGTCGTAGAAAGGCCTGCATTTGAACAGTGTCTAGTTCTGCACCTATAAAAATGACATGCTGTGAGGGCAACAAGGCAGATTATGTTATGCTTAGCTGTTGTCAGAGAGTGATGGTGACGTCCCTGGTCTGGATTAGTAGATGCCTGGTGGTGGCAGTGAGGAGCCAGTCATCCAGATAAGGAAACACTTGGAATCCTTGACGTCTCAAGTGAGCCGTCACCACCGCCATATATTTGGTGAACACCCTGGGGGCTGTGGTGAGACCAAAGGGCAGGGCTCAAAACTGAAAATGACTGGCTCCCAGCCGGAAGCGTAGGTGACTCCTGGATGCCCTGTCCATTTTGATATGGTAGTACGCATCCTTGAGGTCGATGGAGCACATCCATACTTCTTTTCCCAACAATGGGAGAATTTACTGTAATGTGACCATACGGAACTTGGACTTTTGTACATGGTTGTTCAGTCGACTGAGATCCAATATGGGTCTCTGGTCCCCTGTTCTTTTCGGCACCAAAAATAATCTTGAGTAAGTCCCTAATCCGATCTGGTCTGAGGGGACATGCTGGATGGCTCCTTTTTCTAGCAGCTTTGAAACCTCTGAAGCTGCCCCTCTGACTGGGAGGAACGTCCGGGATTTTTCTGACTGGAGGGGGATCTGATGAAAAGGAGATGGCATAACCTCCGGAAATTATTCGTAAGACCCATTGGTCCTGGGTGATGCTTTGCCAGGCCTCTGGGTATAATGATATTCGACCCCTGACTGGCTCTGGAAACGCACAGTCGGGCCTCCCATCAGGAGCGACGGTAGGGAGAGCCGCAAAAAAAATTGCGGTCTCCTGAGTTGCAGGGACCTCCTCTGCCTCTAGGGCGGCGTCTTCCTGAATAACATCCCCCCTCCTCTGCCTCTGGAGGGGTGCTCACCTTGTGCACCGGGAAAAAAACTCTCATTTTTTGAACCACATCTTTCCACACATCTGGGCCTTGGGATAAGGCCTAAAGGGAAGGGAAAAATGGACCCCTACAGCATACAGGGTTTTTCCCTCCTGCTCGCTCCTGGTGAGGGTGTCTTTCACCTTGGTTCCGAACAAAGAGGAACCATCAAAGGGGGCATCGGTGAATCAAGACTTGAAGGCCTCGGCGAAATGACAAAGGCGCATCCAGGCTTGCCTCCTAAGGGCGACTCCTGAGCTTGCTGCCCTACTCGCTCCCTCGGCTGCATATGAAATCAGGCTCATGGAGGAGTTAACGATGGAATTGAGGGTAGACATCTGGGCGTTAACAGTCTGGGCCACCGCCTCAGAAACGTTACCAGTGAGAGTGTCTCCAAGCTCCTTGAGGAGATCTCTCTGGAGCAGAGTAAAGTGAGATAAGTACTTCAGCGACCATAAGGTAAAGATCGCTGCCGAGAGGGTACACTTCCTGTACCGGTCCATGGTCCTAGACTCCTTGTTAGGAGGATGGATGGAGGAAGAAGTCTCTGCTAATTCCTTCTGGGTGGCCGCTGCCACCACCATGGTATCCACAGGGACTCCCTTGGACAAAAATTCCTTACCCGGGGGAGCAGACAAAAATTTATTGGGTCTCCTGGGTAACAGGGTTCCACAGAATCAGGGTTCTCCCACACCCTCCGACAAATTAAATCCAGGAGCTTGTCGAAGGGTGGGGACACCCAGGAGGCAGAGGGCTGAGCACAGAAGGCCTTCAGGAAGACAGACTCCTCCTCGGAGGGGGCTTTGGATGGCCAGTCACCTCTTTGTTTCAATATCTCTAGGATGTCAGAGAAAGAAACATCCTCAGAGGATGACTTGGGGGACCCCTCAGATTCCTCGAGGTCAGTATCTGAGGTGAGAGACTCATCCTGGGAGTCTATGTGCTTCCTCTTGCACGTTTTCTTTCTAGGGGGATCCTCAGGCAAACACTCTGAGGGGCCCTCAGAAACTTGGGGACCACTCGTGGGGGTATCCCTGAGGCCTTGGGGCTCCGCTGTCTAAAGATAGGTGGTGATCAGAGACCCACACTGGACTGGTAGGGGACAGAATGACCGACCCGCATGATGTAGCTGACAATCTGGCCAGCGCACTCCACATGGCCTCAAAGGCTGCCCCCCCCAGAATCCGAAGACCAACCAGCCTCCGAGGCCACGACAGGAGTCGGGATTCCCCAAGCCGAAGCACCGAGATGGAGACAGGAACAGACAGATGTCCCGAGGCCTCTCCCTCAGGCCCGACTGAAGAATCCAGAGTCCTGAATCCCGTGGACGGCGACGAAGGGGTTGGAGCTGACGTCGGCACCGATAAGCCAGAAGGGGCCATCGGAACAGACCTGGAAACATCACATGGAGATGAGCACTCCGGCTCCGAAGTGCTGAGATGTGCTTGGAGGTGGAAGAATCGAAGAAGGTAGCAGGATGGGCTCCGAAGCCGATTGGGACGGAGTAGAGAACAATTTAGCCAAAACCGGTGACTGAAGGAGTCTCTGCACCACCCTATCGACATCCACATCCAAAAGTGCCCTGGAGGATTTGGAGGACAGGGAGGGAGATCGATATCTCCTCTCAGGTGAAACTTGCCTAATACTAGGCGATCGGCTCCGAATGGGTTCCAATATAATTGGAGCAGACTCCGGTTCCATCAATACAGACACTTCCTGCGGCCCCAAGGACAGTGGAGCCGAGGCGGTCGAAGCTAATTTGATTACTTCTCTTTTTCGATTTAGTTTTTGAGCTGGAAGCAGATTCCAGGCCCTCTTCGAACGAGGGTCTCAAAAGTCCCTTCAGAATTAACTTATTCTTTCTTTCCTGAAGTACCCTGGGACTAAATGCATGACAGAAGCTGCAAGACTCCTGCAGATGGATTGCTCCCAGACAATAGACACATACCGAATGTCCATCAGTGATGGACATTTTATAGCCACACTGAGCATTTTTTAAAACCCAAAGGCTTGTGCTCCTTGGAATCTTTAGACATCTTAAGAAATTACCACAATCACCAAGACAAAAGATCACCGATACTGACTTGACTGGAGAAACAGTCACAAATTACACCACACTGAGCGCGGGAACAAAACTACCACTAACCAACTTGCACAAACAATCCTCAGATACAGACACACACCAAGGAGACTAAGGCTAAAACTTCTAATTTAAACGGTTTTAGACCAGCACTACTACACAAAACAAGGGGAAAAAAAACCTAAAACCTCTAATTTAAACGGTTTTAGACCAGGCACACACAAGGGAACAAGCAAGGGAACAGACTAGGTCCTCTAACTGAAACAGGCCTAGCCCGTTGGAACAGCTAGTGGGATACCACAAAAAACAATCACACTAAAAATTACACAAACACCAAACTAGGAATAGCTATTAAAATAGCTTTTGTTTGTAATAAATTCTCTCAAGAAGAAGAAAAAAGGTACTTGGCCACAGTCAAGTGCGAGACCACGTCCGAGCTACACTAGTGGCAAACGAGATCTGGGGATATGGAGCAACGCAGCATGGGATACCATCTTAGCCCAGCCAATAGAAAGACTTTGAGCTAGAAAAGTTTGGCAGAGTCAGAGCCGATATTCGGCTCCGAACCCACGGGTAAGAATGTAGGCGAGATTGGACTACATAACATACAAAAGGTATATGCTTATCATAAAAGATAGACAAGTGCTACTTTCTTCCAGCCCTCTCAGTCTGTGGTTACCTGATCCAACACAGGTCCTTTCAGAATCTTCATTACAGGAGCTCTGTCTCCTCTACAGCACTCAGCAGGATAAAAGCACACTCAAACTAAAAAACAACTCAGAGGAAAAACAAAGTATACTAAAGCCATATTTGCCAAAGACAACTACAAAGCATTCTACAGGGATGTCTGCAACCTCAAAGTTAAAACACAATTGTGTACATAGTTAATTGTTAATGGAGCCACCTATACTGAACCAAAAGATATAGCAAACTTACTTAAATTCAGCTCCAACTTTCCCCCTCTTTCCCCCTCAACCTTCCCTCAGGAAATTTAATTTAATTTAATTTAATTTGCATTTGTTAACCGGGGGTGTCTGATGGAGCCGAAAAGGCCCTTTTTCAGCAGAGGCCCGGGGAGAAAAGCTCCACAAAGAAAAATTATAGACACATTTAGACATGATCAGTATACACACAAATCACAAAAGACATGTTTTTACAGTGGTATGCAGCACATCAATAGTTACAGTGGACAGAACAAACAAAAAATAAAGGTACTTAACAGATTTGTGGTGCACAGCTGAAATTTGGAACATAGGTAGAATACATACATCAAATACAACTCCCCCTGCTATCACTAGGGAATAGGCCCTTAATGTTCTTTCTAAGCCCAACAACACTGCATCAGTAGGTCCAAACAATATGACAGGATGCCTTCTAAATAGCAAGAACCATGACCTATCAGGCCATCTGGATTTGCTATTTAACTGTTGCCTCAAAAAAGGCTTTGTGACACATGAATGGCGAACAGCAACAGTCATCCCTCTGCACCAAGGTGGACATCTACAGACCCTGGAAAGTAAAGACCCATAAGTCTCCCTTCATATGCAAAGCCATGGAAATGATCAATAATGACATGGGAAGTCTCCAGGCATGGGACCCAACCCATTTGGTTTCATCAAGGGCAAGTCATGCCTACTCAACCTGATAGATTTCTTTGAGAAGGTCATCAAAGCAATGGATGAGGGCAAAATGGTTCACACTGCCTACCTTGACCCGGCCAACGCATTTGGCACAATACCACACTCTGGCATCTTTGACAAATTCAAAATGTTAAGTACAAACCCTTACGTCACCCCATGGATAGCCAGCTGACTTACAGACAAGACCCAGGAAGTTAGAAATGGGGAGCCCACCTCTACAAAGAGGCCAGTCACATGCCTTCCGGGATTGGTCTTGGGACTGCTTCTTTTTGGCACTTACTTCTCTGAAGTCAAGGCCAGGGTCAACTGACTCTGGCTGACTAAATTTGCAGATGATTGCAAATTAAGAGCCATCACTGAATCCCCCACTGACACAAATGTTCTAGGAAGGGCTATCGCAGACAAATAAATGGTAACGGCCATGGACTAAAACAGAACGCCAATAAATGCATAAATAGCATCCTTCGGGAAGTCATACACCCCTTATAACTATTATATTGACAACACACCCCTAAGAGCTGACCCAGTCATCAGGGATTTTGTGACGCACACAGACAGTAATCTAGCCTTTGACCATTATGTATCTACAGTAGTGAGGAAATCATTATATGTTAAGCAACTTGTAAACAAAGGTATGGCATCTATGTCCAAGGAAGTCCTTGTCCCACTGTATTCGGCATTCATCAGACCTATAACAGAGTACAATGCCCCCTTTGGTATGTATCTATAACCAGACATATCGAACTGGAACATCCACAGAAGCTCCTCATTTAAAGAAGACAGAGCGTAAGTAACTTGTCCTATACAGACCGCCTCAAGGCCATATCCCTGTATTCCATCTCCTACAGGCTGTTGAGGGGAGATCTATGCCTGGCATACAAGGGCATTGTCAGACCCTGCCCTGATGGACCTCCTGCATAGCTGCAAAACAAACACCACCAGAATTACCCATTCTAAAGACCCGAACTTTGCATGTGATATAAATGGGACCTACTGGAGAGACAGGTATGTATCCAAGAGACGACATCTCTGAAGCAGGCTCCCCCATTCATGTGAAGCAGAGTTCGTTCCCAACTCAATTCAAGTTCATCTTGGACAACTTGGATGGGGAACAGGAAATTCATCCCTGGTTTGGCATCTAGAGTGGATATAAAAAGTGTACACACCTCTGTGAAAATTCTAGTTTTTTTGTGATGTAAAAAAATTGAGACCACAATAAATAATTTCAAAACATTTCCCACCTTTAATGTGACCTATAACCTGTACAATTCAATTGATAAAAAAATCTGCTAGGAGAAAAAAAAAAAAAAAAAATATATATATATATATATATATATATATATATATATACATATATATATATATATATATATATATATATATATATATATATATACACATATACACACAAAAAAATACAATAAGCAGGTTGCACAAGTGTGCATACCCTTAAACTAATACTTTGTAGAAGCATCTTTTGATTTAATTACAGCATTCAGTCTTCTTGGGTACACACCTGCCATCAATTAGAGAGACTCTGATCAACCCCATATAAAGTTCAGCTGTCCTAGTAGGATTTTTCTGGCATCTACTCAGTTGCCTGCTTCAGCAAAAGCTATGGTTCACAGAGAGGTTACAAAGCATCAATGGGATATCATTGTTGAAAGGTATCAGTCAGGAGAAGGGTACAACAAAATTTCCACAGCATTGGATATACCATGAACACAGCGAAGACTTTCATCAAAAAGTGGAGAAAATATGGGACAACTGTCACGCTGCGAAGAACTGGACGTCCCTCCAAAATTAAAGAAAAGACGAGATGAATACTGGTCAGTAGGGTTACTACCTGTCCCACTTTGCGAGGGACAGTCCCTCTTTGGGCAGTTGTGTCCTGCAAAAAAATTGTAAAAATGGCAAATGTCCTGAGATTTTAGGGCCAAATTATTTCTTATATTTTATGTAATAGTTGCATAAAACAGTTATTCTTATCTGAAACACCTAAATGTTATAAGAAACAGAATAAGCAACTAAAATGCTACAAGAATAAGCTTTTATTTAGGCAAAAAAGTGAAGTTCTGTCCTTGGCCCTGGATATGTTTTGGCCTGCCAAATCTGATGTTTGTACCAAAAATGTCCCACTTTGGGCATGTGAAAAGGTGGCAACCCTACTGGTCAGGGAGGCTGCCAAGAGACCTACAGCAACACTGAAGGAGCTGCAGGAATTTCTGGCAAGTACTGGTTGTGTACCACATGTGACAACAATCTCCTGTACTCTCCATATGTCTGAACTATGGGGCAGGGTTGCAGGACGGAAGCCTTTTTCCTACACCGAAAAACATCCAAGCCCAGCTAAAATTTGCAAAACAATACATCAAGTCTCCTAAAAGCATGTGGGAAAATGTGCTATGGTCTGATGAGATGAAGGCTGAACTTTTTGGTCAAAATTCCAAAAGGTACATTTGGCGCAAAAACACCACTTTGCATCACCAAAAGAACACCATCCTCACGGTGAAGCATGGTGGTGGCAGTATCATGCTTTGGGGTTGCTTTTCTTCAGCTGGAACTGGGGCTTTAGTCAAGGTGGAGGGAATTATGAACAGTTCCAAATAAGTCACTTTTTATTTATATTTTACTTATTTATTGACACTTGTTAACTGGGTTAGTCCAGCTGGGCTTGTGGCCTGTTTTCAGTGGAGATCAGAGTAGAAAAGCTCAAAGAAACATGCAGTTTACAGAAAAATTACACTATATACCATTCATAGTATGATAAGATATTATACAATAATAACTGACATTCAACAAAATGCAACACTTGTAGTTATATCTATCCTACAGAGTAAAGATTTATTTACATATTTACCACAAGAGTTTGGTCCATCAGAATGAGTATAAAGTAGAGAAATATCCCCTAATAGAGGGAATATTTTGTTGAGACAGGGGTTACAGACACAGTTCCCAAGAGGAAGACAGGAGTTGAGTTGGGGCTTGACAAGGACAGATTTTGGTGTTGAGCAGATGAAGGTCAAGTTTTTCTTTAAAGTGGGATGGGTGAATGGTGGAACATATGTCGCTAGGAAGTTTGTTCCAAGTTTGGACGATGGAGTGTTTCTATAAGAGTTTGCCTACTGCTTTTTTAGGTTGGTAGGTGTGCAGTAGTTACTGATTAGAGGTACAGAGTGCGAGAAAGAGCGTAGATAGAGATGATGGAAGAGAGAGCGGGACAAGATGAAGGTTTGTAGAGAATGAAGTGCATCATTTGAAGTTGTGATAGCAACAATACATTGGGGCCCAAAACCTTCAGGCATCTGCTAGAAAGCTGAAGATGAAGAGGAATTTCACCTTTCAACATGACAATGACTCCAAGCATACATCCAAATCAACAAAAGAATGACTTCACCAAAAGAAAATTAAAGTTTTGGAATGGCCCAGTCAGAGCTCAGACCTAAATCCAATCAAAAATCTGTAGGGTGACCTGAAGAGGGCTGTACACAAGAGATGTCCTCACAATCTGACAGATTTGGAGTGCTTTTGCAAGGAGGAGTGGGCAAATATTGCCAAGTCAAGATGTGCCATGCTGACTCCAACCCAAGAAGACTGAATGCTGTAATTAAATCAAAAGGTGCTTCAAAGTATTAAAGGGTATGTACACTTATGCAACCAGCTTATTGTACTTTTTTTATTTTTTATATTCTTCCCCTAACAGATTTGTTTGTTTTTCAATTAAATTGTGCAGATTATAAGTCACATTAAAGGTGGGAAAGTTTTTACATGATTTATTGTGGTCTCATTATTTTTATATCACAAAAACCTGGCATTTTAACAGGGGGTGTGTGCACAACTTTTATAGCCACTGTATGTCTCTAATGAACACAGGCATCCTGTAAATGGTTCATCTCACAATCCCCCGTTTACACTTATCAAGGCTACGAAAACTTGTCAGAGATTTGGGATGCATGGCTAGGCTTAAAAAGGCTCTTGTGGTCATTAGATTAGTACACACCTATGAACCTATAATGAATGCCTGGGTTCCTATTATATAATCGAAGACGCAATCCTTCGAATGCTTCTTGACCAAACTTGAAAGCACAAAACAGCGAAATGGCATATAAGCGACTTTCTTTCCCTGGGAAAGAAATCGCTTGGCCACCTCCGTTACTTTGCCGTTTTTGTCACTGTAGTGCAATCTCGTAGTTGGTATATTTAAGTAGGGGGGTGTGGGGGGCCGAAGACCTACAACTTTATGTAATGTTTTGAAGTTTTTTTTTTGTTTTGTTTTTTTTGTGGGACACCGATTTTTTTCCCTGGGAAAAAATTCGGGATTATAAGCTTTCGCTTACATGGGGTCGATAAATCAGTGCTTGCTTTTTTAAGCGTTCGCTGATTTAATATAGACCCGAATCCCCTGCTCCTCAGATCAAGTGTGCCCCATACATGCCCCCAGAATGATAAAATACAGGAAAAAGGGTGACATTTCTGCTAGAAACAGGCAGAAGGCTGCATAAAGATCTTTCTCACACACAGCTTCAAGGCTTGTCTGCAGAGCTGGTCAGAAGCAACTGAAGGTGGCAATTTGGAGGAGGCATGGAATGAGAAATGGTTGAGAAGGCAGAAGATGAGAAAGTACAGTTGTGTACCTACCATAAATGTAGATATTCGAGTGTATTCACTGTTGCAGTCATTACACTTGGGTTATCCTGCTGGCAGGTGACCCACAGTCGGCCCGAGTTCCAAAGTCTTGGTCCGGCGTCAGTTGCTGTTGCCTCTTCCCTGACGTCAGTGCGCCAGGGGTATAAAAGTTGCAACAGACGCCATTTTCTTCAGTTTTTCTTGCCCCAGATGTCAGGTGCTCCCAGATAGGAAGGCTGGAAAGATAAAATTATACCAAAAAACATGCATTTATTACTATAAATATTTCCTTCATCTACAAGCAAATACACCACATAGGTAGTATAGAGATGAGAAGTACAGAAAAGTCCCAGCAATGAAAAAGGGGGATGGTGGGTGGGTAACCTGGACTGCAACAGTGAATACACTCAAACATCTACATTTATGGTAGGTACACAACTGTACTATGTTCATCGTGTTTCACTGTTGCAGTCATTACACTTGGGTAGAATCCCAAAGCTGAGGTTGGGTGGCTGGGTCTAAATTGGATTTGGAGAGGCTAACAAGCCCTGCAGAACTGCAGTGGCAAAGCCTGCTCTGGATTTAGAGTAGAGAGGCAAGTGGTAGTGCTTGGTGAAAGTGTGCACTGAGCTCCAGGTTGCAGCTTCTAAAATGTCTTTGGTTGGTACTCCTCTGAGGAAAGCTGCTGAAGTGGCTGCTGCTCTGGTAGAATGAGGCCTAATGCCCTTAGGCACTGATTTGCCATGTTGTGCATAACAGAAGCGGATGCAGTGTCCTATCCATTTCGAGATGGTCTGCTTTGTAATAGGCTTTCCTTGTGATCCTGCAGCATATGCTACAAACAGCTGCTCAGTTTTTCTGAAAGTTTTGTTTTGTCCAAGTAGAATCGTAGCTGTCTGTGTATATCCAAAGCATGCAGAAGTCTCTCCCCTTTATTCTAGGGATTTGGGTAAAAAGTAGGTAAATGAATGGTTTGGTTTGAGACCACTTTTGGCATGAATGCTGGGTTTGTCCTAAGATAAACCCTGTCCTGATGAAAAATGAGGAAAGGTTCCACAGCCGTTAATGCCTGTAACTTTGAGACTCTTCTTGCTGAAGTTATTGCTAGGAGCAGAGCAGTTTTCCATGACAAGAATTTTAGATCAGCTGTGCTGGCTGGTTCAAAAGGAGGCAGTGTGAGTTTTTCTAAAACAAAATTGAGATCCCAAGTAGGTAGTGGTGCTCTCCTTGGGGGTCTTATATTTTTTGCCCCTCTGAGGTACTGTCGTAGTAGAGGATGTGAAAAAAATAGGAGGTTCCGTATTGTAATGAGCTGAAATGGCAGAGGCATGGATTTTAATAGATGAGAAAGATAAGCCTTTGTCCAGCATCTCAGTTAGGTATTGTAAACTCTGAGGTATATTAGGGATATGTGGTTCAAGCCCTTGTGCCTGGTTCCAAGCACAGAATCTCTTCCATTTTTCTGCATAAGATTTCCTAGTGCTGGGCCTCCTGGCTTCTAAAATGACATCCATAACAGCTTTAGAGAGAGGTGCAGTCTGAGTGGCTACATTATCTGCCATGCTGCCAGGTTTAAGGTTCTGAGTTGACTGTGCAGAATCCTTTGTTGTGTCAGAAGATGAGGAATTTGAGGTAGAAGCCAAGCTGGGACTTGAGACAAACTCTTTAGGATTGGGCAATCAGGATAATTTTTGGCCTTTCTTGTCTGACTTTTAGTAGCACCTTGGTGAGAAGAGGTATCAGAGGGAAGGCACAGACTGTCAGGCCTTTCCAGCTGAATGATAGAGCATTCACTTTCCATGCTTGAGAGTGATAAGTTCTTGTGCAAAAGTTCTGTATTTGGTAATTGTGAGGGGAGGGAAAAAGATGTCTGGGCGTCCCCATTTGCTCGTTATCATGCTGAACACTTGTGGATTTATTCCATTCATGAGGATCCATGAGATTTCTGCTTAGCTCATCTGCCAGTGTATTTTTTGTTCCTGGCGGGAATTGTGCCTGCAGATGTACTTGATAGGTCAGTGCTGTGTTCCACAAAGTCATGGCTTGTCTGCATAGGGGGTAGGAATGTGTGCCCCCTTGCTTGTTTACATACCACATAACTGAGGTATTGTCAGTCTTTATTAATAGTTGCCCTGGATGTATTAGGTTCTTGAAAGCTGTCAGGGCATTCTGTACAACTAGCATCTCTTTTTGATTGATGTGAAGATGCATTTGTTCCTTGGGCCACGTGCCCTGAATACATTTTCCTGCCATATGTGCCCCCAGGCATAATCCAATGCATCCATTGCTATTGTCTGCCTGGCTGTGGGTAAGGTGAAAGGCTGTCCCTTGTTGAGGTGACAGGCCTGGGACCACCATCGAAACTCCTGTTGTAGGCAGGGAATTAAAGTTATGATGGTCTCCAGGCTGTGACAATGCTGAGTCCAAACACTTTTTAGATACCATTGTAGTTTCCTCATATGCAGTTCTGCATATGGAATTAGTAGAATGTAGGATGCCATGAAGCCCAGGGCCTGCAGAATTTTTCTTGCAGGGAGCTGTGTTTTTGTTGCCATCATTTGAAAGTAATGACTCAGTTGCCTTTGTTTGTCTGGCATGAGATAAGCCATCTGGGCAGTTGTATTTAAGCTTGCACCCAGGAATATTATCTCTTGAGAGGGCACTAGTTTTGATTTCTTTTCGTTTACTGTGTACCCTAGGCAAATTAGCAATCTTTTTACAAACACCAGATGCTTTAGAAGAATGTCCTTGCTCTCTGCTTGAATAAGGCAGTCGTCCAAATAGGGATATATTTGAATTCCTTTTTGTCTGCAAAATGCAATTACTGGTGCCAGGCACTTTGTGAAGACCCTGGGCGCAGTAGATAAGCCAAAGGGCAGTGCAGAGAATTGGTAATGCATTGAGCCTGCTATGAATCGGAGGTATCTTCTGCAAGATTGTCTGATTGGGACATGCAGGTATGCCTCCTTGAGGTCCAAAGTAACTAGCCAAGCCTTCTTGCCAGTATGGACAGAAGTTGCTGTAGTGTTAACATTTTGAATTTTGGAACATCCAGGAAAGTATTTAGGATTGACAGGTCCAGTATTGGTCTCCAGGCTTTGTCCTTTCTGGGTACCAAGAAAAGTCTTGAGTAAAATCCTTGTCCCTGTTCTTGCTGTGGAACTTTTTGAATAGCTCCCATGTCCATAAGAGCAGCAATCTGTTTTTGTGCCTCTGCCCATTGGTTTTGTGGCAGGTCTGGCATACCTTTTGGTTTTGGAAGCGTGTGGAAGTGGAACCTGTAACCCTGAGAAACAATATTTAGCACCCATTGGTCCTGGGTGATCATGTGCCAATTTTTTGAGAAAAGTGCTAGCTTTCCCCCTAGGGGTGCTGTCAAAAGGTAAGTGCTTGGCATTTGCAGAGGGAAGTCATTGGGACCATTTCCTATAAGGTTGTGATTTGTCTTCCCCTCCTTTGGGGGTTGAAGCACCCCATTGTTTAGGTCTGTAGGAGCCTTGGGGCTGAGATCTGCCTCTTTGTGGCCTGACACTGGAAAGGACCAATTTTTTGAAGGCCAGTTTCTGCTAAATCTAGGTGGTTGAACCTGTAAGAAATCTTTCACTGTCTGCATTGACTTTGCTTTATCCTCCATTTTCTTTAACACCTCTTCTGCCTTAACACCAAACAAAGTATCATGCTGTAATGGAGCATCCAATAATTTTACTTTAACATGGTCAGGTAAACTTTGTTCTTTCAACCAAGCATGCCTTCGAATAACAAAGCCTGTAACTGTGGCTCTACAAGAAGCCTCTGATGAATCAAAACCACATTGCAGAGTATGCTTTCCCACTTGTTCTACTGCATGCAATAAATCCTGCATTTCCTTACTGTCAGGACTTTCTGTATTTGAAACCATTTTCTGTTTTAACAATGACATGAGGTCCTGTTGATATTTAAGCATGTGAAACTGACAGTTTAAAGCTCTTGCAGCTAAAGTAGCAGAATTGTAAACTTTTTTCCCCCATCTGTCCAGAGCTCTGGAATCCCTATCCGAGGGGACAGGATTCTTAGCAGTGGAAGCCTTAACCCCTTTAGGACCCTGAGGAATTGTTTCTGGGTCTGCAGCGGGTTTTTGTAAAGAAATTTATGAGAGTCAGGGACCCTGTAGTACCTGTCTGGCTTGACTGGTGCAGGGGGTAAAGAATCAGGAGACTGACTGGATTCAGAAAAAACATCAACAATATCAAGCACAGGGGGGATAGCCAGGGCCCCTGCTGAGGCAATATAAGGAAGTCTCTGAGCCTTTTCTTGGATTCTGAATAATCCTGGCTCTCCCAATGGAAATGCTCCATCATGGTGTGCTGGGTTTCCCCAAAAGAATAATCCTCAGGCGGAGAGGCTGAAGGTATGGACTCTTCTGCATCAGAGTCCTCAAAGGGAGGGAGAGAATATCCCTGATCAGAAGAGGAATCAGAGGAAATGGAAACCTGGTCAGAGGAATCATAATCAGTGTCTTGCCTAGGCCTTTTGTCAGGAGGGGGATGGGAACCCCTGATTAAAGTAATTAGGTCTTCGGCCATTTTAAGCATCTGTTTCTTTGGCATGGATGACTGTTCTGGAGAATGCTGTACTTGTTTGCTTGTCTTTAATGGTGTTTTTGACTTTGTCTTTGCTGCTGTAGTGGGCTTAACTGTAAGCTGTGAAGGTCTGAAAACACCCTCAGAAGCCGATGCCTCCTCAGCAGCTCCGGACCCATCTGAGGGTATAGTTGCCAGTTACGGCCTGTGGCTCTAAGGTAGCGGGTGTCAGGGGCTGCGAAAGCACCTCTCTGAGAACCGGTGACTGGCCTAGAAGAGGCTTCGTCGTCGGTTTTGGAACTCTGATGCCTGTCCTTTTCTTTGTCTCTGCGTTTTTTATAAATTCCGGTTGTCGGTTGTTCCAACGACATTATGTAATTAAACCTTTGGCCAAAATAATTTAAGCAAAATCAAACCGACGTTTAATAGTGCGTTTATTGAATCTAGCACAAAACCGACAACTAGTAACATTGTGGTCAGGGCCTAGGCAAGGAATACAGTAAGAGTGAAAGTCCTTATGAGGTATTTGCTTCCCACAAGAAATACAATTATTAACTTTTACTGACATCGGTCTGGAGCAGGAAAAAGTTGTACTTAGCTTAATTGAAGACTTCGGTTCTGAAACTCAATTTTGAAAATCTCAGGAGTCGGCCGACTGGCACTTGCGAACTGCTTTTGCTTCGGGCACCGCACGGCAAGAAAGACTGGGGAAAATGATGTCGGTTGCAACTTTTATACCGCTGGCGCACTGACGTCAGGGAAGAGGTGACAGCAACCGACGCTGGACCAAGACTTTGGAACTCGGGCCGACTGCGGGTCGCCTGCCAGCAGGATAACCCAAGTGTAATGACTGCAACAGTGAAACACGATGAACATCATGGCTTTATCATTATGGTAAGTACGCAAACTTTCATATCCAATGTTGTCTTTTCTGCCCATCTCAACCTGTAAGACAGTCTTCAGCCAGCAAAACTAGAAAATGGCCCCTAGGAGACGACACTCTGAAAAATGGTGGAATCAAAAGAAGCTTTAGATCCAGCTTGAATGTCCAGTTTGCAATGGGACAAAAAAGGTAAGAGTGTTAGACCAAGCAGCGCCAAAAGAAATTACTAAACAAAGCCTGAGCGGAAAAGGTGTCTGAAGTAACCTTCTGCTCTGGTGGTATGACCTCCAAACTTCGCAAGTAAAAAAAAAAGAAAATTCCTTTCAGGCAGTATATGCAGAAGGGAGACGCAGTTGGAGAGGGTAACTTTGGAAGCAGGCTTACCAAGTCTTGATTTAGAAAAGGAGACAAAAAGTTGGTCAGATTTTCTGAAACTATGGGTCGTCCAAATAGGATCGGAGTTGTCTATGAATATTCAAACAATGAAGCAAATATTCTTGTTTGTTACAGAATTTTGGAAAGAACAGCAAATGAAAGGTCTGGTTCACATCAGATCCTGAAGCAATCTTGGGGAGAAAGGAAGGGTTGGTCCTTAAGGTTACCCTCTTTTTATGAAAGATAAGGGGGAATGGAGGATAGTGCTTTACGATCATTCTTCCGGCTGATGTGACCATCACCAAAGAGTTTTCCATGATGAAATTTTAAAGGCACCATGAATGCTGGCTCAAAGGGAAGGCTAGTAAGAACTTGCAAAAGCAGGTAAGGTCCCAAGGAGGCACTGGATTATGAACAGGTAGACGTAATAAAAAGAAGCCCCTTAAAAAGGCCTAAGAGAGCTCAACAGCCACTACAAGGATATTATCCATGCGAATATGAAAGTTAAAAATGGCTGTAAGCTGCACCTTAATGGTACAATACCAAAGACCAGGATGAAAAAGACCAGCCAAGAAATCCAGAATAGCATCTAAGGGTACAGAAAAGGGATCTAATCACTTGGAAGAAGCCCAAATAGAAAAACACTTCCATTTACTAGTGTAAACCTTCCTAGAGGATGGTTTCTAAGAGGAAGAAAGGAAATTAATAACTTTCCTGGACAGCTTAGGATTCCTGGCCATTACTGTAACTGGATGAGCCCTGCAGTTAGCTTGCGGGAATAAAGGTTTGGCCCGAAGGATGAGAAATCAGATCCAGAATAGTATCTAGCACCCACAGCAGGTAAAGCAGGTGAGGCCAAAGGAAGGGAACCAAACTTGTTGGGACCATAACAAGACAAAGAAGATGACAGTTGCTCTGCAATGGGTTGCCTTCTGAAGCAACTTGATTATCAAAGGAGTCAGGAGATAGGTGTATAGTAGATGCAGGGGACAAGTGTGCAGAAGAGTATCCTTTGGTGACTGTTCCTATGTAGGAAATCAGGGCATAGAAGCTGCTGCACTTTGTGTTGGATGGGAAAAGAAATGGGTCACAGCAGAGGGTGACAGTGGCTGAAATCTGCATCACTACATCCAGGTTCAGGGACCACTCATGAGACAGAAAAATGTTCGTGCTCAGACTGTCCATCAAGATGTTGACTTCCCCAGGATGTTAGTTCTGGTCAGAAAGTGTTGACAGGACATCTCCCACTGCCAAACATGGATCATCTTCTAGCTTGTTCAGATACAATACCACTGAAGTATTGTTGGTCTACATGGCAGTCACGCCCCTTGGGGAAAAAGTCTTGTGATGCTAGAACTGCCCTCATCTCTAAAATGTTGATGTGAAACTTGTCCTTGCACAGAGACCAAGTGCCTTGGACAATTTTTCCTTCAAAATGCTCCCCCCAACCCCAGAAGGAATGCATTATGGTCACAGTGGCCTAGGGATGGAGAATAGAAGATTGACCTGCTACAAATAGAGGAGGTTCCAGTCACCATTAAATGTGGTGATGCCAAGCATTTGTTTGAGAAACTGGAAAGTTCATAGGATGAGTTAGATAGGAACAACAAATTGCCAGAGTCCACTGCAACACCCTCATGTGGATTGTCACAAAGTATTAGGGAACAGAGGTGGCCATATCTTTAGAGAGTTGAAGAACTAAGGCCACTGACAGGTTGTGAACTTGCAGGATGTGAGAAGCCCGAAGACAATTCAGTTTTGATAATAGTTTGGCTGCCTGAGTGACCATATCCAAATGTCAACTCATGAATTCCAGTCCCTGAACCAGTTCCAGGCTGGACTTCTCATAATTTACTGTTATACCCAAGGAAAGACTCAAGGCAGATCAATGAATCTTGGGCCTTGATTAGCGACACTCTTGTGGAAGCAGTATGGAAACAGTCATCCAAATTGGGGAAGACTGGGAAACCTTACAGCCTGAGCTAGACTGCTACTACTGCCATGCATTTGGTGAATAACTAGGGAGCTGCGATAAGACCAAAGAGCAGAGCCCAAAGCTGATAATGACGGGCTCCCAGCTGAAAGCACAGAAATCTCCTGGGATTGCCTTGCTATCCATATATGGATGGTAGGCATCCTTGAGATCCACAGAGCACATCCAGTTGTCTTCCTCAGAAGAGGTAGAATGGAATGCACTGTGACCATCCAGAATTGGGTTTGTTTGACAAATTACTTCAACTTTCTGAGCTCCAGAATGTATCAGAGGTTCTTGTTTTTCTTGGGTACAGAAAGAATCTCGAATAGACCCCAGATCCTTGCTGGTCTGGCAGGACCTCTTGGATGACTCGATTGATGAGCAGCTTTTGAATTTCCATTGATGCCTCCCCTTCGCCCACACAGTGGCACATCTGGAAGGGATTGTTTGGGAGTCTGACAGAGAACAAAAATGGAATTATACAACCTTTGGATATGACTCTCAACATCCATGCATCTGACATGACGGCCTCCCCAAGCTTTTGTGTGGACAGCTGAACAACCCCTAAATGTCTCAGGAGTGCAGCGTTGGGCAACCCTTCAGCAGCACTGAAGGGCCTCCCTGAGAAAGCCTCAATGAAGCCCTGGTTTTGAAGAATGCCCCTGACCTGTGGGCTGTATCAGCTGTAGTTGCCTCCCCCCCTCCATTGCGGGGGGGGACCCTCACTAGGAGCATTCTCGAAAGGCTGCAGCATTTCACAAAAAAATAGGCTTTTCCACCTTTCTGGTTCCTACAAAAGGACCTCTGAAGGGTAATAAGTTAACTCCAATGGCAGATGGCGTCTTTTCATCCTGCTCACTTCTAGTCAACATCTCACTGACCTTTGGGCCAAACAAGGAAAAAACACCAAAAACAGTGTTAAAGGGCACTTTGAAGCAGTCTGCAAAATTATATAAATGCATCCAGACATGACAACAGAAGTGCCTATCATGCAGGATACCCTCACGGAGATGAACATAGACTGCACTTTAGAATACTCAGTCTCCCGTGTCTTCTGGGCATCAGCAGGCTGCTGGGTTTTTTCCATTTGATGCTTCAGTGGTAAATTCATGTTAAGTCTTGTCAAATGGACAATTCAGCAAATGCAATCCAAAAGCATCTGAACCATATGTGCATTTTCTCAAACAATCCAAAACCAAAGACTCTCTTCTGGGCAGACAGACTGAAGTACTCTAATCAGAGAGGTCCATTTTTTTGACTGGTGCAATTATGAGGTTGTCCATGGCTAAACCATTGCTCCAGTGGGGTCTGCCACTGGCAAAAATTTTATATGGTTTTCCTGGGATTGATTCCACCACATCTGCTTCTCTCTAAGCCCTCCAAGACATCAAATCTACAAGGGTGTCCGGAGGTGGATACCACCCAGTATATGGATGGGCGAATGCCAAAGACCTCCAGTAACACATACTCCTCCAGGGAAGGGTCTTTTGTGTCCCACTTCCACACTGTTTGAACATTTCAAGTCAACAGCCATGGATGTGTCATTATAGAGAGATCTGGGAGATTCCTCCTCTTCAGAGATGTCAGTTGCCTCTGTGAGAGATTCTTCAAGGGAATCCACGAGCTTACTATTACACTTAATCTTTCCAGGACAGAGGAAATGGTGGGAAGTGGATGCAGGGGAGCCTGGAAACTGAAAGATATAAGCTGTCCTGGAGGCAACAGATGGGGATCTAGAGATGCAGACATGGGGAGAGACTGAGACAGATCTAATGTAGCTGGTGAAGCTTCCAGCTCTGAATGGGAGAAAATCCTCTCCATTATGTCAAAAGCTGATATTGAAACTGGATGGCCAGACACAGCACTCCTTAGATCAGAAGACCTCAGTGAAACGCAGGTGCCCTGTACAGACCATCAGCTCTGACATCAAGTTCAGAGCAGAAGTATTCAGAGCAGACAGCACAGATAGCTCAAACCCAGTTCTGAATACTTGGATCTGAGGAGCACCTGGCTCTGACAGCACCACAGTCAAGAATGCTAAGGATTATGCTGGCACATGAAGTGGCCAAAATGTCTGCACCGCAGTACAATCATTCCAGACAACTCAAGAACAGACAGAACTGGGGAGGAATAGCAAAACTGGGAGCCAAAATGTCAGGCCACGGAGCTGAGGACGATTCCTAGCTGCATTTGGGCTTGAAGGACCCCATCAGTTGTTCCAGATCCGGATGGCTTGAGGGTCCCAACCTAACTAGCAAACCTAGATGAGGAGGCCTCGGACAGTAGCATGGATGACCTCCTAGTGGCTGTTGGAGTTGAAGATCAGATCTGGAAAGGTGAAGTTTAGACCCAATGAGGAGAAGGAATGGTCCTGGAGAAAATTCCACGGGAGTAATGGAGTCTGTCCAAAAATGCAGAAGGGTCCATAGATAGAAAAGGACTCTATGCTCAGGGTAGGGGAAGCTGAATTAATTCAAAACCAAAACTACTGGAGAATGGGGCTGAATTGGCATGAACTCAAAGAACATTGAACCTTTGGCTACAGCTGTCCAACAGTAGACTAAGAAGAGCATTTGCACTCCTCCTGTTCTTTTCCACAAGACTTCGACTCCTTGTCCCTAGACCTTTCCTTCTCCTTTTTCTCTGGCTTCTTGGTGGGGGAAGAGGATGAAGAATTAACTGAGGGCAAGAGAGGGCCCTTAATGACAAAGTTTGGCCTTCCTTTCACAGAGGGCTTTGGCGACAAAAGCAGCTCAAACTTAAAATTCTGTTTCTAAGTAAGCTGTCTTCAAACAGTAGGCTCGCTTGTTGGAAGCATCTTCTGGTGGCAGTTTGTGCCCACAGGATAAACATTTTTTTAAAGCCCTGAAGCTTTCTCCATGTTCAAGGGAAGAAAAACATACACGACATGATGCACATAGCAAATTCAGGGAAAAGCCTGGAAACAGCATAAAAACATAATCCCACAATGCTAACTCCAAACACCAAACAGAAAAGTATTACACACTGTAACATAAAACTACTTTAACCCTAAATAATTAGCTATTAATGGCTATTAACTATCAATAACTGGAAATAACTATTAAAACCTTAACATTGCCCAACTACCTAAAAGGTAAACACAGAAACATAACCCACCTAACTACAAACTACTACTAACTGTAACAGTAATAAAACTACAGGGTAGAGGGATACAGCAAAAACCTTTAGACAAAACTAAACAAACACAACATTGACAGGGGTCTCAGCCATGATCTGAATTCACTGACAGCAAACAAGACATGAGGAGAGGCATTTAGAGTAGGGTATTATGGGTAGATAAGACAGGGGTTATGGAGATTCTAAAAAGGGCCAGCATCGGATCAGATAACCCACAAGTTGAGACAGATGGAAAAGACAACACTGGATCTTAACATATTACTATGTTCATATTCTAAGCAGGTCCTTACACATGAGTTTTAATGCAGAAGTCTGAAAACTGGCTGCTGTGATCCTAATCCACAAGGGTGGTCCATATACATATATCCCAACAACTATAGCTTTCTCAGCCTTACAAGCATTCTGTGCAGTGATAACAAAAAGGGACATCACACACTTGAGCTTGACAGACCTTGAAACATTATCTTCCCTGACCTGTATGGATCTGTCATAGACTGTTCCTGCATGCTGAACCTTGTAAATTAGTTTAAAAATATGGCAACTACAATGTATGAGTGATTCTCTGTATATGCAGCATTCTTGGCTCTGGCAAAGACCTCCTGTAAAATCTCCCATGATGGGATTATAAATAAACTTAGAAATTTAAAAATAAAGTTGTAGTTGCATGGATCTGTAACTGGCTCCATGGAAAAATGCCACAAATCAGACCTGGGAGCTTGCTTTCTTTCTTCACCCTGTCTGATCACCAGTATGGTTCCCAGGGCTATGTACCACAGCCACAACTCTTGCATTTTTTATGTCCAAGTTCACTCCAACAAGTGGTTCAGCAAGTATGTGAAAGACTACAAACTTGGCAGTAAAATTATTTATACCCGATGTGTTTCAGCAAGAGGGGACCTTCACAAGTAGTTTTAGCTAAGTACTTTGCAAGTCAGTCAATATCTGTGTATATCACCTTAAACATAGCTGCTATATAATGTAACAATAATTTTGTAAGAAAATAAAAAGTTTTAAACAGTGCTTATACAAGATTCTATTGTTGTTACATCAATGTTACTTGTAAACTGTGACTAATAATACACTTAAAATTATGACAGCCTATGGTCTTGGTCATGGCAGAAGAGTGTCCTTGGATCAGTGTGCCTGCTTAGCTAAAGATAAATCACTCAGGATTGCTGAAAAAAACTTTGTACTTGACGTGGAAAAGTGAAGCATACTTGCCTTTGGAAAATAATCCCTTTCCAGTGCTTTGTACACTATTAAAGCTCAGCAACTAAAATGAATAAGGCTGTAAGGGATAAGGCATCGTTTCCTTGTCCTTTTTGGTATCAACAGCAGTGCCAGAAAACCCATTTGTTTCCCTCTGCAAGGCACGAATTAGACCAGCTATATTACATTATGCCCTGTTTTGTAGCATCCTCACAGCTCACCTTGTCCAAATGCCTAAATACTGGACTTTCTCTGTATGTATGTTTGTAACCTGATCTTGTCCAAATGGGCAAAGTCTAGAAATTTCTCATACTGTAAATGATGGCTAAGCAGTCCATTCTACTTTCAAAGGCTTCAACAGCTCTCCTCCTTTTTAATGTTCTGTTGTTTCTTAAGATGAGATATGCTTTCCCCTTCAGGGCACTGCAGGAACTCCTACTGTTTCAGAAACATGGCTTGGAGCTTTCTTTAGCGAGAACGGCCATGGACTTAAGAATAACTCGCAATCATGCTAAAAAAGTAAGACACAGTTCTATCCCAGCATCTTCCCTACATATCAGCAGGTTCCACTTACAATGAATCATTGTTCTTTGATTCAAATGTTCAATACAAACCTGGACAATGTATGGACACCCACAAGTTCCATCACAGGAGCTTGGCTATCACACTTTAGGACTGACAGCCCATGAGCTTTTTCTTTTAACCTGTGAACCTGCAACTTTGTGAATGCCTCCACACTTCTACAGAGGGTAGATCACCTAAAATAAAAATGTAATCCAAAATACATTCTTGCACCCTGTGGCTATTAATGCTGGGATTATGTAGGGTGTGCAGTAGGACCTCTACCTTTCACCCTACACACTGGTCATTAAATGTTGGATGTTCCATGGCTGAAGGCAATGGCCTACACTGATTATCATGTTTTTATACCTACCTCAAAGCTGTCATTCAACAGCAACCATTCAAGACCATATTCAGAGAGATCCTTCTGAGAGTATATAGCTCTCCAAAAGATACCTAATGTGACCCTTGGTAAGGAAGTCACAGACCTTTAGGGCCATGGTCACAAAAAGGACAGCTTTTGCAAGCTAGGTTATATTAGAGTACATAGCAGATCAGCTAGAAAGTATTCAAACTTTGAAATAAATGGGATTTGAGCTGACCTTCGTTTTTGATCTCAAAGTAAACCAAATCATAAGTACAGGCAAATATGGAGTCTATATACCAGTCTACTAGTTCAGAAAAAAATGTCAAAATGTTTAGACTATCACTCTCCCTCTGTCTCTTTTAATTCACTATGCAGCAAATTTTAAGCATCAAGCACCCTTCCAGTGAACCATTATATAAACCTCTTGTTATTAGAGATCATATTCACTTAAGATCTGCTACTAATCTGATCTCGGTAAAACAAAGTCATTAAAACAGAAGAGAGTCAGTGGTGGCTGTGTGTACATTTATCCTCTACTGTAGTTTAGGAAGAATAATTCCAGCTTTTTTAATCTTAGCTAATATAAGCCTCTGATATTCTCTCTCTCTCTTTTGTAAGCAGATAGCCTCTGAATGTGTTCAGTTTGTTTACCTTTGTTCTTTTTATGCATCTGTCCAGAGACAGCTCTCATACTCAAATCTGGATGTGACTAAAGCATGACAAAGTATAACTTCCTGACATCAAGATTTTAAATATCTAAACCTACAACCAAATGAAGGACAGCTGTCCTTGAATGCAGTTTGAATGTAATCATGAAATGTTATAGTATGCTTGTTGTATCTTTCGGCTTTTTCCCGGTTAGGGGTCGCCACAGCGGAACTCCGGTCCGCTGACTGGCAGTAGATTTTTACGTACCGAGTTGCCAGCCCTGACGTACAACCTTCAACGAAGGTACACCCATTCCCGCATGTCTCTATACAGAAGACGCTTTAGCTGAGAATTGAAGAGGACGTCTTAATGTGAGGTGACAATGCTACCACAGCACCACCACCGCGGTGAAATGTTATAGTATGCTATTTGTTCTAATTTATTCCTAAATCTTTACAACTACTGGTCCTCTCTGGTACCTATGTAACAGCTGGATGAAAAAAATGCTCTTCAACCACAGGGCACAAGTGTAATTTTATTAACTTTCAGGTGCATGTCACTACTGACTGCTCACATCTATATTTTACTTAGTGCATGCTGAAAGTAGGTGATATAACTGAGACTTCAATTTAATTTTCTATTGCGATATTAACTGCATATGTATGACAACCAATAGTGAACTATTTTTGATAGCTTAGAAGTATTGTACTTACCATAACAGTGGTTCTGCATGGTCATAATTCAACTTCCTCATAACTAGCACAGAAGGTCCAGTGTTTAGTCTGCTCAGCACTGATCTAAACTTTCCCAGGCTTCAACCCCCTTCTTACCCATAATGCTCTGCGTGCCACCATTTTCCAGATTACAGTAAACAGGGTTGCCACCTGTCAGTAATTTTTCTTGGCAGTCAGGAAATCCAGAAATCTCTGTCAGGACATCTATTTATGGTGAGTAATAGAAAAGTATTCTAAATCATTCTGACAGCAAACAAATTCATCACATAAGTTTCATAAGATTTTTACTGTTTCAGTTGGATTTCTTATCTGCATTCAAATCCTGTAGCAAACCAATCATTATTACGGTTTATGCTTATATGCATATGGGTGTTTGTCAGGGTGTATAAAAGTGTACATACGATTAAACAAGTTGGCTATAGTTTCTTTCACTTTTTATCACAATAAGTGGCTATCTTTGGTGTCTGGGTAAGATGTGAAAGGAAAACACTGTCGGTACAGTGACTCAGTGAGCACTGTTTGCATCTCACAGTGTAGTCTTCATGTTTTCAGGAGGCCGGAGGAGAAAGCCGCTACAATACAAGAAAGATAAAGTAAAAGAACTAAAAATACTATTACAAACTTCATTGGAAGTTGAAAAAAATATTTATGTATTCATGTTTAAGGTCTTGGCTGTGGCTCCATCTGTGTGGAGTCTATATGTCATCCTTGTCTCTGTGTAGGTTTTATTCAGGTGCACTGTTTTATCTCAATACTTTAAATGCATGTTGGTCAGTTGATGCTCTTCCTGTAAATGGTTCACTTCCTAAGCCCCTGTCTGTAAATGTTTCATCTCTCAAGCCTCTGCTTACACTTACCAAAGGTACCCAAACTTTTCAGAGATTTGGAATGCATGGCTAGGTTCAAAAAGGATCCGTTGGCCATCAGCCTAGTATACAACTATGAACCTAATTATCTGTAGAAAGCAGTGAGTGTGCGTGTGTGTCTGCCCATCCTATGATAGACCTGGATTGTCAGGGGCAGTGCCTGTGTGTGTGTGTGTGTGTGTGTGTGTGTGTGTGTGTGTGTGTGTGTCACAAAAAGTAACACTGGTAGGTGTAAGCATCTGGGTACTGAAAAACTAAGGAATACAATGCATCACAAAACATCTACACTCGGTGCTTCTTGAGGCGCTGTCATTTCTGGGTGTATAAGTGGCTTTTGTAGGGCCCTCTGCATGGGTCTCTCACTTACTCTAAAATTGACCCTGCCTCCAGTGGTGGACACAGAGGTTTCTATAGCTTGTATGGGGGCTTTGGATACTGTGGCCATTTTTTTAATTGGCCCCACAGTAAAATTTCAGATGTGTGCACAGAAGTTCCCTTTAGGTTGTGTGTTGGCTGGTGATAGCATGTTAATTATTTCTTTAACTTCCTCAAAAACCACACTTCAGAGGAATGCAAAGGAAGTCACTATAACTTGTCATTGGCCAGTGTACTGCACAGGAACAAGCTGGAATTAGTGCGTGTGTTTTTTTATTCACTTTTTTTCAGAATTGAAATTAGATGCATCTTATCTATCTGGCTATCTTCTGGGGGTAAGGTAAAGAAGGCACAATGCATACATACAACTGACAGCAACAGGTTTAAATATGAAGTTGTGCCACATTTGCTCTTACACCTTCATTGTGGTTTGACTTCAAAAGAGTACGTAAGAGGTGTTGGTACTGTCTTTTGAGGTTAGGGATGAGGAGGCAAACTGTACAGATGTGTGACATTAACTTCAAATATATAATGACAGCCATTTGTCCTTTCACTTTCATCCCAATTTAACAATGGGGGGAGGGTACACAAAGAGATTATCTTTTTATGGGAGGGTAGGGAGGAAGGCAGTCATCCCAGATATGACTCGCGTGCTCTTCACAATCGTTTTCTTAATTTATGGACAGATATAACTCAATTTCTTGGTAACTACTGTGTTATCAGCCTTGAACACAACTTATTTCTAACTTTAAAACATTCTTGACTAACGAAAGAAACTTTTTTTTATCAGGCCATCACTCCATCCAGAGGTGTGGAAAAAAGTGTTAAATGCACTTGAGAGCATTCAGAACCCCTTAGCTTCTCTCCAGCTAAATTAAATTCTTTCCTCTACAGCTATTACAGTACAGCCTTGGTTAGGAAGAATGTGTTGATAGCATGTATAAAAAACTGAAAAGCAAGACAAAGTGTTAGAAAACTAAAGCCCTCCAGATAGTATTTGGAGGCAAGAATGGAAGAAAACAGGGAAGCACTGCAGTGTGTGCCAGGGTGACAGTGGATGATGGGGTGGGGAGTGCCATGGAACAGTTTACCTAGGACTCCTTGTTATCTAAAGCTGCACATACAGTCACTGTATATAGCAATGAATAACTGTTGCTTTTTGGTGTGCCTTGCTAAAAGGAGTGCGGTTACTCTTAGGTAAGGGGTGTGTTTTCATAATATAGGAGGTGTAGCTTTTTTGTCAGGAAATGGAAGGATTCAAAGGAGGCAACCCATGTCACAAGAGAAACACAATGTTGTTGTGTCTTTCGGCTTTTCCCGGTTAGGGGTCGCCACAGTGGAACTATGGTCCACTAATGACTGGCAGTTGATTTTTACGTGCCGAGTTGCCAGCTCTGACGCACAACCTTCAACGAAGGTACGCCCATTCACGCATGTCTCTACACAGAAGACACTCTAGCTGAGAATTGAACAGGACAACGTCTGTGAGGTGACAACACTACTGCAGCACCACCACCGCAGTTACAAGAGAAACACAATATGGAACCTAAAACATACTTGTACACCACCTAAGGCAAAATTCCTTTCCTTGTGAGACTGGGGGGAGGGGTAAGAAGGATGAACCATGACAAAAAGTACATAACATTCAGATCTAGCTCGATTCAGATAATTTTCCTCAACAACAGGACAGAGTTTGCAGCAACCCCTCCTGGGTGGCATCAAGAAAAGAGTACTTGGATAACTGTGGTCTTGAAGAAAGACTTGAAGGGTGACAGATCCCATTTAGCATGTAATACCTTGTAAAAGCACTCACAAAAGTCAGTGTCATTGCTGCAGGATTCATGTCAATATGTCCAAAACACTGAAAAACTCCCTGAAACCACTTCCAGTGAGCAACGGAATAAACCTTTTTTTGTTTTTTGTAGGCAGCAAGCCCCCGTGGTGTATGTGGGGGGTGATATCCTAAACACCCCTATACCCTCCACAACTTGCACACACCTACTAAGAGGTGCACAACAACGGAGGAAACAGAAAACTCCATTATCTCTAAAAATTGTTTCAGAGGAGTTAACAAGATCTAGGTCCATCAGAAGTTGCTGAAAGAGTGCTTGATCTCTTAGACTTCCCAGCAACCCCTATATCACTTATGGAAGCATTTCTGAAAAAGGTTTGTGACATGGTCTCAATCTTTTCAGAATGAGCTTGAGGTTGTACAGCCAGCTGTTTACTATAATTCTCATAACAATTCTTGATGCACTCCGAATCAGAAATTTTTCTGAAATCTTCTGTTCTGCTTAGATAAAACAATGCAGTCTATGCACATCCATACAAGTGCAATAAGTACTCTACTGATATCATCTGGGGGGAGGGGGATATACAGAGTGGCTGAGAACAGTTTCCATAGCAACCCTGGACATGAAGGTGGGATTTGTTTTCAGGGCTCCCCTGTCCTTGGGGAAAGACCAGAGAAATAGGATTTATACAGAAAGTCTGTAGTTTGGAAACTTTGCTTGTTGAGGTAACTGCCATTAAGAATAGAGATTGCCAGGAAAGGAATATCAGCTCTGCCCTAGATGCTGACTCAGGGTAAATTTCTTCTGGAAAAAATACAGACCTCACAGTGGAACACATTCTCTTAACGGGTGTCTAACCAGAAAGGATCCCATCAGAGTGGCCTTACAAACCCTTTCATGAAGTATTTTGAAACTCTCTAGTAAAAACTGGAAAAAACAGACATGTGGACCTTTATACAGATGAGTAGCCATGACACACGTAGCAAGTACAGTTGTGTCACAATTACAATAACTGTAAGTGTTGGAGTAGATCAGTGTTGCAGTACTGATGTTTGGGTCTACCTGCCACGCAGAAGCCCGTGACTGGCATGATTTTCAGAGTCTTTTCATCATACCTTGCAAATGGACATCTGATGCCCGCTGTCCAGATGTCAGGGTACAAGAGGGGAGTCAGTCAGCACCGTCATCAGGTCTTTCTAGGCAGTGAATTGCAGTCTGAGGTCAGAGGACAGCACAACCCTTCCAGATGTCAAAGTTTTAGTCAGGGATAGGAGACTATTCCAACTACGTGATAAAGGAAGAAGTAGGGGAGGACACTGCCCAGAGAGGCCATCAGATAGAGGTAAACAGTTTGTACTGCAATACTGATCTACTTGAATATCTACAATTATGGCAAGTGTGATGCAACTGTATTATGTTCTTCATAATCAGAGTTGTTATACTAATTCTTGGGAGCTACAAGCTGATGTCCATAACTATTAGGGTGTCTTGTAAAATATCCCAACTAACAAACTATAACAATGAGTAACAAGGTCACACAGAAAAAACAATCAGCAAAAACGAAAACCCTGTGTTTCCAGATGTTAGCCAAACAATCCACTTATGCTGTGCTGACAAGGCCATAAGAAGGTTGAAACACGCATGTCACACCTAGTGGGGTTTGGCTTTATTGGCCTGAATTTGTCCATAACAGACTTAAAAGGAAAAAAGTCATGGGAATTCAGAACTGCCATATAGCTGAAAGACCCAATGTCCTTAAGGGGTCAGTTTGCATATATCCCATGTTACCTCTAATACAACAGGTTTTAAGGATTCACACACTGGAAAATCTAGCTTGGCTGGGTTTTTCTTTTGGTTTTTGCTGATTAGTTTTTCTGTGTGACCTTGTTACTCATTGTTTCAGATTCATGAAAACCAATAACCTTGACATGGCGTCGATTGTGGTTGTAGTCAGAAAAACTTATGATGGTCCAATTTACGGAGGTTCAGGATGCAGTTTATGGAGGCTGCAGTATTAAGATCATAAGGGTTCCTTGCTTATCTATATGGAGAAATGTGTAGAATGGCAGAAATGTTCATTAATAGGGGATATGAAGTTAATAAGGTTATGGAAGCTGGATGAAAATATAGAAGCACTTTAGTGATACCCCTATAGTTAATTTTGTAGGTAATGAAAGAAAAAAGAAACATGATAAAAAATTCACAATACAGAGGTCTATTTGTGAATATGTATAATGTTATGACAAAAAAAAAATCAATGTTGTTAAAAACTATTGGCCATTATTATTAAAGGATAAAAATTTGGTGAAAATAATATCTAAACATGTTCAAATATAATATAGGAGAGGTAGGAAATTGCTAGACATGTTGGTACATAAAGATTACGTTCCACCAGATGCTGTTATGTATGAGGAGATAGCCAGTGATGGTGGTACACATATTTGTAAGAAATGTTGTATTTGTAAATACACAGTTAAAAAGTTTGATGTTATAAATGGTCTGCATTTTTTCCCAAACGCATTATATAATTGTAATACAGAGAATATTGTATATTTATTGAAGTGTGGTTGTGGGCTACATTATGTATGGGAGACTTTAAGACCCTTTAAAAAGCGAGTACAAGAACATGTTAGGGATATAGTGAATGAGAGAATGGATAGACCTTTGGGTGCACATTTTAAATATTTCCATCTAACCCAGATTGTTTGAAAGCTACTATTTTAGAACAAGTTAGTTTATCTTTGGGAGAATGTTGTGATATCAAATATAAATTATTATATAAAGAAACATTATTTATTTTAAAATATAACACCTTGGAACCAAATGGTTTAAATAAGGAATGTAATTGGAGGTTTATTATTAGGTAATTTAATGTTGATTTACTGAATGTGCTATATAAAGCAATGATTTTGTAGCTTTTGTTACCCTTGGAAGGCTACTGTGTAGCCAAAGAGGTCTTGGTATTAATTTGGTTTCTGAGTGTTCGTGACCTTGTGTTTTTTTATTTAGGTTATTTGGCTTGGAAGTGGATCTGCCATTCCAATTCTCTTTTTTTCTAGATTGTCATTTCTATTTCCTTTGAGTGGACCTGAGTTTTCACTGTCCACTATATGGAAGAGGAAAATAGTGTGGTCTAGGAATTTCTTGATATGTTTTGCCACTGGGTTGGTGCGAGTTCTTTGTCTGATGTCCGTATTGTGTCAAGCTACTCGTGCTTTGGGCTGGGCATTTGTGACACTGGCTCAACACGATACAATATGGATATCAGACAAGGAGCTCCCACCAAACCAATGTCAAAACATGCCAAGAAATTCCCAGACCACAGTATTTTGTAGGTGTATAACTCTATCCATTCTAGGTGGTCCAAGTTGTACTTTTCTAGCTTTTGTTCAGCTCACCACTGGCCCCTCCAGGAGGTGAGAATTCCCACAGAGCTCCCTAAAACACAGGGTACAATCCAAATTTGTTTCTTCATTTTTAGGTTCAGGAAAGAAAACTGGGAGATGAATAGTTCGGCTTAAAGTAAACCTATATCACTTTAGACCTAAAAGGACCAATTCTCAAGAAACCCTGTCTGTGTAAAAATGTGATACGGTTGACACCCCATAAGAGCTTGCAACTTGAGATACTCTTCTTGCAGAGATCTGAGCAATCGGTAAAAGTTTTCCATATTAAGAAGGGGTGGGGTGGGCAGGGTTACTGGTGATGCGAGGGGTGTGGCTTTACTCTGGTTTTAGCCACAATAAAAAGTGGCAACCCTGCTCTGGATATCAGTGGAAAGGGTGGAAAAGCATACAGGAACATTCCTTTCCAAGGAAAGAAAAAAGGCATCCGTCTTCCAGGTCTTCACCAAATCTTAGAAAACTCCCTGATCTAGCTTCCATTTGTAAAGGACTGCTCTTTGTCTGCCACACAACTGTGCTCTGACGAAACACAGGATGCCTTTAGAGTGAGACTGTACTGTAAAAAAGCTATATCCCAAGCTAACATGACTAACTTGCAAAGGGGGTATGACCTGATTCTACCCTGCTTGTTAATGCACCACATGACTCTGGTATTGTCTGTAACAACTTGAAGTGGTCCAGGGGACCAAAGATGATTCAGAAAGTTCAAGAATATCCAGAAACCAAATAAGCAGAGAACATCCTCGTGGAATAAAATACCATAAAACTTTATTTTCACAGATGAGAGCTTACAGGCCATATGCCCTTCGTCAGATAACACACAGGGCAGGATTCACGAAGGCTTGCACGGAGTCTAATAGTAGTGTAAGACTCCATGCAGCCTTCACGATCCAGGAACAGCCCTAAAGTCCGTGTAAGAGGAGACCAGCTAAAACGTCTCTTACACGGAGTGGGCGTGGATATGCTAATCACCTCACTTGCAGCTGAATAGCATGCAAATGAGGTAGATTAGCGATCCTGGAAGCCCAAAGCAGCCCGTGTAAGAGCCGTTTTAGCTGCAGAAATGTACTCAGTTGACAACTGAGTACGTTTCTGCAAAAAACACAATGGAGCCATGTCAGTTCCAAATAAAGGGTGCATATGTGTCAGGCAGCATGCCAATGGCCAAATATGTGGCCATTGGCAAGGTACCCCGGTGCAAATCTGAGAAATAAATATATTTTTTTCCCCGGCGATCGCCGATGTTTAAAGGCAGCGCAGCCCAGCGCAAACAGGTTGCGCTGTATAAAACATAAAAATGAAGGTTATAAACCCACAAATGTGGGTTTTATGCAATACATGGATTTACAATGCAGGGACCAGCAGACCAAAAACAACATGGCCACCGTTTAGTGGTTGCTAAGGGGGGAAGCTGAGTCTAAGACATGTAACTAAGCATTAGTAGGCAATCTGATGCAAATGAGTGTTAGGATGCTGAATTCCACTGTCACATAGCAAATGAGCACATTCTGAGTAGTGTAAGAGTTACATAAGGGGGAGGAACAGAGTAGGAGATAGGTGACATCATAGGGGGGAATGGCAGAAAGAAATGCAGTTCATTGGAGGTCAGTGTTACATGACAGATGTCAGACACATATCATGGAAAGAGGAGTGCCACAACATAAGCATGGGAAAGTCAAGAAATGGAAGGTGTACACTGTTGCCTACACCAAAGTTTCTTGCTGGGCGTGCATGCGCACGTGTGCGTGCCATGAAGCGCGAGTAGGACAGTATGTGCGCGTGTAAGGCAGACTGAGCATGCGGGAGCGTGTTGGTAGATGTTTAACACTGTTTGCACTGGTGTGTGCACGTGTAGGGCAGACTGAGCATGTGGGAGCCTGTTGGCAGACTTGTAACAGTTTGCGTGGGTGTGCGCGCGTTTTAACCCGAATAAGCAGACTGTGAACCGTGTAAGCATGTGTGTGCGCGTGTAAGTCACTGAGCGTGTTTCTGTTGGTATGCATGCTGCTCCCCCCTGAGGAAACAGAAAGGAAAAAGGAAGCAACAGAATTCGTAGGAAGCTAGCAGGGAATACTGCTGGAGCTAGCACGTGAAAACAATTAGAAGCAGGCAATTACACAGGCAGAATAGTAGCCCAGCCTAGCACTTAAAACTCTGCAAACAGCAGTGCAGGATGTTTCTCTCAAGAGACACTGCAAGACAGGAGTAAGCTATTAGAAGTGAAAACTGAAAAGGCTGAACTCAGAGCAGAAATGTTAGGGGCTGCCATAGCTGTCATAATGAGACATAGGCGACTTGCTGAGGGTGGTGACAATGCAGATGGTGCCAGACAACCCACAGTGAGGAGACGGAGAAGAGTGTACAGGCCCAGGGTCACCTACCACGGGTTACATGAGCTGGAGATACTTGAGAGCTATAGAGTGGACAGAGACCTCCTGCAGCAAATAGTTGAGCTGTGCAGGCCACGCCTCACACACAGAACCAACAGAGGGGAACCCATCCCAGTGGAAACCAAGGTATGTGTTGGCCTAAGAATACTAGCAACAGGTACCTTCCAAAGACCAACTGGTGATATGATGGGGATATCACAGGCATCAGCCTCCAGGGTACTGCACCAGTTCCTGGATGCCATGTCAGCACATGTCGGTGATCATGTATATTTCCCCAATGCCCGTGAGGTATTGGCCAGCAATATGCGTCTCTTCCAGCAAATAGCAAAATACCCTGAGGTAGTGGCCAGCAATATGCGTCTCTTCCAGCAAATAGCAAAATACCCTGAGGTAGTGGATGCAATACACTGCACGCACATACGCATCAAAGCACCAGCCGGTGAGCAGGGTAGGGCCTAAATTAACCGCAAGGGCTTCCCCTCCATCAACTGCCAGGTCGTGTGGGATGCCCAGGGCATAATAATGAATGTGTGTGCTGGCTGCCCTGGGAGCTACCATAATTCCCACATCTGGCATTTGACGCAGCTGTACCAGACATTTGCCAATGGGGACATCCCACATGGACACCTAGTGGGGGATGCAGGTTATGCACTGGAGCCGTGTCTGATGACACCCATCAGAAATGCACACACACCTGAACAGGAGCGCCATAATGAGGCACACGCACAAACACAATGTAATAGAGCGTGTGTTTGGGCTGCTCAAGTCACGGTTCCGGTGTCTGGACACATCTGGTGGAGCCTTGCAGTACACACCAAATACATGTACCCAAACTGTCATGGTATGTGCTATGCTACATAATATGATCTTGCGAAAACAGCTGCAGCAGGACCAGCATAGGTCTGGGCCAAACAGGCCCCCACCATTGTCAAGGCCATCACAGGCAGAGCGTGACTCGGAGGAGGAACAACCTGAGCCTGCCCCAGTAGGCAGAAGGAGGCGTGCCCAGTATGCCCTGGCCTTGGCAAAGAGGCAACGCATAGCACATACACTGGCTCAGTAGGAACCCTGGGAATGATACCCCCTCTGACTCACTCAAATAATAACAGGGATGCCTAAAATGACATGACCTGCTCACAAACATGTACAGGGAGTGTAATATGTGCATCTGACAGAGGCAGCCCTGCAGCACCACCTGAGGCATGAATGCCATGTGTTAAGTAATGTAACACCATGTACTATATGCACACCTGAGGACCGTGACTAACATCCTACCCTCACACCAAGCATCATGCCACAATATGACGATGAGATGATCAATTGCAATAATTGGCTGAAGTATTGCAGTTAGTCAAAGGGGATCCAATGTGTGCCAGCCTGGGATGACATACTGATCATGACATGATGCTCCACCTGCTAGGACTGGCATGCACCCATCAGTGCAGGCCGTATGGATACTGGCAAAGGCTGTTGTTACCCACAGCGTGCCTGAATAGGTAAGGCTCAAAACACACACCTACCTCCATAGGTATCAGAAGGGATAAGAACCTAGATGTAATGCTACCCAATGCCAGAAGTCTAAACAGCAAGATGCATGCAGTCTAAACTCACCCAGTATGGAGAATGTTGATATCTGTGCTGTAACAGAAAACTGGGTCAAGGCTCACAACAGCACCCTAACACTACCAGGTTACAACTCAAACTGTGCTGTACAGCCTCAAAACATGTAACAAGCTACAAAAGGAGGGTGACTAGCAATAATGGTCAAGGATAACCACACACCCATGTTGGTACCACAACAAGAAGCAGCATGGACTAGCCATGGTCAAGTAACAGTGGCTAAAACTGCCTCCCAGTATATAGCCTGCTACAGACTACCATCACAACACCAGGAACTGCACCTGGCCTATGTTGGAATACATGAATATATCAAGTCCTCCAAACCACATTATATTGGGTGACTGAAAATACCCAGACATAGACTGGGAGCATTATACTAGCTCCAACACTGTAGGACAAAAGTTCATAGAATCCATAAACCAAAATGCCCAGGAACAATGTACCACTCCCACAAGAGGGGTAAGCATACTGGATGTGATAATCAGCAACATGGGTACTGGATGGCAAGATGAGAAGTGTATTGCTCACTGGTAAGACCAGACCATAGAGTAATCACACTGGATATACACATCTGCCACAGTCCCTGGCCAGAAAACCACAGTGAAAAACATGTGTAAAGCAAAAGTTGCACTCCTCCAAACTGATGTGGAATCCATTAAAGGCCCTGTGCAGGTGCAAAATATGGGCCACACCTCAGAACCTGTTATACAGGCATTCCATGAACACTGCCAGGAATGCTTGGATTATGCAATCCTAAATTAAAACAAGACACAATGCCATACACGCAGGCATCTGGCATGGTGGACTCCAGCCATTACCAAACCATGCAAGAGAATGAGGAAGCTACTACATGATAGAGCAAACATAAAAAAATAAGTAATCACTGATCAGTAGTATGGCAATACAATATGTCCACACATACAATCCACTAAGGCCAGCTACAACAGGTTGAATCTGTGAATCTTGAGGCAATGTTACACCTGCCCCAAGTACACAGACAACCCTCAACTCCCCCCAAGAAATACAAATATATGTGAGAGATGCAACCATTTATCCAAACTGGAGGCTGAGCTCCCTCAACTCAGTACTCCCAAAACTAGTCAGGAGGAGAAGGTAACCACACACACCACAAACCCAGTCCCACATAGACCTATCACAACTGCAAACCAAAGACAAACACAGAAAAACATTCCCGGAGGCCAATTACAAACACACCACACCAACAGAGGCCTCCAAAGCAGACACCCAATCAAACAACCTCCAAACATAGCACATGCAACACATAGTACACAAAGCTGGTGTGCCAAACAGTCACAGGCCAGAAGGAGAAACAACATGCCTGATACAGTTGTAATAGGTGACTCCATAGTGAGACACGCTGCTGTCCCACACCAGACTGAACAAGGGAAAGGGTACAGTAAGCTGCCTGTAGGCTGCTACAATACGCCACATAACACAAGTATGCAGGTCACCCCAAAGCAAGTAGAAATATGATGCAGTCCTAGTCCATGCTGGTGTGAATGACCTGAGATGTACCTCCCCGGACTACATGAAAAGAGACATAGATGAGCTCTCCGATTATGTAGTCCAGGCCGGTATGACACTGACCGTATGCAGCATCCTACCCTCACCAAGAATGATGCCACAGTACAAACACAGAATGATCAGTTATAACAAGTGGCACAATTACTGGTGTCATTCCAAGGGATCCAATGTCTGTCTGCTTGGGATGTCATGCTTGACAAGCCACGCAGCTGTTCCAGGGATGGCTTGCACCTGTTACCCCTGGGCGTCTGGATATTGGATAAGGCTTTTGCCACCTCTATAGAGCCTTTCGTAGGCAAGGCTGAAAAGACTAACCCACCACCCTAGAAAACATAAGTGGAAAGAAACATAAGGGTAATGCTGACCAATGCCAGATGTGTAAACCTCAATATGCATGCTCCCGAGGCCCTCCCCAGTATGGAGAACATCGATGTCTGTGCAGTGACAGAAATCTGCTGCAAGCCTCCTGACAGCACACCAGCACTACCAGGTTATATCACATATCATGCGTTATGGCCCCAAAACCTGGTTCAAAACATAAAAGGAGGGTGAGTATCCATATTCAGCACAGACACCCATACGTCCAGGTAACTGACAATGCACAAGGCATTGGAGTCCACCCATGTGCAACTAACTGTAGGCAAGACTGCTGTACAGTCTGTAGCATGCTACAGACCACACTCACACACAGGAACCCCACCCAGTCGTCCTGAAGACACTGGACAGTATGAATGTCCCACCAAATACCAAACAAGGTACTCACAAATTACCACATAGGTGGTAAACCATTATGTATGGAAGGAGTAATCAGGGACCTAGGGACACAAGTGGACAGTAACCTGTTATGTGACACTCACATTGCCAATGTGGCTAGGAAGACTGTCTATATTGCACACTGTATCATGAAAGGATTCACATCTACGTCAACAGAGGTCATTGTGCCCCTATACTGTTCTCTTATCAGACCCATAATCTAGTACAATGCCTCATTTGGGATGTACCTTACCTGACACCTGCAGCAGTTAGAAAGACCTCAAAGGTACCTCACCAAAAGGACAAAGGGTCTCAAATATATGTCATATGCTGCCTGGCTGTAGACACCCCAGCTGAATGCAGTCACATACTGCCTACACAGAGGCATTGTATGCCTGTTGTACAAGGCCATGTCCAACACAGGAGTAATGGACATGCTCCACCCCAGAAAACTCAAAGCCATCGGAGCTGTGAGAGTGAGAGATGTCAACCTCAACACATAATGAAATAGGATGTGATGGAGGGACAGATACATAACCCAGAGGCTCCCCACACCCTGGAACAGAATCCCACTCCATGTTAGGCAGAGCCCCTCACTGACGCTCTTCAACAGGAATCTTGCCAAGTGGATGGATGATCGTAGATTTACACTGGGGGTCTTCACTGAGTCACATCCAGACAGAGGCACAGCAAAGCAAATCATAAATTGCCATAATATTCACATAGCAAGGGGTGGCGAAAGCCACACACACTCTGGCTAGGCTTACAAATGCCCTAGGGTGGATAGCCTAGTATGAACCTATGAAGATACAAATTGTACAGGACACTAAGGATAATCCCAAGGCTTCCTCAACTGATGGTAAGAACCGTGTTGGGAATTCACAGATATGCTCTGAATCACACAAATATTACAAACAACATACCAAACACACACACATATTGCCAACATACATCCTGACAGGTGCAGTGCAAACCCCCCCCCCCTCAGAATGCAAAATATCTATCCCAGCAGACTGCTGGCCCCCTGACATTGCAGATGCTGAGGTAACAGCCAGCATCTACAAAGCAAAACACACAGCAGCAATGGTATGAGATGGTGTCCTGGGCTGAGTCCAACATGGACTCCAAGAAAAATGGAATGCCAAATCACACTACTGCTCAATGTCAGCCTTACCATAGGATATGTACCCAAAGAGCAATGTACAACAACAGTGGTCGTTCTCAACAAAGGTGCTGCCTGAATGGATACTGAAAACTACCACCCCAGAATCCTGAGAAGCTTGGTCTGCACAGCTATGGAAAGGATCAGCATGTACTGCAGACATAAAGATATTGGGGACCTACTGACACCGGACCCTACCCAGTGTGGCTTTAAGTGCAGATCCTGCCCCTAAACATGTTTGACTCATTTGAAACTTTTAGTTATGTACTTACCATAACTTTAGATGTTTGGGATCCATCTCGCCTACATTCTGTACTGATGGGTTCGGAGCCGATCCTCAGCTCCGACTCGGCACGCTATACTATAGAGCGAAGTCTCTAACTGGCTGAGCTATTCTACATCCCAGGATGCACCACCACTACTTCCCCAGATCTTGTTTGTCCGCACACATGCACACAGTCATAGACAGTTGAAATAACATTGCCAGGTGTTTCAAGATGAAACGGCTAAACCGAACCATCCGGTCTCTTCTGATCTCCAAGGCAGGGGGAAGGAGGGTGGGTATTAGGAATGTAGGTGAGATAGATCCCAAACATCTAAAGTTATGGTAAGTACATAACTAAAAGATGTTATGTGATCCTATCTCGCCTACATTCTGTACTGATGGGACAGCGTCCCTAGCACCAGATTCCTGGGTGGCTCACTGGTAAACACTCCTGAGAACTGTGGAACCGAAAAAAGCTCGCCCCCGAGATGCCACATCCAATTTGTAATGAGAAATGAAGGTGTGAGGAGAAGACCAGGTAGCCACAAGCACAAATGTCACTAATGGCAAGCTTGGAATGAAAGGCTGTCGAAGTAGCCATAGCCCTTGTAGAATGAGCTTTCACAGTGGTTGTAAGCTCTCTATTAGAAAGAAGGTAAGTATGACTGATACAGTCTCTGATCCACTTGGCAATGGTGACCTTTGTGACGGCTTTGCCCAATTTATTGTCTGAAAAGGACACAAACAACTGATCTGTTTTCCGTGTTTGGTGCGTCCTATCTAAGTAGAAACGCAACTGCCTGTGAACATCCAATGAATGGAAGATGTATTCTGCTCTGTCTGAGTAGTTTGGGAAGAAAACTGGGAGTTCCAATGACTGTTGAAGACAAAAACTAGAACAAACTTTGGGAACAAAGGATGGATTAGGCCTGAGGGATACTCTATCCTTATGAAAAACCAGGTACGGCGGTTTGACACATAGGGCTTGAAGTTCTGAAACTCTTCTGGCTGATGTAATTGCCACCAAAAAGGCAGTCTTCCAAGAAAGAAATTTCAAGTCACAAGTTGCTTCCGGTTCGACGGGGGAAGAGGTCAAAGCACCTAATACGAAATTAAGATCCCACGGTGGAGCTGGATGAGAAATCGGAGGTTGTAGCAGCCCAGCACCTTTCATGAAGGCTTTACACAACTTTTTGCTCAAAGGTGGGTCTATACTTTCATGAAAATTAGAAATAGCTGCTAATTGAACTTTGATGGTAGAGACCGAAGAACCTTGATTGAATAAGGAAGCTAAAAATTTTAAAACTTCAGACACCGGGGCAGTAATGGGATCCAATCCCCGGAGTTGGGCCCAAATGGCGAATCTCTTCCATTTGCTGTTATACATTTTTTTAGTGGAATTCTTGTGGGCCGAGGACAAGATATGTATGACTTCCGAGTCCAAAACCTGGTTCCTGACTATGGTCGGAAGTGGAGGAGCCAAGCTGTTAACCTCAATGAGTGAAGGGACTGATGAAGCTGTCCCGACTGGTGGATCAAGAGATCTGGAACCTATCCAAGAACCATGGACCATCCAGCGCGTATTTCCGAAGAAAGGGCAGCCAGACTTGACGAGGCCAGTATGGGGCAACTAAAATCATCTTGCACTGCAAGTGAATCGCCTTCTGGATCACCTTGGGAAGAAGGGGAACTGGTGGAAAGGCGTACAGTAGGCCGGTGGGCCAAGGTTGGACTAGGGCGTCCTTGGGAAACCCCCCCGGAACTGGGGTGAGAGAGAAGAACTATAGACATTTCGTGTTGAGAGGAGTTGCAAAGAGGTCGCAACAAGGAGTTCCCCATCTTCTGAAGATCTGAGTTGCCACTCTGTCATTCAGAGACCACTTGTGCGGGGAGAGAAGAGTTTTGCTCAGTCTGTCGGCTATCATATTGGATCTCCCCGGAATGTGTGTTGCTACCGAGAAACGGTTGGTTGCAATAGCCCAATCCCATACTTTCATGGCCTCCCTGCAAAGAGGGTAGGACCTGGTCCCTCCCTGCTTGTTCAGGTACCAGACCACTGACATGTTGTCGGACTGAACGGCAATCATGCCCTGGGATAGGTAACTGTGCAGTGCTTGTAGCGATAGAAGCACCGCCCTCATTTCCAGTATGTTGATGTGTAGGGAACTCTTGTCGGGGTGCCACTTGCCTTGGACTGACCTGCCCAGGTAATGTCCCCCCCCACCCCGTCTGGGAGGCGTCCGTAGTCAAAGTGGCCAATGGAGGTGGAGGAACGAAGGGTCGCCCCTGATCCAGGTTGGAGGAAAGAAGCCACCAACGGAGGTCCTGTTTGCACATCTCCGTGATCATAATGAGGTGACAGAGGGAGATCCTGATACGACCACTGGACTGACAGGAGCCACTGGAGTATCCTCATGTGCAATCTTGCTAAGGGAACTAGGAGAACGGTGGCCGACATGGTACCCAACAGTTGTAGGACCTTCCTTGCTGGGGCTCGGCGTTTGAAGAGCAATGCTCGGACTTGAGATTGTAATGTTTCTATCCTCTCTGTAGGAAGATAGACCCGCATTTGCTTTGAGTCTATCTCTACTCCGATAAACCATATGCGCTGAGATGGCAGCAACACGGACTTTGCCCAATTGAAGGTGATTCCTAGGGAGTCGCCTAGAGAAATAGTGGCTGCTAGGTTTTGTAAGAGTAGATGCCTGGAGGTGGCAGTTAGGAGCCAGTCGTCTAGATATGGAAACACCTGGAATCCTAGACTTCTCAGGTGAGCAGTCACCACTGCCAAACATTTGGTGAACACCCTGGGGGCTGTGGTGAGACCAAAGGGCAGTGCACGGAACTGGAAATGACTGTCTCCCAGGCTGAAGCGCAAGTGTCTCCTGGACGCCTGATCTATCAGGATGTGATAACAGGCGTCCTTGAGATCTATGGAGCACATCCAAACACCTTTCTCCAGCAGCGGGAGAATGGATTGTAAAGTGACCATCCGGAACTTGGACTTCTTGACAGAATGGTTGAGCTTGCTGAGATCAAAGATGGGCCTCATGTCCCCGGTCTTTTTTGGCACCAAAAAGAATCTTAAGTCCCTAGTCCGGTCTGGTCTTCGGGGACCGGTTGGATGACTCCTTTTTGAAGCAGCTTTGAAATTTCGAAGGCTGCGAGATCCCGTTGACTGGGTGGTGGGTCCGGGATTTTCCGGGATGGTGGGGGGGGCTGCGAAAAGGGGATGTTGTAACCTCTGGCAATGATTCGGAGCGCCCATCGGTCCTGGGTGATATTCTCCCAGGCCTTTAGGTGCCTCAAAAAACGACCCCCGACTGGCTCCGGAGCGGAGCAGTCAGGCAATCCTTCAGGGATGCTGGAAGGTTGAGGAGCCACGAAAGGACTCGCGGTCTCCAGTGTTGCGGGGGTCCCTTCCGCCTCTGGGACAGCGTCTTCCTGAAAAATTTCCCCCTCCTCTGCCTCTAGAAGGGGGATCATCCTGCTGTGAGGGGTAAGTCTTCTGAGATTTGCGGAACCACATTCCCTCCCCCTCTTCTAGCCTTGGGATAAGGCCGGAAGGGAGTGGAAAACCGTGCCCCTACGGCAGTCAAAGTCTTACCCTCTTGTTCACAGCGGGTCAAGGTGTCCTTTACCTTGGGTCCAAACAATGAGGACCCATCAAAGGGAGCATCGGCAAAGGAAGACTTGAAGGCCTCCGCAAAATGACACAGGCGGAGCCAGGCTTGTCTCCGTAGTGCAACACCTGTACCCGCCACTCTACTAGCCCCTTCGGCCGCATATGATATGAACCTCATGGACGAGTTCGATATCGATGATAGAGTAGCCAACTGAGAGCTAACCGTCTGGGCCAACTGCTCAGGTAGGTTACCAGAGAGGGTATCTGACAGCTCCTTGACCAGATCCCTCTGAAGTCTGGTGAAGTGCGCAAGGTAATTCAGAGACCTTAAAGTAAAGGCCGCTGAAGTAAGGGTGCGCTTCCCGTACCGATCCATACTCCTGGAGTCTTTATTAGGAGGGTGGACAGCCGTTGAAGCCTCTGCCACATCTTGCTGGGTAGCAGATGCCACCACCAGGGCATCTACGGCCACACCTTTGGATAAGAATTCCTTTTCTGGGGGGGCTGACAAAAATTTATTCGGGAGAGCTGGCACCAGTTCCAAAGAATCCGGGTGCTCCCACGTCCTTCGAGAAATCAAATCCAGGAGCTCATCGAAGGGCGGAGACACCCAGGAGGCGGAAGGCTGAGCCCCGAAGGCCTTGAGGAATACTGACTCCTGGGGTTTGGATTGCCAGTCGCCTCGTTGTTTGAGGATTTCTAAGATGTCCACAAAGGAGACATCGTCCGAGGACGACTTGGGGGACCCCTCCGCATCATCGAGGTCGGTGTCTGAGGTGAGAGACTCAGGCGAGTCGACGTGCTTCCTCTTACACTGTCTCTTCCTGGGAGGTTCCTCCGAAGAAGCTTCGGAAGGACCCCCAGGAAGGGAATCCCAATGGGGTGACCTCAGGCTCCAGGGCTCCGCTGTCCTGAGACAGGGGGACAACAAAGGAACAAGTCTCCATGCCAAGGGAAGGTGCCGGAGAGACGGTGGAGGTAGCCAAGGAAGATTTGGCTAAAGCACTCCTCATGGCCCTGAAGGCCGGACCCCCAGAGTCCTGGGACGGTCCGACCCCAGAGGCCACAACAGTAGAAGGCACTCCCACAGCCGAAACACCAAGAGAGAGGCTCGGAACCGAAAGCATCGGACCTGAAACGTCACCCCGGGGCCGACCGAGGAGGTCCGTGTACCGAACTCCGACCCGAAGGTCGGGGTTGGAGTAAGGGTTGGAGCCGACCCGAAAACCTCCACCGGCTCCACCAGCACCGACTCCAACGGTGTCGAGGCTGTTGGAGGAGGAACCAAAACAACAGGGTGGACAATCGGCTCCGGAGCTGACTGGGCTGGAGCCGATACTAACATTTGAAAGACTGGAGACTGAAACAGCCTTTGAAGTACCCTGTCAATATCCGAATCTGACATCCTCGAGGACCGAGAAGAGACCGATCGGGCCCAAGTTGACTTCTCCGCCGGTTCCGAAAGAATGGGGGACCGGCTCCGAATAGTCTCAAGTATTATTGGCGCCGAGGGAGATTCCACCACCACAGCAATTTCCCTCGGAGCCGACGGGGACTTCGGCGCCGAGGTAGAAGAGTCTGAGTGTGCGACCTTTCTCGGCTCCGAAACCATTGGAGCCGAAGAAGGTGACCCACCTCTCGATGCTCGAGCTCTCAGCTCCGAGGACAGAGGAGTCGAGGGCTGGAGGCACCGAGGCAGACCATTCCGACCTCTGCTCCAAAGTCCGTGGAGCCGACTGAGAAGCCTGCCTTGATTTCTTTGCTGTCGGCTCCGACAGACTGGTCGGAGCCGAAGACTTCTTCTTCCTGGAGGGAGAGGGGGAAGAAGATAAAGCCTCCTCAAAGGAAGGGGAGATCATCCCTTTCAATATCAATTTGTTTTTCCTCTCTTGGAGGACACGGGAGGAAAAAGCGAGGCATACACTACACGACTCTTGAAGGTGCTTAGGCCCTAAGCAATAAACACACAGAGAGTGATCATCAGTTATCGACATTTTGTACCCACACTTCGTACATTTTTTTAAAACCCGAAGGTCTGTGTTCCCTTGACATCACTAGAAAGCAACCAAAAACCAACTAGGGATAAAAATTAAGCACACAAGCCAAATCCCTCTAACTTAAGCAGGATCGACCAAAGGAAACTATAACAACGCTCTAACAGAGCGCGAGGGCAAGGCCCCTCTAACTAAAACGGGACGTAGACGTTAGAGAAACAAATACCACACAAAACAAATTATACAACAATTTTTACAACAATTTTTTTAAAACAGCAAGGCCTGAACACGGCCCGAAGTAGAGCGCGAAGGAACCCCCACCAGTTAAAGCGGGAACCTAACGCCAAGAAATTCACACAACTTTTTCCACAAACAAAACGCTCAAGTGATAAGTAGCTGTTAAAACAGCTTTTGGGTGAAAAATTAGAGAAATTCTGACAGAAAACATGTCAGTAAAGAGTAGTTAGCCCAGCCAAGTCGAGACCACGTCTATTGCTGTCAAGCGGCAAACGAGATCTGGGGAAGTAGTGGTGGTGCATCCTGGGATGTAGAATAGCTCAGCCAATTAGAGACTTCGCTCTATAGTATAGTGTGCAGAGTCGGAGCAACCCATCAGTACAGAATGTAGGCGAGATAGGATCACATAACATCAGTCATTAAGGTCATTGATGAGGGCAATGTGGTCCACACAACGTAGCCTGACCTTGCAAAGGCTTCCATACAATACCCTATGTGTTCATTATAGATATGCTCACCAGCTTAAATATAAACCCCTATGTCAGTAGAGGGGTTGCAAACCAGACCAAGGACAGAACTGACATGGTCAGACATGCTGCAGCTATGTCAGACTACAAACCAGATATAACTGGCATCCCACAAGGCTTGGTCCTGGGACCTCCCTCATTTGGTATATATGTCCCATAGGTACAGGCCAACATGGAAGGACTGTGTCTGAACATGTTTGCAGAGGACTACAAACTGCCCACCATATCTGACCCTCCAGTTGACACAAGCATCCCACAAAAGGGCCACATAGAAACAGACAACTGGTGCCATAGCCATGTCAGCAAGCTAATTGCAGAAAAGTGTATAGTCAACCCCCGTGGATATACAGTAAGTGCCCACCAATTACCACACAGGTGTTAACCCATTACATACTTAACATGTAATGAGAGACCTGGGGACACAAGGTGATAGATATCCTGCATTGGACAAACATGTGGCTGTACTGTTTACAGAAACATACCATATACCCACCTAATCATGAAGGTTCCTCTCCTCGCTCCTGGCTGCTGTGTGTTCTGCGCTCGGTGTTCTTACATACTCTAAGTCAACCTACCTGTCCTGAACTAGGGTTTGGGAACCTGCCCTACCTGAAGACCTCAAAACAGTAATTTATATTAAAACTCCTGCTGTCTCTTCCTAAAAAAAGGAATAGAGGCTAACTTCTCCCTGAACTCTTCCCCTCAAGGATACAAGAAAGTATGTTATTTACTGTATGCCAATTTATCTGTTGCACATAATTAGGAGTATATGTACCGTTCCCTGCCAGGATACCTGCAGCCTACTCCTCTCCACTTTTTTACCTCCATCCCTTCCCTCTGGTAGCCTCTGTACTTGACTGCACTATTTCCCTCCATTACTCCTTGCCCTCCCATCTCCCTCCAGGAGCTACTGTAGCAGTATAGTTTTTACCTACTAGATGGTACCCTTCTCTGGTTACTTTCCTTGAACATTCACCTACTACTTCATAGTGTTTCCTTACTTCTTTTTTGTAGCCTCACTTTACCCCTTCTAACTCACCACCATAATTCACTTAGCTACCCTCCTCCTCACACTTCCACACAAGTATACTACCACCTTTACTCACCTCTATCTTAACTTACCCTCAGTAGTCAGTATTTCACGGATTGTTTTCACTGCATTCTCTGTTTTTCATCCTTTGCCTGGTCCTTCCCGCTCCGTTCGCCCTACGGGCTCACTCCGCTCCCCTACCCCCAAATCCCACCCACCCCCAGTGCATCTAGACTTATACCTCACTAACCCCTCTCACCTCCCCAAGGTCCAATCCCATCATAAATCTCGTTAATTAACTATCTTATAACACTCATCCTAATTGCCTTCATACTCTTGCCTACTTCCTCTTCTCCTTTTACTTCTTCACCACTATGCCTTCTTATCCTATATCAACTCACCTTAAACTCTTATCACTACTCTTACTTCTGCCTTTCCTTTTCCTTCCTTATATCCTAACTGCCTATGAACATCTTAACTTCTCTAATTTCCAGCTATACACAAAGGATACTAACCCAGTATCCTCATCACCTGCTCTCAAACACATCAATATTACTTCTATAACTAATTACCACCTCCCAAAGTATCACAGAGTTATCCACATTAGTTAAACTACACCAAGCCAAAAAAAACCATAACATATTGACTCTTGCTCTAATTCACAAACCAAGACTACACCTTCACCTCCCACTTGATGGTGACATTCATCCCAATCCTGGCCCATCCTCTTTTACACCAGCTAACCCAGAAGAACCTGCTTCCTCTCCCTTTCATACCCCTACTAGGCCTCCTAACTCCCTCTTCATATCTCATCTAAACATATGAAGTGTGAATAACAAAGTGACTCACCTTCATGCCCTACTAGATGTATATAACTTTGATATTCTCTGCCTCTCCGAAACTTGGCTTAAACCTACAACCCAGGACTATGAAATCACCCCTCCTGGGTACAGCATTATAAGAATGGATCGCCCTAACAAGAAGGGTGGGGGAGTAGCCATATTACACAAAGCAGGCCTCCAAATTACACCACTTAATTCACACCCACCTTTTGATGGTAATGCTGAAGTTCTTATTACTAAGCTTCAGCTTAATATTAGTAAGGCCATCTACATTATATCCTCATATATACCTCCAGGTAATAACATCACCTCCCTTGAATATATACTTAGCTGGCTATCCACTAACTACCCATAAGAAACCATTCTCCTAGGCGACTTTTAATATAGACTGGAATACCTGTAATTCCAATAACCTATCTAACCATATAAATCTTTTTGGCTTCTCCCAAACTATCACTTCACCTACTCGAATCCATAAGCCTAATAACAAAGAATCCACCCTAGATTGGATTCTTATAAATACTCTATCGACATCATATTTGACAGGTATCTTACCAGCGGACATTAGCGATCACTCACTAACATACATAATTTGACATAAGACCAATATTAACAGTTCCTCAACATTTAAAACATCTCGTTGTAATAAACATTTGAACCCAGAACACTTCCAGAATGAACTGAGTGTATGCAACTGGTCATCCTTAAAACACCTGCAACTAGATGAAGCAGTGGCACACATTAACTCCAAGTTCCTTGAAATCTTGGATTTCCATGCCCCCTTTCGAACTAGAAGGAGCACTACCAAAAATGCACCTTGGCTTACAAAGGAAACCAAGCAAAAGATTCTACTAAGAAACAAATTTTGGGCCAAATGGCGTTCCTCTAAAACCACTGCAGATCACCTAAAATTTAAACAACTTAGAAACTTAACTAAAACATCTATACTACTGGACAAAAAAAACTTATTCTTTCAGCATCAACACTCCAACCAAAAAAGTCCACAAAAATTCTGGTCAGGAATAAATAAATTACTACATCCCAGCAACTCTAAAACACCTACCCCCTCTGGAATCAGCACCAATACCCCAAAACTAATTGCTGATTCCTTCAATACCTTCTTCACTGAAGCTATCCAGTCACTTGCTAACTCTCTACCTCCTGTATCCTCCAATCTTTCTTCGACCTTAAATACCCCCCCCCACCCACTTTCCAACTCCAACCAGTGCCTACATCCTTTATCTGTACTCTCCTTCAAAAGCTTAAACCCTCTACCCCCTCTGCCGACCTCTTACCTGCTAAGTATCTTCAAATAGCAGAAAAATCTATTGCCTACCCTATCTCTATCCTAATTAATAGAACCATCACTGAAGGCACCATCCCATCCATATGGAAAATCTCACATATAATTCCCCTACACAAAGGTGGGAACTCAACAGAATTTTCTAACTACCGTCCAAATTGCCCTACTCTCTCCCATAGCCAAAATCTTGGAAAAGTTCATCCATCGTCAACTGCTAGACCATCTCCTCCAAAATAACCTTTTAGCTAACTCGCAACATGGCTTTCTACCTTACCACAGCACCACTACAGCCCTCATATCATTCTCTGACCATATTAACAAGAACCATAACCATAATACCCTGTCCTATGCTATCTTCATAGATCTTTCAAAAGCATTTGATATGGTTAACCATCACCTTCTACTGGATATACTTAAGTCGGTTTCATTTGATAGTCAAGCTATACAGTGGTTCAAGTCTTACTTACACAATAGGCAACAGGAAGTACTCTGGAACAATACTCTATCTTCCCACCTTCCTGTCTCTCTTGGTGTACCCCAAGGTGCTATTCTGGGCCCTCTTTTATTCTCTATCTTTATAAATGATCTGTCTACTAGCATCCCACATGCTGTATCCATTCAATACGCAGATGACTCTACCTTAATTTCCTCAGCTACTGAATCATCTGAACTACAGTCACTCACCCAAAGGGTCTTTGAATTTGTCGAAGATTGGTTTTTACAGCGTTGCCTCCTCCTTAACCCTAAAAAGACTAAACTTCTACTGTTTACTCCCACACTCAAGTCACCCCACTTTACTTCACTATCAAATCTAAAAATACAATTATATCCCCTGACACTTCCACTAAACTCTTGGGAGTGACAATTGACCACAGCCTTAACTTTGATATTCATATTAACACCACAATAAAATCAGTTAACAGAAAACTAGGCTCCCTCTATAGAATTAAACCTTTCCTTACTCCCATAGCAAGAACTTCTATTGCCCACACCCATCTCATCTCAACACTCTTTTATGCATCTCCTATATATACTAACCTATCAAAAAGCAACCTCAACAAGCTGTCAATAGCCTACAACATTGCCAGATTTGCTACAGGCTCTCCTGCTAGATCCCACCACTGCCAAAATCTGAAACATCTGGGTTGGCTGGAACTACAGAATCATATTCTACTTCACCAGCTATTACCCACAAAACCCTGCATCATCCAAGCAACACACACCAATCCCCAAAAGTCTAATCTGCCCATATAAAAATCTTAAAAACCTACGCTCTGCAAACAAATTACTCATCTCTACTCATAAATCTAACAATAGAGCAGGAGAATCCCTCTTCACCAACACTGTAGGCAAAAGCTGGAACCTACTTCCTGTTGAACTTGCATCTCTTTCTTCAACTTCACTATTTAAAAAGAAACTTAAATTATATCTTACAACTCACTGGCTATGTCCCTGTACTAACCCTGACTAATCTCCCTCTGTTAAGTCTTGCACAATATCTTCTTTTTTTTCTGCATCTCTCTCTTTATGTTACTTTAATCCACCTTCTGTTACTTTAATTCCACTACCATTCATGCTGACTTACTGTAACCAGGAACAACTGAATTGGCCATCTTCCCGTCTTAACAACCTACTACCCTTCACCTAATTCTTACAATCCCATTTTAACGACTTTGTTCTCTTATTCCTGCTACTCTTTACTTTGTGTGTCTTCCAACTACTTCTAAATCCTTTCTCCTTCTCATACAAAAAAAAAATAAATAAATAAATAAAATAAAGTTTTGTTTTTTGTTATATGTTTTGTTATCTTAGAACACATGTAATCATCTCATAATATTCTTATGTTTTGTTATCTTAGAACACATGTAATCATCTCATAATATTCTTGTAATTAATGTTTTAATGTACTATATCTGTTAGTTTTCTATTGGAGCTTTTCTCCCCGGGCCTCTACTGAAAATGGACATATATCCAGCTAGACTAGCCCGGTCAACAAAAGTAAAATAAATAAAGTAAATGTAAAATAAAATAAATAATCTAGATAAGGGGAGGTCATTGCGGCTCTGCAGTCATCCTTGAGCAGCATTACAATGGACTACAATAGCCCCTGTGGGATGTACCTCAGCAGACACCTCCATCAACTGTAAAGTCCCCAACAGTACCTCACCAGGAGTATCAAAGAGCTTGAACAGATGCCATGTGTTGCCTGATTAAACAAACTGCAGCTACACACACTGCCATACTGCCCACCCAGAGGCAAGCTGTGCCTGATGTATAAAGCCATGTCCAAGCTGGAATCAATAAACATGCTGCACCTTGTACAATCTGAATGGCAGTGAGCTATGCACATGAGAGACCTGAACCCCAGCACTGACATACATAGGACAAGCTGTACTGCATGATCCATAACACAGAAGCCACCCCCACTCATGAGTAAACTCCCAGTACAGGTTATCCATAGAGTCACTCATCGATTCTCCTCCAGAGGAATCTTGATGAGTGGATGGGAGATGGTAGGTTTACCCTGGGTATCACTTATGTCACAGGTAGACGGAGGCACAGTATACTAACCATGACATATGTCATGGCAAACTCCACTTACAATGTGTGTCAAAGGACAAACACACTCTCCGACTAGCATTAGAAATGGCCTAAGGCACATCGCTAGTGTTTGCAAATGTACACCTATGTTGTGGAATACACTACCAATGTTGGACAAGCCTGGTTTAAGTAGTTCATATCTGAACATAATGCAACATGGTCAGATGTGCACAACTGGCCCCTAACCAGGCTGTTGTGCTCACTATGGAACTGTAAAGCAGTGATAGGACTAAAGCCCAGGATACTGTCCACCACAGTGAAAGTACTGAACCAGTACACTATACGGTACTACAGTGTTAGGTCAGTATGAAAGGATGTTGACAACTGTATGCAAAGTATCCCATGCAAACCCTGCAGGCACAGTATAATCCCTGTTGTGTTCATACACAAAGCAGTTGGACAGTAACTACACAACATGACACACAACCATAAACGGGAGATATTTGTTGAAGTTCACACTCATCCACAAATGTGGTGGGCTGCAGAGTTCAACATATGGAAAGCTCACACTGGGCATGCTCGCACACTTTGATAAATGAGACATATGTCAGACAACATGCCATGGGAAGGCTGAACTGGGCATGCTCACACACTTGGCCAAATCTCAGTTTAGCAGTTGGCCACACATCTGGTATTTGTACGTGTTATTCCATGAACCAACCACATTACAGCAATCTGCCCAGTGCACACAGTTAAATGACTACAGAGACATACGTGATATAGTGGATCCCTCCCATATGCAAACATCTTCCACAGATACACAAGTTGTTCATACAAACAGGGAATGCTATGGCAATAAAGACCTGCAAACAGTCTATCAGTAACAAATAATGTGCATTTGACAATTAAACATATGGGTGTAGAGGTCAACTCTAGGCTGTTTGCCCTAGGGAATGACAGCTTAGCCAGAGTGTGCTTGGCATCTGCCTCCCCAGTACAGTAGGCTACTGTGCCACTGTAAAGTAGGTCACATAAGGCACCGTGTGAGGCTAGTGTGCTGTGCCTCTGTCAAGCAGGGACACAGTGGAGATCCCAGGGTTTGAATTTGCTAAGCCACAGCCATGTTGTTGGTGTGTGCTGGAAGAGGGTTGCTGAGGACCTCTAACAGTAAGTGGGCGTCAATAACAGACTGAGGGGAGCCTTATCTGCATTGTCTGGACAATTTCTCTATCAACACTGTGTCATGATGATTATGAGGGATTGAAGTGTCGTGCCGGTACTGTTCAGAGATGTCCTCCCTCTGTGGGCTACTGCTCTGCAATGTATTAGCTCACTCTGTCTGTTGGACAGCTCATATATGGCTGGTGTACATCTGACAGGTGTCCTGTTGTGGAGCAGTCATGGGTATATTTGGGATAGCATGATCAATGCAAACCTTCCACATGCTCATAGAATGCAATTGTCAAGGATTATGCAGAGTGGCCTGTATACTCCCCCAGAATGGGTCCTTTGAAGTCTTTAACCCCAGTCTTCACAAGTGTAAAGTCTGCTTTTGATAAATACAGTTTGCTTGCAGTGACAACCTTGCCTGGGGGTGGGGATGGGATATGGATGGCCAGGGAAAGGTGGGTATGGTCAGATATCAACAATGGTGGTCTACCTCTGGTGTGGAACAGTGAGTACCCATGTTGTAGATGGTCAGGTGCAATATGTATTCCCCCTTGTGGCTGTGGTGAGTGGTTCTGCCATAGCACATGGACTCATAAATTGTAGCGGCTGTAGGGTAATGTTGTAGAGGCCTGAGTAGCTCCCACACACAACATGCCTGTACTTGACATTAACAACTGAAATGGTGTATGTGAAGACCTGCATATCTTGGCACTGTTCCCAGGGAAGCAAAGTGTGTGTCCTGGATGTGGGAGGGGTGGTCAGGACTGGTTGTGCTGTGTGTTACAGGTCCTGTGGTCATGAAGCATGGTATAAAACATAACCTGCCAGTGCGATGTGCATATCTGACCCTGACGTAGGTGGCTGCAAATGCATATATATGCTATCCCCCACCTGACAGGTAGTACTAGATGTACATACCTCTGTAGAAATAATGATGTCAGCACCCTATAAATACTGCAGGTGCAGAACAGATGCCCAGTAATTCGGATAGTGCGCTCTGCTAATGCGTCTCCCTCAAGTGTCATAATATAGTTAGGTAGGGGTTTGAATCCTGCAAATGCTCAGTGTGTGTGTGTGGGTGGGTGTGTGTGGGTGGGTGAGTGGGGTTGGTGTGTATGAAAGTCTGTGCGAGGGAAATGTCCCTTTTGGCCACTGGGAAAACACACTACAGGATGCACATTCCCCTTTCTAAACACTGATGATGTCAGCACCCTGTAAGTACAGCAGGAGAAGGGAAACCTCCCGGTAATGTGAATAGCGCGCTCTGCTAATGCGTCCGTCTCGAGTGTCATAACATAGTTAGGTAGGGGTTTGAATCCTGCAAATGCTCAGTGTGTGTGGAGGGGGTTAGTGTGTGTACAAGTCTGTATGAAAGAAATGTCCCTTTTGGCAACTAGGAGAACACACTACAGGATGCACATTCTCCTTTCTAAACACTGATGATGTCAGCACCCTACAAGTACAGCAGGAGAAGGGAAACCTCCCAGTAATGCGAATAGCACACTCTGCTAATGCGTCCGTCTTGAGTGAAATAGCATAGTTAGGTAGGGGTTTGAATCCTGCAAATAGCAAGTGTGTGTGCAATTACATGTGTGGGAGAACTGACCCTTTTGCCAACCAGTACAACACACCAGCTGCTGCATATTCCAACCTCTACACAGAGATGATGTCAGCACCCTACAAGTACAGCGGAAGAGGGCAAATCTCCGAGTAATGCAAATAGCACGATCTGCTACTGCGTCTCTCACTACTGTCATAGCACAGTTAGTTATGGCACTGGATTCCAGACATGCCACGTGTGTTTTTGTCACACAGAATGGCCATGTGTGTGGATTGTTGTTCACAATAATGCATGACATTGATTAAACCAGTAATGGCAATGGACACAGATGATGTATGTGTGTGCCAAATACACATATGTACCTGTGACCTTCAATAGTTACCATGTCTGACGCCTGCCACATGTGAATACATGGTATTTGCACTGGATAACATTATGACTGTGGTCTTCTGTGCAGGTGCTGCATGTGGTATGTGTATATACAGTGTGATATGTAGATGGTATCAACCTAGCAGCGAGGGATACACATCTGGTCTGGGGCATAGTCTACATGTTGTTGATGAACAGGTGCTGCATGTTTTCACCTGTTGTGGGAGTGGTAACATGTTGGTCCATAGCAATGCAGTGACTACATGCTAGGAACATTTCAGCTAGGGTGTTGTAACTACAGTAATTCATCAGCATTCAGTAATACGTCAGCATTCCTGGTGAGGGTATGATGCCAATCAAGGTCAGGGTCATTCCAGCCTGTGCCACATGCTCAGAGAGCCCTTCCATGTTCCCTATCATGTAGTCCAGGGAGGTACATCACAGGTCAGCCATAGTGGCATGGACAATGACTGAGTCATATGTGTCCATGCCTCTGACTGACCTGTATGCTTCTGTTATGTGGTGGACCATAGTGCCCCACGGGCATATCACTGTGACCTTCACCTTGTCCAGCCTGGTGAGCGTGACCTCACTGTACCGGACAATAAAGGTACCTAACACAACTGTAGCAGGTGTGTTGTCTAGCCGTACAGGCTGCGACTGTTGGCACACAGGATTTGTGTGCTATGTGTTATGCGTGATGTGCTCTGGCATAACGTATGCCTGTATGTCAGCTGCAGAGGTGTTTGCCGCTCAGGCAGGATGTTATTCTTAGGCTCCACGAATGGCCCAGTGTGTTAATGTGCTTGTATTGCTGTCAGTGTAGGTCTACATCAGACTGGTATTGTAGTCACTGTAGTATTTCATGCCACCTGACAGGTTATGCCAGTACTGGGTTCAGAGTGCTTAGTCCACAGTTTGGCTATGTGGTTCCATCTCATACATGTGCTGTATGTCCATGTGCAGGGGAGAGGGTTGACTGTGTACATGTGGCAGCTGTGACATTGCCACATGACCCACATATTCCACAACTGTACCATAGAGGTGACTGACAACTGACCGTTGCACATGCTACCATAGTATTGTGATTGCCATGGTGATTAACAGCACATAAGGCCAATGGGGAACAAGGTACATAGGTTCATAGGTTCAAACTAGGCTATCTGCCCTAGGGCATTTATAAACCTAGCCAGAATGTGTTTGGCTGTCGCCATCCATTGTAAATATATCTTGCTATGCCCTTTTTCGAGGTTAGTATACTGTGCCTCTGTCTAACAGTGACACAGAAGTGATACCCGGGGTAAACCTACGATGTCCCATCCACTCATCAAAATTCATCTTGAAGAGAGTCAATGAGGGACTCTGCCTAACCTGGACTGGGATTTTATTCCAGACTGAAGGGAGCCTCTGGGTTATGAATCTGTCCCTCCAGCATGTCCTACTTATTTCAGTGCTGAGGTTCAGGTCTCTCAGGTGTGTAGCTCGATGGGATTTTGATATATTCTGAGGTGCAGCATGCCCATTAATTCCGGGTTTGACACGGCTTTATACATTAGGCACAGATCGCCTCTGAACAGGCGGTATGCCACTGAGTAGAGCTGGAGTTTCTTTAACTGGTCAGCATATAGCATCTGTTTGAGCACTTTGATCCTCTTGGTGAGGTACTTTTGGGGTCTTTCCAGTTGCTGCAGGTGTTTGGTAAGGTACATACCAACAGGGGCATTGTATTCAATTATGGGCCTGATGAGGGATGAGTAAAGAGGCACGATGTCCTCCCCTGATCTAGATGTGAATCCCTTCATGATGAGGTAGGCTATATAAAATGGTTTTCTACCACTTTGGCCATGTGGTTGTCAAATGAGAGATTGCTATCAACTTGGGTCCCCAGGTCCCCAATTAATTCTTCTGTACTTAATGGATTACCACCTATGTGGTACTTTGTGGGCACTTTGTTTTTGCCAAAGGGGATGACTATACACTTTTTGGCATTCAGCTTGAGGCCATGGCTCTGGCACAAGTTGTCCGTTTCTATGAGGCCCTTTTGGAGGATGCTTGTATTGGCTGGAGAGTCTATTATGGCGGTCAATTTGCAGTCATCTGCGAATTTGGTCAGCCACAGTCCTTCCATGTTGGCCTGTACCTCCGTTAAATATATACCGAACAAGAGAGGTCCCAGGACTGAGCCTTGTGGGACACCACTTGTAACTGGTTTGTAGTCTGGCATGGCTCCAGCAATTTTAACCATGTGGGTTCTGTCCTTGAGCCAGTGTGCAATCCATCTAGTGACATAGGGGTTTATATTTAAGCTGGTGAGCGTCTCTAGAATGCCCGAGTGGGGTATTGTATCGAAGGCTTTTGCGAGGTCCAGGTAGGCTGTGTGGACCACCTTCCCCTCGTCAATGGCCTTGGTGACTATTTCAAAGAAATCAACCAGGTTTGAGAGGCAGGATCTGCCCTTAAAGCCAAACTGGGTATGATCCAGTGTCTGTAGGTCCCCAATATCTTTACTTATGAGGTCCACGATGATCCTTTCCATAGCTTTGCAGACCAAGCTAGTCAGGCTTATGGGGCAATAGTGTCCAGGATCCGTTGAGGCACCACCTTTCTGTAGAGGGACCACTGTTGCTGTATGCCACTCTTTGGCCACATATCCTGTAGTAAGGCTGGAACAGTAGTTTTATGTTTGAGTGTAGCTCTTCTTGAAGTTCATGTAGGACACAGCCCGGGACACTGTCTGGTCCCACTGATGCAGTGTTTATTGCTTTGTCGAGGGCGGCTCTTACCTGAGCATCTGAGATGTCAGGGGGGCAGCACTCTGCTGGGATAAATATTTGCCCTTTCGGTGTGGAGGGGGGGGATGTTTGCGCTGAACCTGTCAGCTAAGATGTTGGCAATGTCTGTGGGTTTGGCGTTTCTATTGACATTTTGGACTACCTCTGAGCATATCTGGGAATTACCACCCAGGTTCCTAACATAACTAAAGAAAGCCTTGTGATGATGCTTAGTGTCCTGTGCAATTTTCTCTCGAAGCTGGCCTTAGACAATCTTATGAGTGCCCGTAGTTTTTTGCTAATACTGATCAGTGATGCCTTCCCTTTTTGGGATTTTGCTGTATCATTTAGTAGCTTCCTCCTTCTATTGTATAGTTTGTTTATGGCTGGAGTCCACCAGACAGGACGTCTGCCTTTGGAGGATTGGGTCTTGGTTTTATTCGGGGTCGCATGATCCATGCATTCCTGAAGATGTCCATAGAATGCGTTTATAGAGGAATCTGCGGTCTGGTCCATATTTTCCACAGGCCCAGGGGCTTTTAAGGTTTCCACCTCAGTTTTGAGGAGTGTGAATTTGCTTTAGAGAAATTGTTCACTGTGGTTTTCTGGGCAGGGGGTGGGGTCGGGATGTGAATATCCAGTGCGATTACTTTATGGTCTGATCTTACCAGTGAGGGATACACTTCTGGTCTGGAGCATAGAGTCCCCATGTTGGTGATGATCAGGTCCAGTATGTTTTCCCTTCTTGTGGGAGTGGTAACAAGTTGTTCCATAGCATTTGCGTTCATATATTCTAGGAACCTTTGGGCTAGGGTGTTGGAGCTAGAGTCATGCTCCCAGTCTATGTTTGGGTAGTTGAAGTCACCCAATATAATGGTGTTTGGAGAGACCTTCATATTTTCCACTGTTCTCAGGAAGGCCGAGTGCGGTTCTTGGGTTTGGGAGGATGGTCTGTAGCAGGTGATGATCAGGTCCAGTATGTTTTCACCTCTTGTGGGAGTGGTAACACGTTGTTCCATAGCATTTGAGTTTATAAATTCTAGGAACCTTTGGGCTAGGGTGTTGGAGCTAGAGTCATGCTCCCGGTCTATGTTTGGGTAGTTGAAGTCGCCCAATATAATGGTGTTTGGAGAGACCTTCATATTTTCCACTGTTCTCAGAAAGGCCAAGTGCGGTTCTTGGGTTTGGGAGGATGGTCTGTAGCAGGCTATAACCTGGAAGGCAGTTTTACCCATTGTTAGTTGCACATGGATAGTCTCTGATGCTTGGTGCTTAGCCACCAACCTGGAGGTGTGGGTATCTTTGATGAATATCAATACTTCCCTTCCTTTTGTGGTTCGGTCCAAGTTTTGGGGCTGAAAAGTATGGTATGAGGTATAACCTGGTAGTGCTGGGGTGCTCTCAGTAGCCCTGAACCAGGTATCTGTTACTGCACAGATATTGATGTTCTCCATGCTAAGGAGAGTTTCGAGTGCATGCATCTTGAGGTTTAGACTTCTGGCGTTGAGTAGCATTACTCTTAGATTCTTATCCCTTGTGATACCTATGAAGGTGGGTTTGTCATTTGAGCCTTGCCTAAATAAGGCACTATGGGGGTAGCAAGAGCCTTTGCCAATATCCAAAAGCCCAGGGGTGACAGGTGCAAGCCGTCCCTAGCGAAGCAGGTGGTTCAACAGAAGATGAGTATGTGAGGGTGTAGTGCCTGTGATTAGTTAGCAGTGGCATATATGACTGTTCATGTGGACAAATGCCAGGTAAGTCGTATGCAATGTGTCACAGGCAACATACATGTGAACAGGACAAACAGTGATGCTCTGTCAAGTGAGACATGGACATACATATAGTAAGCTATGCAGATGTCACTAGGAGTCCACAGAAGCTCTGTAACTACGCATTGCAGGTGGGATGAGTATTCCAGGGTAATTGCAAGCAAACATGCATGCAAACAAAGCTACAGTAAGCAGGGCTGCATGTAGTCCATTGTACAACAAACGAGCTGTACCACTTCCAGTAGGTAACACTGCAAATATGCAGGCACTATGCACATGTACATGGAAATACACAGGTCAGATGGCTAGGGTCCAGTCTCAGTGCACACAAGTGTACAGACCATGTACCGTCAGGATGTACAATAACTGGATGGAAACCCATGTGCTCATACCTGCAGTAATACACATGTCAAATAACAGACACTGAGCCTTCACTCAGAGGTTCCATACTTAGTAGGATGTATGCTACCTGGCCTGCCACCACAGTATCCCTGACATGTATGGGGACTCTCCCTCCTGTGACAGTTAGTTTTGTGTGTTGGGGCTGTCTAGCATGGTATGAGATGTGAGCTTGCAGTGCTAGGGTGCTCCTGTGTGTCCTGTACCAGTCGTGTAGTAATGCACACATATTAACATCCTCATACATCCGCATTGCAGAGTCCAGTGTGGGCAACATGCCACTTGCAGTTTACATGTCCATCATTGCATATCAATACTTTCATTACCTTATCCCCTGTGCTACCTATGTATGTAGCCTTATGTTGACATCCTTACCACCAGTATGCCAACATGTGCAGATGATACACTATGGTACTTACCATGGGTGTAGACAACAGTACATGACAATCATACCCTTACTGCATCAGGCATGCTGTGATATACCCACAATTATTTCAGCACACAGTACTGTTAACAACATGATACTATTACTACACGTCTATGTAGTTACCCTGTGCATCAGCAACATGTTACACATGCACTGATGTTACAGATTTTGCAGGAGGTGGCACAGTTTCATCATATGCACAGGGTGTGAACTTGGTATGCCTGACTCAGCCACCGATACCACCAATTGACATGTATGTGTATGTGTGTTGGTGAGGGACAGCAGTACAAGGTGGGGCAATATTGATGCAGTGTGTGTGTATGCGGTAGCCCTAGGTGTTGTCAATTTGCATGTGTGTATGGATGCACATAGTTCCACCTCATGGCTGCCATATACTGGTGTTTGTGGACAGCCACAAACTGTACCTGCCAGGTCATACAGATCAGTGTCTCTGGCCACAGACATGGTACCTGTGCCTTGCAGGGGTGCTACGGACCATATCCGGTACCAACCCAGACTGGGTACTGTCATCAGAAGCAGGTGTTCGTTGACTGGACACAGATCCCTGTAGGGCCTGGCCAGAGCCACGTGCACATGGTCTCCTGGGGCGGTCTGATGACAGCACAGACCCAGCATTGCTGGGGCTGCTGCTGGCACTATGGGGCCGCGCCCTGTTGTCATCCGCGACGACTGCCAGCTGCTGCTGTTGCTGGCATACGCCCACGTCGACGCCTCAACCGTCCACCATCGCCCTGGCTCATGGACATGTAGTTGTGGAACCAGTCTAATATGTCCCCACAACGTCTGTCTATGACATCGGTGAAATTACGGATGGCATCCGCAATGTCATGCATACTGTCAGTCATGGCTGTGCGACATGCTGTCAGCTCCCTCAGACCCTGTCTGGTGTACTGTTCCATATGTGACTGTGCCTGCATGACAGCCCGAAACATAGCTGAGGTTGTAAGACCTCTGTGGGCACATCTGACAGGGGCAGTACGCAAACGGATGCTCCCACAAGAACCCCTGGACATCTGTCTGTGTGGTACCATCTCAGTGCCATGCCTATGGCTGCTGTGTGGGGAGGCATGTGCCACAGATACTACATTACCCTGCTCAATGCGCACTGTATGCTGTCCATCACCTACGGACATTGTTGACAAAGGGTGTATTGGCAGGATAACTGTGCGCATTGATGGGGTTGACAGCTGTGTACTGTCAATCGGCTGACCAATGACTGACCCTGGCATACCTTCCTGTGCCATTACACAGATGTCATCATTATCAGTACCCATGGCACCTGCTTCAGATTCCCTGCTGCATGACACCAGGGCAGCACCAGAACCTGTGGGAGGGAAACAGGAAACACAGTTTACAATGTCTACACAATATTACCAGTGATGCACACATCCACACATGCACTGATGCACACGTGCACAGGTGCACACATGCGCACGTGCACACGTCACAGTTGCACACAGTTGTACACTACTCAGTATGCGAGATATCACCACACAGACACAGACACACCTGCATGCATACACAGAGCACTACTAAGTGAGCCTAATATTACTATTACTATCAAGACTATTAAAGGTATTGTTAATACACACTCACCAGCATGGATAGGCTGCAGTGCTGTTACACCGGAGGTACCTGCAGAAGTAAGGAAACTAATGTCAGTGGGCACAACTGTACCATTGTTACTGAGTATGATACAGGTCAGTAGTACAACAGTCCCCTTTCACAGGTCAGCTGCTGATATTGAGGATATCACATTTGCACATTAAATACTATGATGACAGCTACAAACCAAGGACTCACCTCACACATGCATTAACTACCAGTGTACACAACAGTCAACTATACATATGGCATATTACCTGCACACTCATAGTCTTGCTGTTGCGTGGCTCCAGCCTCCATCATGATGCATGTCTGCTGCTGCTGTTGTTGTTGGCATACTGGAGCCACTACACTCATGAGTAGTCCCTCCAGTCTGGTGAGTGGGGGATGTGTAGCCACCCCACCACCTGTGGCGACCTGTTGCCTGTGGATATCAGACGCACTCTGACGAACATTTCTGATTAAATCACTGCAGTGATGTCGTACCTGCTCATATGTCCTACTATGCGTGCCTATGTCATTTACCCGACGGACCAGGTCTTGCCACAGTGCAGCCCTCTCCTGCTGATTCTGGCTGGTGCGGGAAAAGAGTATTGCATAATCCTGCACCAAGCTCTGGTGTATTTCCTCATCCTCAGCTGTGGAGTAAGGTGGATTTCGCGGGTGAGCCATGTTCCTGAAAGGAAATAACCTGATATCAGCAATATATGTCAGCAGAATTTGGCACACATACTACACATGCTACTCGACTGTTATGATACGACATATCTCACATATACAGCATCTGTCTGTCTATTGGTGGATACACATTTAAATGGCCAATTATCAGTGGTCAGCCAGCAACTGTGCAACAGTACCTGGCACACTCCATACGACATACTACCAAACCCAGCAGTCAGAACACTGATTCAGGTCCAGAGCACCTCCTTACTCTGGGGGTTTGTATCTAGGTACTGTATGGGCTACATCATCAACTACTGTGAGCTGACCACAAACTAATTGCCCTGGATATACATATCCCACCTCCACCACCAGCACAAACGACTATAGTGAATAACATTGCAAATGAAAACCTTACACTTTGTAACAGTGACATGGTATGCTTTCAGCCCACTGGGCCAGTGGAAGACACAACCCACAATGCTGACCCCTTCACAAATGCTTTCTATGGACATCTCCGAGAATGCATGGATCATGCAGTCCCATATATGGCCAAGACACTCTCCACAAAGGGACAGCATCCTGTCTGGTGGATCCCAGCCATAGACAGATTGTATTACAAAAGATGGAAGCTACTGCAAGACAGAGCATAATTCCATAAAGGGAAGGCATGTCTGAGCAGCACTAGTAAGGATCTATTTTCCCTCATACAAACATCCATGGGCAACTTTGAGAGGGAAATCAAGAGGGACACAACAGATAACCACAAGGCCTTCTTCAGTTATGTTAGCAACCTGGTCAGAATCCCTCCACTATGCTCATAGTTAGTACACAACAACAAATAATTCACTGAAACCACAGATACTGACAACATTGTGGCAGACAGGTTCAGTGCAGGTTTCACCCCTCCCTCTCCCCCAAAATAAGACATAGTTATCCCAGCTGACTGTAACCTCCCTGTCATCACAGATGTCCAGGTGAGAGCCGCCCTCAGGAAAGCAGAATACACAACATGAATGGGACCTGATGGTATCCCCGGTTGCATGCTACATGAACTCCGACAGGAGCTAAACACACATATAGAAGTGATATGTAACACTAGCCTGACTACAGGATATGTACCTGTACACTGGCGCAAAGAAGCAGTGGTTCCACTCCATGAAAGAGGCACCTCAACATACCAATACAATACATTACAATACAATACATTACAATATGCTATTGCCCCTAAGACTACAGCAGCATACTGTTCTGCTACCCTGACCATTGTGACACATGTGGTGTGATGGTACCTGCTGCTGTCAAACAGTTACACAGGGTGACTCATATGGCATATTACCTATCTGACTAACATTCAGCAGGCGTATGTGTGACATGTACTCATGGGGAGTCTTGCTTCTTAACACTGTGTGGTTTATTGCAGGGTATGTCTTATCTGTGGGTAGGAACCTTTACCTCCACATGTGCTCTCTATTGCAGTGGCACGGACGACACACAGCAGTCATTTAGGTTGTGGATGGTGTGAGGTGTTACTATGGTTGTTGGACATCTGTCATGGGTGTGACGTAAGTATGTAAATCCAGGAGTGGTAACCTCTATGTGGGTAGTATGTGTGTAATCTGTGGTGTTGTCAGTCACTGTGCATTGGTAATGGAGTGCATTGTCACAGTGTTGTACATGTCACTGTGTCCTTCTCCATATCTGTAGCTTTCATGTGAGGTACATACCATGGCAGCCATTATGTGGTGTGGAGGAGTACACTGACCTACATGTCCATAGCTGACGCACCATGTCTGCTGACACATACCATGTGCAGGTATTCCAGGAATAGTGTGCCACTGTGAATATTATTGGGGGGACTATTGTACACATTTATGACCCTGTTCACCCCTGACACATGCAGTGGTGGGCAGCCAATCACATATCTGGTGATTACTGGTGTAGGTGATTTGAAATGGGGTATGGTACTCCAGTTTTGACACTAGTGTTCACTCCATGCCTTTGTCACCAGGCACCTGTTGCAATACATCTGTAGACATGTGCCTCACTCAGAATATATATACATATCTCTCTCTCTCTCTATATATATATATATATATATATATATATATATATATATATATATATATATCTATATATATATATATATATATATATATATATATATATATATATATATATATATATATATATATATATATATATATATATATATATATATATATATGTATATATATATATATATATATATATATATATATATATACATATATATATATATATATATATGTCTGTATACATATAGGGGGTATATATATATATATATATATATATATATATATATATATATATATATATATATATATATTGAAGTACATATATTGCTATAGATATGGAGAGAGGGGGTGAGAGTGACAGAGCGGGTGGGACAGGGGGTGTTGAGGTCGTCATATACAGTCATACCTGTAGATAGTCAGATCTGTCTGTCTATATATTGATGTACATATATTGCTATAGATATGGAGAGGGGGAGAGGGGATGGGACAGGGGGTGTTGAGTTCGTCATATACAGTCATACCTGTAGATAGTCAGATCTGTCTGTCTATATATACGTATCTACATATATCTATATCTGTATGTGTGTATTACATATATATATGTTTGTACATATTCTATCTACATCTGTCTATGTATTCCTACATCTCTCTCTATGTATGTATACATATATGCATATTATATATATACATATATATATATATATATATATATATATATATATACATATTTTGACATACATACGTATCCATATGATAGATACATATCAACATGTTTACCATACTGTATACACACACTAACATACTGCTAAACATACATAACTGTGAAACCTACTTTGTACATTGCACTACAACCTACATTCAACCTACATTGATATGTGCACATAGATGCTCTCACATACAAATGTATGTACAGCCTTCACTGATAGTTGCTGTATGTCCCCTGCCCTTTGCACATCTTCATATACATATGGATACAGACCAATGACACATATGGAGGGTTCACAGTATGTAGACCTTTATAGTATTACTTTACATTACCTGTGTTTGTCACAGCTGCTTTTGTTGCCATCTGGTTTTGTGTCCTGCTGTTCCACTTGCCAGTTGTCAGCTTTCAGGTGGCTGTTGCTGACCAGTTTTGTTTGTGTATGTTTAATTTTGTTTTTCTCTGTCTCTGTCTCTCTCTCTGTCTCTCACTTCCTCCTCAGGGTGCAATGAAAGTATTGCATGTGTGGACTGGGAGTACAGCATGCTTTTGTAGGTATCTGCATATGTCCATGTGATGGCCTCTGCACCAATTGTTAGCCAGCATTTGCTAATTGCATGCAGCCAGTTGGGTACTGATTGCAGTTCTCACTGTGATTTCAGAACAGTGCTATAAAAAGGTATGAGAGACAGGTGTAGCCCTTTCAGATTTTAAGGGCAGGGACCATGCTGGTATGCTGTGGACAATGTTCTGTGAGTGTAAAGGTTGGTATCTCTCTCATATTTCCAGCTGTGTTGTAGATTAACATTTCTCCATTCATTTATCCAGTTTCCTGTACTAACTTTGTGTGTACACTGACACCTACGACTACTACTACTGTTAATCTGTGTGTGTGTGTGTGTGTGTGTGTGTGCGCTTTCCTGTGGGACATGTGGTGTAACTGGTGTATAGCAGTGGCTCTTGCACTTTGTTGCTATGGCTTCAATATTCGCCCTTTACAGTCACTACTTGTATGCCTGCTAGGTGTCCTGACTGTAGTGTGCTGCTGTGGCTTTCCTATTTTCCATGTACATTCACACCTTGGAATGCTTGCTATATCTGCTAGGGTGTTACAGCATGCAGTGTGGTCTGGCCATGGTGTGGGCCTTGACATCTATTAGGGTATTTGAGTATGCTGCTGAGCAGGCCCCAGACACTCTCAGGTGCATCTGTTATCTGCCTCATGGAATGGTACATATCAGTGGGGTACACCCATTAAATTGTCTGGTATGCTGCAGTTGTGACTGTGGGATAGCATGAGCATATGTATTACTACACTTTGTCTGCCATGCAAGTGGTGCATACTTTCAGGACTTCATAGTTACCATTGCATGTGTTGCAACACCTTTCTGCCTACTGTTTGTACATTTCACATGGAGTCTGTGGGGCATTCCTGTAACTCAGTCACTGTTGCTATGTCTAGGCTCTTAACTATTCAAATATGGTGGTGTCAAACCTCTCGTGTACAAATATTTGCAGGTTGTCCACATTCCTGCCTCATATTTTGGTCAATATCTCATGCACAGTTTTTTTTGGCAAATCACTCTGGGCTCAAGTCAGAATATAGTGACAAACATTTAAGTTTCAGACTTCATACCCTTTCACACTTCCCACAAAATGCAGAACCTGTTACTCTCTGAACTGTCAAAGTTTGTTGTAACATTATTTGTAATGTGTCCCTGGTTTTGGCCCTTTGCTCCACATATTTTATTACTTGGTCCGGATGTGTTCCTGTAAGAGGTTGTGGGGTATGGGCAGTGATTATCCTGCTGTGAGTATGTGTGTGGCTTGCAAGGTGCTACAGTGACATTATTACCTACTAGCTACCATCTAGCATGGCTGTTTCTGTTCACACACTACTATCATAGATATCCACTAGGTTTGACAGTAAATATACATGACATGCTTTGTGTACTACACATCCTATATTCCCTTTACATTAATTCCTACTATTACATGATATATTTATTTTAGCACAATGTTCTTGTATAACAGTCATGGCTTAGTGGTAAGTCATGCAGACTACTGTTTCCAAGGTCCTGGGTTCAGGACTGACAGTGGGATTTTATTTTGCTTTTGAGCAGACTACAGGACCTGTCAGAGTGACTAAGGCACTTTTAAGCAGTTGTAACCTGGTTAGCGCTGGTTTGCGCGGAGCTCACGCATGCGCACTGGCGTTCAGCTCTGCGCACACCCGCTTACAACCGCTTAAACGTGCTTACTCTTGCACACACCCACGCTATTTTCTTTGAAAGAAATGAAAACGGGGAGACAGGAAAGTGGTGAAAAAGGGGTCACAAAGAGGATAAGACAGTAGAGAAACAAGCTCGGGTTTTGCAGGAGGGATGTAGGTAAGGCCCATAGCTGCCCATTTCTTCATCAGCAACAGCTGTGCATATGTATGTAATTTGGTGTGACATTTGAAACCTTCCACCCCTGAGAGAGGTGTCAGGACAACAATAATACTTGTTGTACAGCCAATTGTAATTGATAGTTTCCATGTCCAGCAGACATGTGTGTGGAATGGGCAGCTATGTATGGGGCGTAATTTTTTTGTGGGTACAGAGTGCCCTTTTTTTTTTTCAGGTGAGAGTGGTATGTCAGGTGAAGAAAGTCAGTATAGCTGGGGAGGTAGGTTGGGTAGGTCAACAAACAAGACGCATACAGGGGCGGTGTATGACACGTGTGGGGGGGTTACACAATTGATGAGGATGGAGGTTTGTATATCCAGAGCCCATGAGCCCACATATGGCAACAGTGGAACCGATATCCCCACCCATGGGCAGTTGCCACTGTTCCTTCACTGCCCAGGACGGGGCTGTGCTTGGGGCTGTGTAGGCCGGGCAACAGACATGCCCGTAAGTTGTGCCACCTGTGCCTCAAGCTGGCGTAGGGGCTCAAGAACAGAGTCCTGGATCTCCCTACGCACCACAGTCCGGACACTACGGAGGGTGAGTGGTGGTTCTCCTCCAGCCATGCTTGCAGAGGGGGGACGGACCCCATCCCATGTAGCGCTTCCACCCACAGGTGGCACAGGGCCACCGGAGGAGGGTCCAGACTGGGCACTAGTGCCAGGTGCACTCGCCAGCTGAGGTGGGAGAGGTGGGTCCGCTGGAACCCGCTTTCCCTGTCGTCCTATGTTTTGCATTATGTCATGATAGTTTGGGTTAGTAACATACAATACCATTCGCAATTAGTTGTAACAGCATGCATTAGTATTCCCATTAACCAAACACCCAGATATTCACACCATTGAAAAGTGAGCATAACACATGCATAATTCGAACAACAATACACAGTCCAACAACATGCAGGGTTGATTGATGGCAACAGGCCATCAGGTTTGGATGTATGAACAGGGCAGATGCATCAACGAACGTACATGCAAATATTTATGACCCAACAGGACAAATGTCCAGGGGTGTTAATTGTGATTGCACATACCAATTTCACGTGGAATGGATTATATGTGGTTATAGGGTGGGGTGAAGAAAATATTATTAACACCTTCGAATACCAATACATATGCTGTACATTTCTAATAACTACAGATATATACACACTACTGTTCTAACTACAGTTTCCTATATGATAACTACTTCAATTTGGTGATAGGACTGTTACTGCTACATCAATATACATTTTATTGTTATTCATACACGTTCATATCTGGCTTTGTTCAGCTACATCATCCTGCTACATTTGCTTTATATAGCTATAGACAACTGTGGATGTTTGATATTTCAGACAATCATACTATCTGCATATTGCAGACTGAGAGCAACATATCCAGATTTTGGGATACACATTACAGCAACACTTTGAACACATTTCGCAGTTTGGTTCTACTTGTCACATTCATTTCATTCTGTACTGACTGCAGTATACTTTATTCAGGGGTTCTTACTACTTTATTGGTGGATTCATAACTCTTTCTCACACTCTCTCACTTGTTTTCATTTTATTATTCAGGATGGTACTTACTTCTAGGCTTTATTGACATGTTTTACCTGTAGTTATTACAATCCTTTCCAGCAGTCTCACTTCTGTCATGTTTCAGTATTTCAACAGGGATATATTTCACACATGTGATTTGCTCATCTTCTGCAGCTGTACTTTTCAGCCTGCTGCAGGTTGTGTACTATTATATTACAGGTGGGGCATTTTTATTTCAGACTTTATTTCAGACATTTTCATTTTTCTGTTTGGATTACAGACTGCAACACACTTTTGTAATTAAGCAATACTTGCAAACACTTTTACACTGTTACTTGCACATTTTATTACTTAGTGACTACACTGCACTCTTTTGCTAACTGTCATACTTTTATATTTCTTTACAGTTACTGGGAGTGGATTACTGACCTGCCTGGTGGCACAACCGCACCAGCCTATCGGCATAGGCTCTGCGGTTCGCAGAACGGACACCTGCAGCTGTAATATAAATGAAGTAATATTGGAATACACATCTCCATAATATCAGCTAATTTAATTTCTTACATACATAATTAAATGTAACTTACTCAGTAGTGGGGCGTTGGGCATTTGCCGGGTCTCCTGGATCCAAAGGTTCAATTGGTCCTGCTTGCATCTCTTCAGGTCCGCATGGTGGTGACGGACCTGCTCACCAGTCCTTGGAATCCCTGTGGCACTGGTGAGATCATGAGCCAACCGGTCCCACACCTCAGCCCTATATGCTCCCCACAGAACCTGGCCCTGCATGAGTTGGGCCTCATGATTGTGGACTAGGAGCCAGACCATGTATCTGGACTCCTCAACACCCCACCTCTGTGCTCGAAAGCAACTACCCTCACCTACTCCTGACATTCTGGCTGCAAGTCAGTTCTACAATCGTTTATGCTGTGTATTCCCGCCTATGGGGCTTATATATGCTGTTTTTCCCGCACTTATCTGTGATTGGCCATTTTGGAATTGTATCAACTTCACAAAACCTGCTTTGTCATGCTCCACTTTCTATTCATTCCTATATATTTGCTATTACTGCATTTCTAAGTACAGCTGTCATGGCTTAGTGGTTCAGTACCTTGACTATGGCGCATGGTTATCCTGGGTTCGAACCTGGCCACTGCTTTTTATATTTTATGACTGTCTAGACAGGCTAGGGGGTGTGCCTGTGTAAAGGCAGTTTTGTTAAAGCTTGCTCAACGTTGCCCGTCGGTTAGCTTGTTTGCGTGGTACGCAGCTCTGCGCAAACGGGGTACGCTGGTTTACGCGTCATTTGGCTGTCAGCACGCATATTATGCTCAGCTCAGCTAGGGGCACACAGTTTCAGCGTGTTAAACCACTGCTCACCTATGGGCACTCATTTTGCACCTGTTAAACCATTGCTCAGCTACAGGCACCCATTTTGCACCTGTTAAACCACTGCTCACCTACGGGCAGCTGCACTCACCTTGTTAAACTGTAGCTCAGCTATAGGCACATCTCACATTTTTTATTGTTTACATTTCTTCAAAATAAATGGACTATTTCATTACATTTAACAAAATATAATTTTATGTGTGTGCATATTTGTCAGGGACTTGTTTCGTGCTTATTTTACTAAAAATAAAAATCGATGTTGTGGGGGCTCGAACCATGACTGCCGGCTCTTCAGCCGACGTCTCTACCGTTACGCTATTGCTTCTTGGCTTACTATGCATATTTAGTTCTTATATGCTTTTCCACTGACTGCTAACTGTGGCTAAGCTACGGGCATGCCTCCGCAAACGAGCGCACTCACGGGCAAACATCTTTACGATTTAAAAAATATATAACATGTTCATTTATATATTTTATGTTCATAGTTTGTGGGGGCATGTATTGTGTTTATTCACATTTCCATGGCCTCTGTCGTGGGTGTTTACTTTGGGCACTTTTACTCTTCTGGGGGTGTGTCCGCTTGCAGGGCTCGTCCTACGGACATGCCCGCTACTGTCTTCCACAAACCGTGTTAGCCTCAGGTGTGATTCAGCATGCTCTCATGAATATGCAGAGCATGCTGACATCACTCCATTTAACTGCAGCCTCCGTGTAAGAGTTATAACTCTTACATGGAGGCTTCGTGAATCCTGCCCCAATCTAAACATCACAAATTTAAAATAAGCAACAACCTATCACATTTCAGTAAATCACCCTCCTTTTCTTAAGGATAGGTTTTAAAGGTACAAAGCCATTAATGCCAGGTGATCAATCTGCTCCTATTCTCACTATCCATCTGGTTTCAGCACATTCTGTTTCATTAACCAAATTACCTCCCCTAATGTTTGGAATAACAACCTGCATTACCATAAATAAAAATGAATGAGTGCAAGAGAGTTTTTTTTTTTTTGATTCAGAAAGTTGACTGCCTCAATCAGGAGAAACATTTCTTTGATATTTATGTGCCTGCGTCTGTCCTTGCTTTCCCATACACTTTGCAATTTTATCACTCCTGAAACTGCTTCCCAAGCAAAGTCTGAGGCATCTGTGGTGACTGGAGTAAGGACGGAGAAGGGAAGACTTGGATTTAGGGAAATTTGCTGTCAACACCAAGTGATTTTTCTTTTGATAAACTGCAGCACTGAGTTGGTGCTGGGACCAAATAGACTTCAGGTACCATTGTTTCTTTCCCATGTGGAGTCTCACCCAAGGTTATCAGGAGAATCATAGATGCCATGAGACCAAAATATTGGGGTATTCCCTCCCACTGACCAAAGTCTGAGGGGAAAACCTTAGATGACAGACTTGGATATAGATCTTTTTTTATTATTTTGAAAGAAAGCTAGACACCACAATGTCCCTTAAATAGTCCTTGTGACTTCTTGTGCTGTCCTTTTTTTTTTTTTTTTTTTTTTTTTGAGGGGTGGGGGCTGAATTCTTTTTAGAACCTCCTTGCTATTTTTTCTTAAAATATTTACCTGCATTTTGTTGAGACTATTCATTCTGTTTTTCTCCAAAACTGGATAAGGGGTTACAGAATCCTTCAGAACATTTGGATAAGAAGGGCTGAAAAATATAGATTCTCTGTATCGAAATACTAGTTTCTTTACACGTTTTGATCACCTCTGCAGAGCAACCAAAAAGTAAATCACTATCCAAAGGTGAATTTAAAATCTCATTTTTCACATCACCTGGGAAGTTCTGAGAATGTACCCAGGCAAACCTCTTCAAAACAGTACCAGTGACCATAGCCCTGAAAGAAAGATTAGGAGTCATATATACACTGCAAACAATGAGTTGTGACTTACATAATGGAAGAGACCAATTTTACTTAGATTTTCCTCACAAGAAGAAAACTGCTGACAACACATTCCTCATACTTTCACAATTAGTCAGAACAAACTATGAGCCTGACAATTCAAAATTGTGAAAATTAAAGCTGCAGAGGAATGCACTTTTCCCCATACTTATCAATAACCTTCCGATCCTTGTCAGAAAAAGTAGAATTAGAATTAATTGAATGTTTATCAAACAGTAGGATTAACTAAAGCTCTAGCTGCTGTGTCAGATTTGGTAAGAATAAATCTATTAAACTTAAAAACTGAGGAACGTTATACATTCTATGTGCATTTTAAGGGACAGCAGGCTTACTATCAGGAAAACTGCAGGCAGTGAAACATTCTCCACAGCTGACAGAACAAGGAAAATCGTGAGGGCTCTGTAAATTCCTTCCCCAACAGCTTATAGTATTTTCTGAGAGGCTGAGAAACCTCACTATTTTCCCACTGAAAACACTTGCACATTCTGGAAATAGTCTTAGAGAAACCAACACAGGGAGAATAAGAAAAGTACAGTTGTGTACACTTACCATAAATGTAGATGTTCGAGTGTCTTCACTGTTGCAGTCATCATGACTGTAGGGTTCTCCCCTGCCAGCAGGCAGTCCTCGGTCAGCCAGAATCCCAAAGTCTGTGTCCGGCGTCAGCTGTTCAGCCATGCTCCCTGACGTCAGAGCGCCAGGAGTACAAAGCTGAGCCGTCCCAATGTTCTCCAGTTTTTCTTGCCTCAGATGTCAGGAGTCCCAAAATGAGTAAGGTCCCATATCCTTTGTAAATACACCTCAGAAGAATGGTGAAAAGAGGAACCACACAAAAGTAAAAATAAGAAGGGACAGGAGGGAGGGAAACCCAGACTGCAACAGTGAAGACACTCTAACATCTACATTTATGGTAAGTGTACACAACTGTACTATGTTCATCGTGTTTCACTGTTGCAGTCATGACTGTAGGGAAGAATCCCAAAGCAGAATGAAAGGGAGGTGGTCATAAAGTAGAAGGGGCGGCTAAAAGGCCCTGCAAGACTGCAGAAGCAAAGCCTGCCCTAGACTTAGAGTAGAGAGGTAGATTGTAGTGCTTTGAAAAAGTATGCACTGAACTCCAAGTTGCAGCTTCCAAAATGTCTTTGGTAGGAACTCCCCTGAGGAAGGCAGCTGAAGTGGCAGCAGCTCTGGTGGAATGAGTCCGTATACTCTCTGGGATTTGCTTTCCATGGTGTGAATAACAAAATCTGATTCCATGAGCAATCCATTTAGAAATGGTCTGTTTTGAAATGGCTTTACCTTGGGAACTTGAAGCATAATAAACAAATAATTGCTCTGATTTTCTGATGTCCTTGGTTTTGTCCAGGTAAAAACGTAGTAGTCTGTGTACATCCAAGGAATGTAAGATCCTTTCCCCTTTATTTTGAGGAGTGGGGAAAAAAGTTGGCAAGTGAATAGTTCGATTTAAAGCCACTTTGGAAACCACCTTAGGCATGAAAGTAGGATTAGTCCTTAAAGACACCCTGTCTTGATGAAAAATAATATAAGTTTCCACAGCCATAAGAGCTTGCAACTCTGAAACTCTCCTGGCAGAGGTCAGAGCTAACAGGATGTCTGTTTTCCAAGATAAAAACTTGATGTCAGAAGAGGCAGCAGGCTCAAAAGGAGGTAAGGTGAGCTTTTCCAAAACATAGTTGAAATCCCAAGCAGGAATGGGAGGAGATCTAGGTCGTCTTAAGTTCTTAGCTCCTCTGAGAAACTGTCTCATGAGCTGGTGGGAAAAGATGGGAGGGTCTGTATTGTAATGAGCGGAAATAGCAGAGGCATGTATCTTAATGGAAGAGAAAGATAGACCCTTATGTAAGAGATCTGTCAGGTAAAGTAAAATCAAAGGAATGTTAGGAAGAAGAGGATCAGAATCCTGAGCCTGCATCCAGGAACAAAATCTTTTCCATTTTCCTGCATAAGATTTTCTAGTGCTAGGACGTCTGGCTTCTAAAATGACATCCATAACCTGCTTGGGTAGGAGAGAATGAATCAAAGACCCTGGATTAACCAGGCTGAGAGTTCTGACGTGGGAGTGTAAAACCTGACCCTGGTGTTGGGACAGAAGGTTCGGAGTCTGTGGTAAAACCCAAGGGGGCTCCAGACATAGGTTTTTCAGAGTTGGGTACCAAAACTGTCGAGGCCAATTTGGGGCCAGCAAGATTATCATCTTGGGCTTGTCCTGTTTGATCTTTAATAATACCCGTGGAGGAAGAGGCAGAAAGGCATATCCTGAGAGGTTTCTCCAACTGAATGATAGTGCATCCACTTTCCAAGCTTGTTCGTGGAAAGTCCTGGTGCAAAAAATCTGTAGTTGATGACTGAGGTGGGATGCAAAGAGGACTATGTGAGGACATCCCCAGACTGCTGTTATCATCCTGAATATTTCTGTGTCCAGCATCCACTCATGTGGGTCTGAAAGGTTTCTGCTCAGACCGTCTGCCAGGAAGTTTTGCTTCCCTGGTAGAAACTGAGCTTGAAGGTCCAGATTGCAAGCTAGAGCTGTGTTCCATAGATCCATGGCTAGTCTGCAAAGGGGGTAGGAATGAGATCCCCCTTGCTTGTTTATGTACCACATAACTGTGGTGTTGTCTGTCCGTATCAGTAGTTGTCCTGGTTGTAGAAGATTCCTGAAGGCCAATAGAGCTTTCTGAACAGCTAACATTTCCTTTAAATTGATATGCAGGTGCTTCTGATCCTTTGTCCAAAGGCCCTGCAGACAGCTGCCCTGAAAATGGGCTCCCCATGCATAATCTGAGGCATCCGTGGTTAGTATCGGAGTGGCAGGAGGCAGACAGAAGGGTTTTCCTTTGTTTAGAGTACATGCCTTGGACCACCAAAGGAATTCCTTTTGAAGACAAGGCAGGACGGAGATCAGTATGTCTAAACTGTGGCAATGCTGAGACCATATACTTTTTAGGTACCACTGTATTTTCCTCATATGTAGTCTTGCATATGGTACAAGGATGCAGGAGGGCCATGTAACCCAAAGCCTGCAGGAATCTCCTTACAGATAGCAGAGTTAAAGTTGCCAAGGTTTTGAAAGTTGAAGCCAGCTGTAACTGTTTTTCGTAGGTCAGAAATGCCATCTGGGTTGTTGTGTTTAGAGAAGCGCCCAGAAAAATTATCTGCTGTGAGGGTGTCAAATTTGACTTTTTTTATGTTTACAGTGAATCCCAGGAACTTGAGAAGATTCTGAACAAACTGTAGATGCTGAAGTAAGACCTCCTTGCTCTCTGTCTGAATAAGACAGTCGTCCAGATAAGGGTAAATTTGAATTCCCTTGAGTCTGCAATAAGCTACTACTGGAGCCAGGCATTTGGTGAAGACCCTGGGCGCAGTAGACAATCCAAAGGGCAGCGCAGAGAATTGAAAGTGCCTCGATCTGGCCTTGAACTTGAGGTATTTTCTGTGTTCCTGCCTGATGGGAATGTGTAAATATGCCTCCTTTAACTCCAAAGTTACCATCCATGCATTTTTGGTCAGCATTGGAAGTAGCTGCTGTAGAGTAAACATCTTGAATTTTGGTATCTCTAGAAAAGTGTTCAAGACTGACAGATCCAGAATGGGTCTCTATGAATTTTGCTTCCTGGGGACTAGAAAGAGCCTTGAGTAAAAACCTTGTCCCATCTCTGAAAGTGGAACTAGTTCTATGGCTTTCATAGCCAAAAGAGTTTCCACCTGGTTTAAGGCCTCTGTCCACTGATGTTTTGGAAGCTCTGGCCATCCGCTTGGCCTTGGTAGGGTATGAAAATGGAATTTGTAACCTCTTGAAACCACATCCAAAACCCACTTGTCTTGGGTTATATGAGTCCGATTTAGGTGAAAAAGAGAAAGTTTTCCTCCGAGAGGGGCTTCCAGGCAAGAAGTTCCTGCAGCCCCGAGGGAGTAATTGAGTCTGTTTCCTATGAGCTTGCGATCTGTCCTCTCCTCCCCTAGGGGTGGAAGCAGTCCACTGTCTTGGTCTATAAGAGGCTTGTGTTTGAGGCCTTCCTCGGGAGCGTCTGTATCTACCCCTCTGAGGCCTGTCTGAATTGGGAAAGGACCAATTTTTTTGTAGGCCAATTCCTGCTAAATCTGGGTGGCTGTACTTGTAAGAAATCTTTAACTGTTTAAATGGATTTTGCCTTGTCCTCCATCTTTTTAACCACCTCTTCAGCTTTAGATCCAAACAAAACATTATGCTGAACAGGAGCATCTAATAATTTAGCTTTTACTTGATCTGGCAAATTTTGTTCCTTTAACCATGCATGCCTTCTAATTACTGTGCCAGAGGCAGCAGCCCTACAAGAAGCCTCCAAGGCATCAAATCCACAGTGTAAACCATGCTTCCCAACTTGTTCAGTGGCATGCATTAAGTCATGTAATTCCTTATCATCTGCACAGGCGGAAATGGAAGTTAGCTTTTGTTTTAAAACAGACAGGAGAAATTGCTGGTATTTCAGCATATGAAACTGACAGTTTAAAGCCCTAATAGATAAAGTAGCAGAAGTGTACACTTTTTTGCCCCATCTTTCTAAAGATCTGGAATCCTTCTCGGTGGGAATGGGGTTTTTAGCAGAAATGGCCTTAACTCCCTTAGGACCCTGAGAAATGGTTGCAGGGTCAGCAGTAGGGTTCTTGTATAAAAACTGGTGGGAATCAGGAACCCTGTAATATCTGTCAGGCTTAACAGGAGCAGGAGGAAAAGAGTCAGGGGTTAAGTTAGCCTCCGAAAAAGCATCATCCACAATATCCAAAATATGAGGAATAGCCAGGGGTCTATGTTGGGGAAGAAGAAAATCCCTTAGTATTTTCTTAGATTCCGAATACTCCTGTCCTTCCCAGTGGAAATGTTCCCTCATTTCATGCAAAGTTTCCCCAAAAGAGAAATCCTCAGGGGGAGAAGCTGAAGGAATGGATTCCTCAGCATCAGAATCCTCATAAGGAGGGAAAGAATATTCCTGGTCAGAAGAAACTGAAGAAACAGAAGCCTGATCAGAGGAGTCATAATAAACTTCCTGCCTTGGCCTTTTATCTGGAGGGGAAAGTGAACCCCTAATCATAGTAAGTCCTCCGCCATCTTAATTAACTGTTTCTGTGACTTGGGAGCCAGATCAGAAGAGGCCTGTGTTGCAGTCTTTGATTTGGAAGGAGTCTTTGCCTTTGGCTTTGCCTTTATTAGAAGCTGAGTAGGCCTGAAAACCCCTTTGGAAGCCGGTACCTGCACAGTGGCTCCGGACCCATCCGAAGGAGCACTATCCGAAGGTCCTGCAACAGAAATATTCAAAGGCCTAGTTGGCTCCTCGTGGGAGTCCGTTTTGGCCATCGGTTCCGAAATGGCCGATGACAGGGGCTGCAAAAGCACCTCACTGACGACTGCCGAACCTGAAGCTGGCTCTGCTTGTACGATATCGTCAGATTTGGACCTCGGAGGCCTGTCTTTGTCCTTGCGTCGTTTGTGAACTCTGGCAGCCGGAACCGTATCAGACGACATTTTGTAATTAAAACGCCTACCGAAGTAATGAAATGCAAAATCGTACCTTTGTTTAATTGTACGTTGATTAAATCTAGCACAAAACAGACAACTAGCTACGTCGTGGTCAGGGCCTAAGCAAGGAATACAGTAAGAATGAAAATCCTTATAAGGTATTTGCTTCCCACATGAAATGCAATTAACTTTTTCTGACATCGGACTGGAGCAAGAAAAACGTTTCCCCAACGGGGTACTTAGCTTTGAGTAGGAGAAGAAAGTCTTCGGACTGAAGTTTGTTCAGAAAAGATGGTCAGGAGTCAGCTGACCGGCACTTGCGAACTGCTATCACCGCACGGCAAGAAAGACTGGAGAACATGGCGACGGCTGTCAGCTTTGTACTCCTGGTGCTCTGACGTCAGGGAGCATAGATGAACAGCCGACGCCAGACCCAGACTTTGGGATTCTGGCCGACCGAAGACTGCCTGCTGGCATGGGAGAACCCTACAGTCATGACTGCAACAGCGAAACACCTTCATACTCCTGTCTAGATTCAGAATCCTGAATCTCTTCAGGAAATGAAGTATCCCCCTTTCTTTTCCAGAAACTGCCTTATAAGACAGATCAATAGCTTGAATTAAACCTGGAGGCAGACTCAGTACACTACTCACACATCTATGCAACTATGAAGAGGAGTAGATAAAACTTGCATTTCTCAGTTTCTTTTTTTTTTTTTTTTTTTTACAGTAAACATGTGGGTGAAAGTGTTATTAATGGCAGGACTAGCCACCCAGAAGTGTGAACCCTGGCTTTAGATGATTGCCACAGTTAAAGTGACACCCTGACCCCATGTGTAGAAATGGGAAAAGGGGGTTGTGGATGGATGGCTTTCCCAGGGATACCCACAACATTCTGACCAAACAAGGAAGTTTTCCCTATTCCCTCTCCCAGAAGCAACAAGAGTCTGTCTCCCTTAACCACTGAGGGGAGATCAGCAGCCAGAGAGCATGTGGCTAACCTTCCCAGTCCATAGTGGCTGCAGGTACTACAGAAGGATCTGGGTAAAAGATGAGTGGCCTGAGGAACAAGCAATGTTGAGGCAAACTGCTAGCCTGCTGTGGTGGCAAAGGCTATTTACTTTTTCTTTTGTGGCTGGAATAAAGACGGACAGTGGGACCAGTAGTTTTTTCCATGGTCAAACTGAAAATGGTCTCTCTTTCCTGGGGAAAACAAGTAGCACAAGCAGGTAAAAAATTTAAAATTCCTAAAAGTATTTTTTTTTAATACACAAAAACCCAGTTAAATGCACATTGTAAAATTCACACAGTTTCTCCACAGGGGAGAAAAATGGTTTTCAATTAAACAACTTTTAAACTGACAGGAAAAAAACTGCACTCCCATTTAACAGAACAGTTGCGTCTCGTGACAGACGCACAATAAAACCCTTTTTAAAAAAAAAAAAAAATTTTCCCTAAAGGGCGCTTATCTGACCAGCAAAAAAACAGTCCATATCAACCATCAATCTTTGAAAGCCTGCACAGGAGCACTCTTAAGTGTCAAGAAAGCTTTGAAGGGCTTGACACCCAAACCTGTCTTTAGTCAGATCAGCTTGAGCATGTGGAAGGTGCCCTGAAGCTTTGGAAGCTGGCTTGCCATTATACTCTTGGCAGGATATAACCCATACAGTTAATGCTACTGCAGCAGTGATCACTATGATGACCATCAACTCTTTCTTCTTCCTTACAGGATTACAGGGATGGATTCATTTTTTTTCGTTTTCATTCTATAACCTTCACTGGGACTGAGTAACATTCAGCTTATCTCTGAAAAGTAAACCCATGCTGGTCTGGGACTGGTACAAGTTCCTGCTAGGCTAATGCTGCTTTTCAGATAACTTTTAAATATTCTCTAGCAAAGAGTTTACAGTCAGTAACCAGTGAAGACAGAGTAAGAGTGCCTGTAGATGCCTCTGAGGGACAGAAAACTACTCCAGGAGTTAGCAGTAAGTTTCCTGAACAATATGCTCTGGATCTGGGGAAAGATAATTCCTACATTGACTGTCCCACATTAGGACAGGAACTCCATAAATCTGACCTACCTGTTCTGTGCTCATACACCTCCTGGGCCAGTCTCAACCTAAACCCTATGCCTGCCGACATGTTAAACTGTTCCATCGTAACTCCTCCTACCACATTCAAAACCCATTTTCTCCTTCTTTTATATCCTCATTAATAACTATACCCCACTTTTTCTCTTCAATACCCTCACTACAAATGCTACCTTGTACTCTTTTTTTTTTTTTTTTTTTTTTTTTACAAAGACTGCCTAGATTTTTTGTGCAGTATAGCAAGAGTTGTGTGTGGGATCCTTAATCACATTCCAAAGCTTTTCTTCCAACAGGCATAGATATCCTGAGATCTGGATTCACATCAAGAAAGTGGAATCCACAGCTGTCACTGAAGCCTGACTGAAATTAGACATTTCTATTCTTCCCAAACTTTTGCTAGTTTTTCTGCCCCTGTTGTTGGCAACCAAAAAGCCTCCCTGTACTGCACTTGAGTCCATTAACTTCCTCTTGGTGACCGTCCTTCCAGAACCACTGTGTCATAAGCCATCCGGAAAGCAATCTTTCTGACAGATATAAGGGTTGCTTGTGCCCTTGCCACTATCTTGGCTACAATGGAACTTTTACTGGCCCAACCTCCACCCATAGGGCAGGGTGATGTGGGATCAGCATTATTGCTGAGGCCTGAAACACATTTCCCTTGCAGATACATTCTTACATACATCTGCTGTGAAGACATTCATCAAACACTGGCTTACTGAGCTGATACTCACTCTACCAGGCTGCAATCTGTGTCATACACACCTATCTTCCCCTCCTCTACATCAGCCATCTGAGCTGCTACTTAAACTTGGGTCACTTGGGCCATAGTCATGTCTTTATCCCTTTACTCCCTAGGAGCTGACCAGTTTCCCTCCTCATTTTCTGACAGATATCAAGTCTTTAAAAATAAGAGACCTAGAACTTGTCTTGGTGGTGGAACTCTAATTATTCTCTATTCTCCACAATTCAAGAAAGCACATGACATCCTTTACACTGTTGCTAAATGGATTAATTTCAAATGAGTAGTAGGCATTCACAAAAAAATTACAGCTGTGAGATTCAATACATTCCGTGTAGGCCTCACGCAAAGCCTACACAAAGTTTACGTGTTTGCAAGGTGAGCATCAGGGCTGCTGCTCACTGTGTTTAAACATAAACAACCACGGTTTCATGGCTAGCAACAGTGCTGCCATCTAGGAACCTGTGTAAAGCAATATGGATAGCAGCAGACATGTAGACCTGTTTGCCTAGGGCAAATTAGGTCTGTGAGATTGGGCATTATGCCACAAGGATTACCAGGGTTAATAATATAGCAATGTATATGGTCCAAACACATTATAATACAGTGTATATACTGCAGAGTATCGTGGAATCCCATTTCAGGCATTCTGAACAAAACTGGTATAAATGATCCATAACTGTACATGGACTGCATTTTAAACAGTTAGGGCAAGTTTCTGTATTGAACAGGGACACAGATGACTAGTAGGGATAAACACACTGAAACAGGACAAGTGAAACACTGTAATGTACAGTAGATAAGGGCATAAAAATTAAATACAGTTGTATAGCTGGAACACTAATCACATATAGGCATGGTACAGTATGGACTGCACAATGAAAATGTAGACAATGCGACTGTCAGACAAGGTGTCATGACAATGAAGATGTCTTTGTGATACGAGCATCCTGGCATGAACAATGGAGAGGACATATATCATGGACTTTACATACAATCTGAGTTAGGTGCATGTTGTGAAGATGCAAACTGATTTGCCCGAATATGACTCCAATGTCAGCAGAAGTCTTCAACAAGTGGGACACAGTTACAGGCCCATGGACAAAAGTAAACAGAAGCATGCACAATCATGGACAATACCAGAATACTACTACCAGTAATCCCATGTCTTTGACATAACATATGTGATCTGGAGTGATCACAGACTGTTCTGCATGAACACACTTGTATACTATTATGACATGTCAGCAATCTAGGAGGGTAATCAAGCACACCATCCTGGCATTAACATCTGCTGGAGGTGTCAGGAGAGACACTGCTGTACCTGTATGTGACATTATGATAAATCCAGGCTAGTTGACTGTTGTGCATGGCATATATATGGCACAATCCACACTATCATGAATGTAACCCATGCCAGCTATGTTGTCAACCAGCTATGTATGTAATGTGTGCATCACCGGAACAGGTTATCACACATGCATCTGGTATAACACCTTGATGAGGGTTCCAGACCATCAGACAACAATGTTTACGCAATAAAAAGAATACCTAGGTATAGCCAACAAGATGTGTAGGAGCTCACTGTGGCAAAGGTGGTACACTTCCGTTACACATCACTGGAAGATGTGTAGGGAGGTACATGAAAAAGGGTGCATTGTATTCAGTTACTGGTGTGATAAAGGCTGTGAACTATGGAGGTATTATGGCCTTTGATGTGAATGTCCTGCACATACTCAGGTGTTGTGTTACATACAAGGGAGTAGTCACCATTGTGGTCACATGCTGGTGGACATTCCACATACCATCTACCCCAGGACACAGGTCAAATACCACTTGGTCTTCTCACAGGGGTGTGATGTCTACATTATCATTGGGTTGTGTGTTTGTTGTGCATTTGTTTTGATAATGTAACAAAATCCCCCCATGTTTTTCTTTCAGCTCATGTATTGTCATGGCAGTCATGGCAATCACTGGTGTTGATACTGTCTGTATTATACTAATATCACAGTTGGAGTCAATGACTGCCCACAACCTGTAGTCCTCCAGACAGCTGTTCGCACACAGAATGTATGTCATTCTTGTCATCTGTGACTTAAGTAATGGACAGGAAAAGGCCTATCCGACAGCCCTGATGTATGGACCTAATCACCGGACTTGAGATATAGGTCACTTCACACATTTCAACATACTTAGATGCCATGCTTGAGATCCAGTGGTCTGTCTACGCACTTGGTGATATAGGTGTTTATGGCCACTTCTAACAGTGATGAGTTAATACCTCACTGTGGATTTGTGTCAAATGCCTTGGCCTGGTCAAATTTCACAGAATGACAGTGTTATCATCATGCATGCTCTTGATGACCTTCTTGAGAACATCTAACAGATGTAACAGACATGGATGTTGCATCAACAAGTCACACGTCTTTTGCACACCATCAGGATATTTCCAGTGTCCATTTAGAAAAGGTCCATGATTACATGATGGTATACCTCACAGATGAGGAGAGTCAAGATGCATCTATATCTGCATATAGTGTTGTTCGCCCCCCACTCAGATGGATGCATTTTTATATACACTCTTCTACATGAACATATTGGACCTGGAGGGTGTGTTGAAGTGTGGATTCAACTGTATCAGGTAGGTGTATGTTATGAGTCAAGCTATAGGCAATCTGTGATGTTGTCACAGCCCATTTATTCTGTGTGATAGGCCTGGATGAATGTAAGACAGTGCATACTGCCCATCTTGACCTGGCCTAGGGTTTTGACACAATTCCCTACACAGCTATCTTTGAGAAGCTCTTCCAGCTGGGGATTAACCCTTACGTCACTAGATGGTTAACCAACTGGCTCACTGACAGAACACATACTGTGAATGTTGGTGAATCAACCTCTACCAGTACAGCTGGTCACCACTGGCACAACCCAAGGATCTGTGCTGGGCTCTTTACTGTTTGGAATCTATTTCTCGGCAGTCCAGGCTAAGGTATATGGCTTTTGGCTTACCAGGTTTGCTGATTATTACATACTGGGTGCAATCAGAGTCCAACAATGATGTTAACATACTACTAACACAGACAAAGGACTGGTGCCAAAGCCACAGTCTACAAATAAATGCAAACATATATTATTTTTGCCTTCTGAAAAGTGGAATTCCCAGCTAATTACAGCACTGACAACACCACCTATGATCAAACCCAGGGAATACCTGTAGACAGCAATCTGAACTTTGACCACCAAGTTTCCACAGTGGTGTGGAAAGGCTACATTGTGCACATCATAAGTCAGGCCATCGTACCCAAATCTGAGTACAACAGCACTGTACTCGACCCAAATCAGAACAATAACAGATTATAATACTCTCTTTTGCATGTACCTCACCAGACAACCTGCAGCAGCTGGAGAAACCACAGGGGTTTCTCACCAAGAAAGTACAGGGCCTACAAACCATGGCATGATGAATGCGAACAGACTGAAAGCCCTGTCACTGTAATCAGTTTCAAATAGGATGAGGTGACTTATGCCTGGCCTACAGGCCAATCTCTGAGCCTGCCCTAATGAAAATACTGCACATCCACAAATCAGCTATAGTTGTTGACATCAACAGAGTCTAGTGGCAGGAAGATGGTAACAGCAGTGTCCCATACGCTGGTGTAAAATGCTCTCTCTAATGTCAAGCAAGTACACACACACACACCAGTTGATTGCAGTGAGATTAACCCCTACCTAAATACACAGACTAGAGGAATCAATACTTTACGCATGCACCATGGCACAAGTCTGACTTTACAAGTCTGCAGAACAGTGTATAATGGATGACATCAAAAGGGGATGTTGGAAAGAAGAAGATGACAGGTCTGTACAAAATGGATGTGTACGTATGTGAAAGTATCAACATATTGGTAATCCATGGGATTGGAGTGGTAACTGCAGAATACACAATTATGCTATTTTGATCTCACACACACACACACACACACACACACACACAAGTTGACTGCCTTGAGAAGAGAGCCCCTACCCAAGTAAACCAACTAAAGAACTCTATTTAATGCACACACTACAACATAAGTCTAAGTTGGAACATGTCAGACAACACTTTATAAATGATGACATCAGCAGTGTTTGTGAGAAGATGGTAACAGCAGTGTCCCACATGCTGGCATAAAATGCTCTCTCTAATGTCAAGCAAGTGCACAGACACACACACACACACACACACACACTGATTGCAGCAGAACAACGTATAGTAGTGGATGACATCAGAAGGGGATGTTGGAAAGAAGAGGATGACAATCATGCACAAAATGTATGTGTAGGCATGTGAATGTTTCAAAATATTGGCAATCCATGGGACTGGAGTTGTAACTGCAGAATACACAATTATGCTCTTGATTACACACACACACACACACACACACACACACACACACACACAGACAGACACACACAGACAGACACACACAGACAGACACACACAGACAGACACACACAGGACACACAGACAGACACCCTCCCAGTTGACTGCAGTGAAAGTAGAAGCCCTAACCAAGTACACAGACTAGAGAACTCAATACTTTATGCAATCACATTGGCACAAATCTTTTACAAGGCTGCAAGACAATGTCTACTGGATGAAATCAGCAGTGGATGTTGGAGACAAGAAGTTGGGAAGCCTGCATGAAATGGATAGCTAGCTATGTCCAACTGTCAAGATATTAAAGTTCTACATGTTACCAGATTGAAGAGTGTGAAATGTCTAGTATTTGGTGGTGGTGTTTCCAATGTACAGGTATACTTTAAGACACAGCTTTACAAAACTATACGCAACAGGTGTGCACATTACTACAAGTATTGGAAAATCTGAATGTGTGTTGTCATTATAAAGATGTGCATGGTATACCAGGAAATTTACTTCTGCAGTGCAGTTGATATATTTGTGAACAAGTACTGAGAGACCAAGGTTGCAATGCATGGCGGAGGTTAACAGATGGCTGCATTGTAAATAGGTGTTATTTTCTTAGATAGTGCCTTTATGTGTTTTCACATGTAGTTTTATGGCATGAAGACTAAATGGACAGTAAACAAAAGTAATACATGTTTTTGTCCACTCGGTATAGCGCACCACTGAGCAGTGGGTTTGCATGATGGATGGCAAAGTGCACATGTGAGATGCACATTTATATTGCTTTCTCTGTGCATACGTAAATCGGCGAACAAACGTGAGGTTCATCAATAAAATAATGAGAGTTCTGAGTACAGAGTGTATGAAGTACATCTGATGCTTAGCTGACTCTGTGGCAGCAAGTGAAAATGCACGGACACATTTCTTTGGAGCCCAGATGATATAGGGTTCGACTCCAAGTGTATATAATAGTTTTATATACGTAGTGATAATGCAACTAAATAATTCTTTATACTACATTCACGGTCTTTTAATGTGTTTTAACATTGTGCAGTGTGTTTAAGTGGCATTGTGCAAAGCTAACTACACCACTGAAGAGCCATTCACTGTTGTTTTGCATTGGCGTGCAATGCCAAACTCTGTGCAAAAAGTGACTGGCTCAATTTTTTTTGTTACTTATGTGCACTGTGTTTGATTCTATTTTTTGACCACACTGTATGTGTTAAAACGGGGAAGATAGGAAAGTGGTGAAACAGGGGCCAAGCAGGGAGAAGAACAAAGGGGAAGCAATATAAGAATGTGCAGGAGGGAGTTAGGAAAGAACCACAGCTATCCATTTCTTTAACAATGTAAAATGAAAATATGTACAGAATATTAGCTGAATTTGGACTGCCACCTCGACAAAGAGGCATGACAACAAAGCAATCATGTTGTATAGCCAACTGGACCAAATCAATGGTGTCAAGAAAACACATGTGCAAAGTGGAGCTCTACGTATGAGACAATATTTTTTTTTTTGTGGGACAGGCGTCCGTTTTTTTTTTTTTTTTTTATTTCAGTTAGAGAGGAATGCTGGGTAAGTGACATTGGTATTTCTGGGTCAGGTAGGCTGGGTAGGTGAGGAAGCAAATGCAAACAGAACAAACACGACAAAATACAGGGATGGTGAGGGATACAAAAGGTTGGGGACACCATGATTGGGATGAAGGAGGAGACAACACAATCTCATGCCCATCAAGCAAGAGGACAGTCAGAATCTAGTTCTCACCCACAGGTCTGTCATCACAGTCTCAGCTGGCTGTTAGTGCTTGGCGTCTTTTCCTCCTATGGACCATGAGGGACAGCACCCCTCTCCATCTGGTGTAGGCATACACCAATGGTGCTGTGCATGACCCTATGCACCAATTCTGGCATCTCCTGGTGAATGAAATCTCCACCTCTGTCAGTACTCCTGGAGGGTACCAGAGCAGAAGCAGTACTGTCAGGTTGGGTCCAGATGTGCTGGGCATCTGTGCTGGTGAGCAGAGGCAGGCTGAACCGCTGAGGTTGGCCTTCCTCCCTGTGCTGTGAATCTTTTAGTGATCTGGTAGACATGGGTGACCTGGACACATTTTGACAAAATATTGTAGGTGACAAGCCTTGTATCATTTACAAAAAATACATCCATTTTAAGACACTACTTGAACTTGCCCATTTAGAAAAAAAAGAGGACATATGGTAAAATGTGGAAACTTTGTTCTCAGTGCAAATTTATAGCAAAAGGGGAGAGATTCAATATACCAAAACTAGGTTTTGTTAAGTTAACAAAAGGATACTTTTGTTACTCAAAGGGAATGGCATACATGGCCAAGTGTCATGTATGTGACAGTTATTACACAGGGAAAACCAAGACAACATTTAAGAATAGGATTTACCAGCACTAATAGGGTATTTTTTCATCCTGGCTACATATGTCATGAGTAAACATGTAAAAGCATACCCTAGGCATTATTTTAAACATTGCATTATTGACCATGTTGATCTAGGTCTCGGGTTCCAAGTGGAGATTACTTATGGCAGATTAGATGTAAAGAGACAGAACCTCCGGCTTTAAATGAAAATGTTTCCCTAGCCAGCTTGTTGAAGCTGAAGTCTGCCTAATGCTTGTAATTATTTTTAACAAGGTTAACCTTCTTATATGGACCCGAATAATCATTATATAATAACAGTATGCAAGGTGTTCTGTTTTATGCCAGATTTATTTCTCTGTTGTTATGGTTATGTGTTTTATTTTTTTCTCACTGTTATTTTGATTTATAATGTGCCTAGATATATTTACATAGATTTGTGAATTTCTGTACATGGATATACTGTTTAGAATACTGCTGATGGGGTTTATTTATGATTTTACAAAGTTAAAAATAAACTGTATAGGAACTGCTGTTCAAGTGTTCATACTTTGTCAGTTACATTTTGTTAGCTAAACTTATTTAATTATTAAGGCTTTTAGAGGTTTAGTGTGTTTTGCACACTAACAGTGCTTTAGAGGTTTTACTTAAAGTATTTGGGCTACTCCAAAAATCAATTGTATTTTTATGATTAAACTTAATGTGTACGTTTTTTCAAAAAACTGTAAAGAGCTCTTTAAATTGTAGAGAGGGCACATTAATTAACTAGGTTCTTTGGCAACTTGATGTGATTTATTACTTGTATTTAAAGAGTTGTGTGCACAATGGAAGTTTTTTCTGAAGAAGTAAAATGCCAAAAAATGCCAAAAAATGCATAGTCATACCCTTCGGGAAAAACAAGGTTACCCCTAGCTACCAAATAGGTGGCAATCCACTGAGCACAGAAGAAGTTATCAGGGACCTGGGGACCCAGGTTGATAGTAGTCTGTCATTCGACACCCATGTAGCTAAAGTAGTTAGGAAGACCTTCTACATTGCCCACCTTATCATGAAGGGATTCTCATCTAGATCAAGGGAGGTCATAGTCTCCCTATACTCATCACTCATCAGACCAATGATTGAGTACAATGCCCCATTCGGAATGTATCTGACCCGACACTTGCAGCAGCTGGAGAGGCCACAAATGTTCCTCACCCAAAGCATAAAGGTTCTCTAACATCTGTCCTATGCTGCCCGACTGAAAGAACTCCAGCTCTATTCAGTCGCTTGCTCAGAGGTGACCTTTGCCTAACATACAAGGCCATGTCAAACCCAGAATTGATGAATATGCTTCACCTTATCCGTCAGAGCCACAAGGGCGGGAGACTTAAACCTCGACACGGCTATTAATAGGACGTGCTGGAGGAATAGATTCATCACCCAAAGACTCCCTATGCTGTGGAATAAAATCACAGTATATGTGAGGCAGAGCACCTCGCTGGCCTTGTTCAAGAGAAATCTTGACCAATGGATGGGAGATCGCAGATATACCCCAGGGATTACCTCAGTGTCACTGCTCGACAGAGGCACAGCAAAATAATGGGTATAGTTCCCCATACTAAAGGGGTGGCGTAAGCCACAAAACTATGGGCTAGGCTTGTAAATGCCCTCGGGCAGATAGGTTCATAGGTTCATACTAGGCTAAGTCCATGCAATTTGGACACACACACAACAACCTGTGCAAGTGATGATAACTGTGTCACATCCTTGTTCTCCATCTTTTGGATTCAGGGACACACAAGCTTTGTGTCTGATGTTCAGAGTGCATAGCTGACTTCATGCTTAATATATCCATCTGTGTTTGTGATGTTTTGCTAATTTTACTTCTTACATACTTTATTCTTACAAAGTTAGACAGCTGACAGAATCAAAACAGTTTTTGCATCAGTATTTTTAAGAATCTTCTGAGGGTTATGAAGTCTGAAACAGGCATGTGTCCTTCTAACTTCTCTCTCTGAATGATATTTGCCAGTACAATAGTATGAGGGCAAACTGAGGACATTTGATGACCATCAGTACTTTTGAGAGGTATGAATGTGTGGATCTTTGATGCCTAAGGCCTATTACTTGATAGAGGACACATGTATTCACACACAAGTCCCTGCTGTCATGCGTCGAAGCCATTGCTGTACAAATCACCCACCTTTTACTTACAGTAACAAGTAACATGCAAGGATATGCTATTGATTTGTATTATTACACAACTCTGCTTTAATACTACAAGTTCAACACTTAGCTTGAAAATACAGCAGCTGCTAGTTTTAGTTCAGAGCTGAGTCTGCCTCATGCTAGGAGTACACAGCCATTACATGGGTAGGTAAAGGTTGTAAGTGTTGCCTGGCATCAATGTTACCATATGTATGTGCATAGGCCGAAGGTTTGGCCCCTTGGGTGGTGAAGGAGTTTGCTGTGCACTACCTCTTAGCCAATGCGAGGCCATATTGAGCACGCCTATGTCAGACTACAGCAGCTGCTGGTCCACCCTCAGACTTCTCACATGCATGTGGCTGTAGAGACCTTGCCTTTGGTGGTGGGATGTGTGCCCCTTCCCCCTTGTTGACCCTGCTGAAGCTGTTTTCTCAATATCATGTGAAGCATGGCAGACGGTGAAGATTTCTGTACATATACTTGCACAGTACTGCAGGCCTCCCTCAGATGTATCCAGGCACTGGAACTGCAACTTCTGCAGCCCCCACACACTATGATATTTCTGGTTTCCTCGTGTCCCTCATTATGGCGCTCTTCAGCAGATGTGTGTGCATTTCTGATGGGCGTCATCAGCCACAGTTCCAGTGCATTACCTGCATCTCCCCAGTAAATGATCCTGTGGAACATCATACCTAGTGAACATCTGATACAGCTGGGAGGTGTGCCAGACAGGAGTGTCATGGTAACTGCCTGGGTTGCCAGCACACGCATTCAAGAAGATTCCCTTAACATTACATACGATTTGGCAGTTAATAGAGTGGTAACCCTTTGTATTTATGTAGACCCTTCCCTGTTCCCTGGATGGTGCCTTGACGTCTATGTGTCTACAATCTATGGCACCCAGTACTTCAAGGTAGTATGCTACAAGGTAGAACTCCTGCATATTTGTGGCCCTGTCCTCAGGAGTATGTGGAAAACATAAGTGGTCACTGGCATGTTGGAATATAGCATTCAGGAACTGATGGGAGATCCTAGCTGCTGATGTCTGCGACAGCCCCAGCATGTCCCTGTTGGTCTCTGAAAGGTTCCTGTAGCTAAAATTCTAGGTGCTACACATACCTTTGTCTCCATTGGTACAGATTCCCTGCTGTTCACCCTGGGTTTAAATAGAGGATGACAGAGGCTCCAGAGTTCCTGCAGTCTTTCTATCCACTCTGTAGCGCTTTACAATTTCCATTTCATGCAGACTAAGTTAACCAGGGTCGGAAAACTCTTCTCTTTCCTGCACTCAGGATTGTTCACCAAGTACTACATTCTGCACAACATGATTATACATCAGTCTGGTGCACAAATGCACCATGATGACAGTGCAGCTCTTGCGAGCATACCTTCTACTAGTGCTGATTGCGATAACCGTGCAGCATGAACATGCACAGTACATGACAGCGCAGGCAAAAAGGCAACATCTACTCCTAGACTATGGGCCATGACTTTACTTTGTGAAAGTGATGAAAACAAAACAAAATTCACACAGCTAACACTTGACACATACAGTGTCACTTGTGGGCTATGCTGTGTGGTGCATGGTCATCTAACAGTGAACAGACTTTTTTTCAGTACATTTATTTTCAGAGACTTGTATGATTTTTTTCATTATGAATTGCATTGCATGTGGTTATAGTAGTGACAACTATCACATTCACAGTCAATGGTAAAGGCAATAAAAGTAACGGTAAAAACTTTTAGTTATGTACTTACCATAACTTCGGATGTATGGGATCCATCTCGCCTACATTCACAACAGATGGTTCGGAGCCGATCCATCGGCTCCGACTCGGCAACTAATACACTAGCACAAAGTCTCTCATTGGCTGGGCTACTCCCTATCCCAGGATGCACTACACCTGCTTCCCCAGATCTTGTTTGTTCGCTTTCATACATCCATGCAAACACAGAAAAATTAGTAGTCACTATAACCAACTAAAGTTCTTCAAGAAAGATCGCCAAGAAAAAAGAGACTACAGCTCCTCTAAATCCGAATGGAAGGGGGAAGGAGGGTGGGTACTTATGAATGTGGAGATGGATCCCATACATCCGGGTTATGGTAAGTACATAACTAAAAGATGTAATGGGATCCTATCTCGCCTACATTCACAACAGATGGGACAGCCCCCTAGCACCTACATCCCGGGTGGCTCATTGGAACACACTCCTGAGAACTGTGGAACCAAAGGAAGCTCTGCCTCGAGAAACCACATCCAATTTGTAATGAGAAATGAAAGTGTGCGGAGAAGTTCAGGTTGCCGCAGCACAAATATCATCTATTGATAACTTGGAGTGAAAAGCTACGGAAGTAGCCATTGCCCTGGTAGAATGAGCCTTGACTGGAAAGGGAAGGTCTTTGTTAGCCTGTGAATAAATAAAAATGATACAATCTTTAATCCATTTAGATATGGAGGTTTTGTTACTGGTTGACCCAATTTGTTCACTGCAAAGGAAACAAACAATTGATTTGATTTCCGCTTGAGCGGTTCTATTCAAATAAAACACAGTTGTCTATGCGTCCAATTGATGCAAAGTATATTCTGCGTTATTAGAGAATTCTGGGAAAAAGACAGGGAGTTCTATAGTTTGTTGAATACAGAAAGAGGAGGCCACTTTGGTATAAATTCAGGGTTTAATTTCAATGAAACTCTATGCTTGTGAAAAATCAAATAGGGAGGATCAGAACAAAGAGCTTGAAGTTCTGAAACTCGCCTAGCAGATGTTATGGCTACTAAAAAGGCCGTTTTCCAAGACAGAAATTTTAAATCACAAGTAGCAGCTGGTTCAAAAGGACGGGCAGTTAGGGCAGCAAGAACCATATTCAAATCCCAAGGGGGCACAGGATGAGATAAAGGAGGCCTAAGGAGCCAAGCCCCTTTAAGGAAAGCCTTACAAAGTTTGTGAGACATCAATGAAGGTTCAAATGAAGCATGAAAATTAGAGATCGCCGCTAACTGAACCTTAATGGTAGAAACTGAAGAGCCCGACTGAAAAGGAGGCCAGAAAATTCAGAACCTCCGATACTGGTGCAGTGAGAGGATCTATACCCCGCTCTTGAGCCCAGAAGGCAAACCTTTTCCATTTACTGGAATAAAGTTTGATGGTGGAAGGTTTATGAGAAGAAGACAGTATGTGGACCACGTCCGCTAAAGAGCATTGTCTCGGACTAAGGATGGAAGTGGAGTAACCATGCTGCCAACTTCAGGGACCTGAGAGACGGATGAAGCCGTCCTGACTGATGAGTCAACAGGTCTGGCACGGATCCAGAAACCATGGACCTTCTATCGCATGCCTCTGCAGGAAAGGAAACCAAACTTGATGAGGCCAGTGCGGGCAATCAAAATCATCTCGCCGCCATGTAAATGGCCTTCTGTATCACCCTCGGTAGGAGGGGAATGGAGGAAGGCGAGAAGACCGGGGCCAAATGTGAGTCAGAGCGTCCCTGGGAATCTGTCCCTGAGAAGGAAACAGTGTGAAGAACTCTCTGCATTTCGCATTGTGAGGGCTGGCAAACAGGTCGCAGCAAGGAAGACCCCATCTGTCGAAGATTTTCGCAGCTATACCCTGGTTGAGGGACCACTCGTGGGGTAAAAGAATGGTCCTGCTTAATCTGTCCGCAATCACATTGGACTTCCCGGTATGTGCGTTGCCATTAGAAAGCGGTTGGTAGCTACCGCCCAGTGCCAAAGTCTCATGGCTTCTCTGCATAGTGGGTAAGACCTGGTTCCACCTTGCTTGTTTATGTACCACACCACCGACATGTTGTCGGATAGGATAGTAATCGGGCCCTGTGGGAGAGCGTGATGGAGAGATTGGAGTACCAATAGTACCGCTCTCATCTCCAGGACATTGATATGTAAATGCGTTTCCTGGATCTGCCATGTGCCTTGGACCGACCTGTCCAGGTAATGACCCCCCCACCCTACCTGGGAGGCGTCCATAGTCACAGTGGCAACGGGACGTTGAGGTATAAAGGGTCGCCCCTGGTCGAGATTTGATTGGAGAAGCCATCAATGCAGATCTCGACGGCAACTTTCTGTGATTATGATTAAGTGGTTCAAGGGAAGTTCCTGATAAGACCATTGAACCGACAGTAGCCATTGTAAAATTCGCATGTGAAGTCTGGCCAAGGGAACTAAAAGTATGGTCGACGCCATCAAGCCCAACAGTTGTAGGATCCGATGGGCCGGGGCTCTTTGTAGGGGGAGACAGGATTTGACTTGATCTTGCAAGACCTGAATTCTTGCTGCCGGTAAAAAGGCGCGCATTCTTTTTGTGTCTAAGTCTGCGCCTACGAAAGTAATACGCTGAGATGGCTGTAGTACAGATTTTTGCAAATTGAACGTGATCCCCAAGAAACGGCCCAAGGTGAACGTAGCTCTGAGCGCTTGGAGTAGTAGATGCTCGGAGGTGGCAGTAAGGAGCCAGTCGTCTAGATAAGGAAACACCTGGAATCCCAGACTTCTCAGGTGAGCAGTTACCACTGCCAGACACTTGGTGAACACCCTGGGGCTGTGGTGAGACCAAAGGGCAGTGCTCGAATTGGAAATGACTGACTCAGGCGAAGCGTAAATGTCTCCTGGACTCTTGAGCTATGGGAATGTGATAGTAAGCGTCCTGGAGATCTATGGAGCACATCCATGCATCTTTTTCCAGCAAAGGAAGAATAGATTGAAGAGTGACCATTCGAATTTGGACTTCTTTACGAAACGATTCAATGAACTGAGGTCCAAAATGGGCCTGAAGTCCCTGTCTTTTGGTACCAAAAATAATTTTGAGTAAGTTCCTGATCCGATCTGATCGATGGGGACAGGCTGGATGGCTCTTTTTTCTAGCAGCTTTGAAACCTCTAATGCTGCCTGATCCCGCTGACTGGGTGGTACGTCCGGGATTTCCCTTAAAGAAAGGGGGGGTTTGTTGAAGGGGATGATATACCCACCGGTAATACTGCGAAGCACACACTGAGCGCTCGTTCTGGATTCCCAAGCTTGTGGGTGCGCTAAAATCGACCCGACTGGCTCCGGAGTTGCACAGTCGGGCAACAACTCAGGAACGCTGGTTGTATGAAGAACCACGAAAGGAATCGCGGTCTCTAGAGTTACGGGGGCCTCTGCCACCTCTGGTGCGGCGTCTTCCAAAATTCCTCCCCCCCTGCCTCTGGAGGGGGAATCACTGGGTGGAGTAGGGAAAGACTTCTGAGATTTTCTAAACCACATTTTTCCTCCTCTCCCAGCCTTGGGGTAAGGCCTAGAAGGGGCGGAAAATCGGGCCCCAACGGCAGTCAAAGTCTTGCCCTCCTGCTCGCACCGAGTTAGTGTGTCCTTCACCTTGGGTCCAAACAAAGATGACCCATCAGCAAGGGGCGTCGTGAAGGAAGACTTGAAGGCCTCCACAACGAACACAAGCTGCAACCAGGCTTGTCTCCTGAGGGCAACGCCTGTTCCTCAGCTTTACTCGCCTTCTCGGCCGCATATGAAATGAGCCTCATGGACGAGTTAACAATAGAAAAAGGGTAGTCATCTGTGCGCCAACAGTCAGGGCCAGCGCCTCAGGTAGGTTACCAACAAAAGAGTCATTTAGCTCTTTGAGAAGATCCCTTTGGAGCCTCGTAAAATGACATAAGTAGTTCAGCGAAATCGTAAAGGCCGCTGAAGACAGGGCACGCCGCACCTATCCATACTCCTAGAATCCTTATTAGGAGGATGAACAGACGCCGGCCTCTGCCTCGCCCTGCTGTGTGGCAGAAGCCACCACCAAAGCATCTACAGGAACACCCTTTGTGAGAAACTCCTTCTGGGGGGGGGGCTGACAAAAATTTATTGGGCCTCGCAGGCACCGGTTCCACAGAATCAGCGTGTTCCCACGCCTTGAGAAACCAAATCAAGGAGTTCATCAAGGGCGGAGACACCCAGGAGGCAGAAGGCTGGGCCCCAAAGGCCTTGAGGAAGACTGACTCCTCAGCTGAAGGGGTTTTGGTTTGCCAGTCACCTCTCTGTCTCAGAATCTCCAAGATATCTGAGAAGGAGATATCATCCGAAGATGATTTGGGGGACCCTTCTGCCATCGAGGTCAGTATCCGATGTAACAGACTCATCTTGGGAGTCCACGTGCTTCCTCTTACACAATTTCTTCCGTGGGGTTCGTCCAAGCAGTTTCGGACGGACCACCCGAAGAAGGGAACCCCCGATGGGGGTATCCTCAGGCCCTGGGCCCCGCTGCCGGGGGGCTGCAACACAACAGAGGCACAAGTCTCCAAATCTAGGGACGGTGGGGTAGAATCTTGCTGAACCGGCAAAGGCATGGCCAGCGCTCCTCATGGCCTCAAAGGCCGGACCTCCAGAATCCAAGGAGGTCACTGGTCTAGAGGCCACGATGGCACTGGGAATTCCAGCAGCCAATGCTCCGAGAGGAAGACTAGGCACCAAGCACCCAATCCCAAAGTGTTCCCCTCGGCCCGGCTGAAGAGGTCGCAGTACCAAACCCTGAACCGAGGACAGGAAGCACAGTCGGAACCGAGACCTGAAGGGGTCTCTGCTCCGACTGTATGGCTCGCTTTGCTCCACCATCACCGACTCCAACGGCTCCGAGGAGGTTGGAGGAGGAATCGAATGTGTTGGAGGGGGGATCGGCTCCGAAGCTAACTGTGCTGGAACCGAGACCAATTTAGTAAACACTGGAGATTGGAATAGCCTCTGTAAAACCCTATCCAGGTCCGAATCTGAAAGTCTCGATGATTTAGAGGAGGTAGACAATCGAGAAGACTTTCCTCTCGGCTCTGAGAGAGAAGGGGACCGGCTCCGAAACGGCTCCAATGCTATCGGCGCCGACTCCACCACAGCATGGAGCACCATCGGCACCGAAGGAGCCTTCTCGAGCCGAGGGGAAGAGTCTGAGCTGCACACTTCCACCGCCCGAAGCCATTGGAACCGATGGAGGTGATTCACCTCTCGACACCCCAACTTGCGTCGCCGAAGGCAATGGAGCCGAGGTAGGAGGTAACGAGGCAGACTTTCACCCTCGGCCCCAAGTCAGTGGAGCCAGGAAGAAGAGGTCAATTTTGTCTTTTAGAAGTCGGCTCCGACGGACTTGTCGGAGCCGCGATCTTTTCTTTTGGAAGCAACAGGTAGATCTAAAGCTTCCTCAAAAGAAGGCTTGATAAGCCCTTTCAATATTAATTTGTTCTTGCGTTCTTGAAGAACTCTAGATGAGAACGCATGACAGACGCTACAAGTCTCTTGCAGATGTTTCGGCCCCAAACAATAAACACATACTGAATGACTGTCTGTAATGGACATTTTATATTTGCACCGAGTGCATTTTTTAAAACCTGACTTTTGTTCCTTAGACATGATACAGGCCACAACAAGTACAACTCTAAGGAAATACTACTCTACCACAACAAGTATAGCACTATACACAAATTGCGCCAACTGAAAAGCGCAAGACACACTGGCGAGTACTGGTGAAAGTTTACCTCACAACAATTTGAAACAAGTTAAACGGCCCAAAGCCCTCTAATTTAAACGGGCTTTGCCCAAAAAACAACTAACCAAAAGTTAATAAAACTAAAAGCACTCAAAGGTAGGGCAAAGGCCCTCTAACTTAAACGGGCCTACCCGACTGAACAAATTAAATTTTTTGGAAACAAGCACTCAACAAAAAAACAATAAGAACTAGTAAGAAATAGCTGTTAAAACAACTGTTTGGTTAATATAGACAAAAATTCCCTAGGTCAAGGACCAATAAGGTAAAAAGAACCACTTAGCTCCAGCCAAGTCGAGACCACGTCCAGCTTGTTAAGCGGCAAACGAGATCTGGGGAAGCAGGTGTAGTGCATCCTGGGATAGGGAGTAGCCCAGCCAATGAGAGACTTCGTGCTAGTGTATTAGTTGCCGAGTCGGAGCCGATGGATCGGCTCCGAACCATCTGTTGTGAATGTGGGCGAGATAGGATCCCATTACATCCTGACATTAGGCACAGATTTTTATATGATTATTTCCAATGTAATTTCTATGTTTAGGATGGTTGAATCAATCCTGGCAAACATTTAAGGGGCATTCTGGCAGGATATCAAGCAGGGCTACAAAATAAGGTGACCTGCACTATGCATAGTATTCCTCAGTACAATGGATACAAAAAAAGTATTTGGAGTAGTATAATATTGTTAAAGTACTGAAACTTTCTAAGAAATTCATTTCTCCTTTTTTTATGTTGTGACATTACTGTTTTTCAGATACAGTAATGAAAAAGACACTTGTATGGACAGTGATTACCTGGCGAGTACAGATTATTTCATGCTCAGCTGTGTTTTCCAATTATTTGAAACATGCACTATGAACACTGATGACTATGATGAGTGTTGCATAGCCAACAGCCAGTGTACATCACACTGTTTGTAGTCCTCAAAACAAACTTGTTGCTTCAGAAACTAAATGCAGTTATCATTTGTACAGTATTGAGGATTAAAGCGACAACAGTACTAGTTTTACACAATTTTGTTTGCAATCCTACCAATAAACATATACACTAGGCTGTTAAAAAAAGCTCACCCTGGAGTTCCCCTGGTTGTCTGCACACTGAAATGTTTATTTTTTTCTGTGGTACTGACTCTTCAGTGTTTCTCAGATGTAATGAGATACATATGGGGTCTGAACTATTCGTCCTCCACACATATGGACAGCGCCCCATCCACATTTAGGTGGGTTATCACTGTGCGTCTGGCAATTGCTGGAGGCAGACATGGATGCGGGATGTGAAACCATACTGTGCATGAGGGGTCATCATGGTATTGCTCCTGGCCCCTAACATTCCCATGTACTGGTGAAATGTCTCATGTATACCCTGCAATGCTTTACACATCTTCACTAGACTCTTAGTGGCAGCAGCCTGTGATTGAACAATGTCAGGTACATTTGATGTTGGACAGCCGAGCCCTTGTTCATGTCTGGAACCAGTTATGAAAATTGTCTCTGCCTGGAACCTCTTTGTACGACACTGGGCACCATTACATATGAAACGGTAGTCTCTTCTTCGAGTTCATGTTGTTCACCAAAAACAACAGGCTTTGAAGTATAAACTGCCCCCGTCCCACTCCTGTAAGGTCATTTCATCATTCTGCTGAGATGTATAACTCTGTGCCAATGTATGGATTTATCCACCTGCTACAGACTAGGTGGTCCCACCAATAACTTTGTGACTGTGCCACTGTCCTGAGGCTGCATTATGAATATGATAGTTATGTCATTATCATCACTGGTAGGTAGTCTGCTGTCAACATCAGCCTGCTGTGCTGAAGCACAGAAGTGGCGGTTTCTGTTGCTGACCTTGTGACAAAATATGTGAATATATGGTTAATGAGACCTGTGACATATGAAATGATTGATCAAGAAAGATACAACTGCCACGCCTACCATGTGGAGTCCATGGACTATGAGCTCATCCCCTGGTACGTAGAAGCTTGGAAAACACCAACACCACAAGCTTCAGGATCTGCTAGAGGCAGTTGTTGAGCAGGCCGTCTGTGGATAGTCACCTGCAACCTATTTAAGGCCTCCTCCAGTGGCTACAAGACTCAATGACCCATTCTACAATAACCAGAGCCACCAGAGGCCTTCACCCCCACACCACTGAGGTCTTCCCTTTAAAAAGGGTCTATTACTTGGGGGGGGTGAGGTCTTCTGATCAGAGCTGTCAGATGCACTTCAGACCTTTTTCCCCCTTCCTTCATCTGTATCTTTCCCCTTCCTTCATCTGTATCTGTTTGCCATTTGTATGTTTTGTGCCTCCCACCAAAGCCAATCCACCAAAATGTTTCTGTTCATCTTGTCTGTAATTTATGTTTGTTTTCCTTGACTCTTCCTTATGCATTTCTCCTATACCATCTTCCCTTACTACTTCAACATCTAACTTCTATAAAAAAAAAAAATGTTGAACAAATGGGGGTTATATCCCCCACAAAGCATAATCCCCCTCCTCTCCCACCTCCTCCAGTACAACACTTTTTGTGCCCCCGGGTCTTCTCTCACCCTCCTTTTCAGCTTTCCTATCTTGCCCCTTCCAATCTTATAAAAGACCTGTCAGCATGTTTACATAAGGACTTTAACATTCAGTACCTAAAACCTTATGGATGTTTGATTTTAATACCACATAGCTGCACACAGTGCAATATGGCTTACAAGATTTATAGTGTGTCTGGGACCACGCACCCTGTCGCATAACAAAAAGGAAGTGAAATAATCAAGAACCTACATACTTCTTCCACTACTTCCTCTTTTGGAAGTTTTGGTGTAGGATAGAGATTTTCCACAACCAGCACCATTTATTTGTACCAGTTTACATATAGGTATTAAAGTGTTCTGATGATTGCCTTGTGCTTATGTGTACTGCAGGACTATGAATAGCATCTTTGTCTTCATCTTCTGTTTCAATCAGTTAGAAAAAAAAAAAAAAAAGGAGAGACCGTAAACTTTCAGACAGAATTTGTCCGAACAGTGGTACTGTTAGGGAAAAAAAGTTTTGTAAGTTAATGTACAGAGTGATAATTAGCACTTAAGAGGTACATGCCACCTTAAATTTGTACCTATCCATAACACTACACATTAGCTTATTAAAAATCCTTTTCTTAACAGTACCAGTACCCAAGACACTCTAACAGACACACACATGGCACACTAAAATCCATCCACTTTTTTAAAA